>NC_133458.1:95531233-95844118 GCF_048565385.1 Saimiri boliviensis | reverse complement strand
TCCTGTCTCTGAACTTCATAAAGGCCTGGGTTAGGGCCATAGTGATCTTACTGGGAAGGGATTGTTTGCTTTTATGAGCTCTCGATGTAAACTCCTTGAGGGAAGGGCTCGTGTTTCTTCCCCTCTGTTGCCCCAGAACATCATTCACAGTATTCACAGAGCTCAGTCTCATGGCATAACAGAATGAGTGAAAAGCAGGTTTGCTTGATGCTTCCAGATTCCTTTCTGGGTCTCATTGAAATTTCAAAAGGGGTCACCAGGGAAAGACTGGCAGTGGTGGTAGCTCACACCTTGATGCTTCCAAGCCACAGAACAAAACTTGTTCCCCTATCTGCTTTCTGAACCTCCAGAGTGAAGACTGAAGACCACAGGCAACAACTGTGACTTCGAGCCAGTGATTCTGCTCATCAGAATCCCTCCCACCCTCCAGAGGGTGAACATGTGAACCAACATAAGCCACCCAGATGCTCTGTCTCTGGAATTTGCGACTTGAGCAGAAACCATTAAATGAAACTGATAAGAGTTTATTCGCATGCATGGCAGAGCCTAATGACAACAATAACAACAGTAATCATTAATAGTTACTGAGAACTTATGTACCAGCCATTGTTCTAAGCACTTTCTTTACATATATCAACCCAGTCAATCCTCATGATTACCCAAGAGGTAAGATCAGTTCTACGCATTTCCAGAGGACTAACTGAGGCACGGAGAAGCAGGGTGCAAAGGCAGGTTGAATTACCCTGAACTATGACACTAACCATCACCTTTTACTGCCCCAAGGTATATCAGCCCTACTTCAAATCCTTCCTCAAGTCCTCTGACCAGCTTTTCTTTCCATCCAGGGAATTTCCTCATACCCTTCTAACCACAATTGGTCCACCCCCTAGCCCTGCTTTTTTTTTCTTTTGCTAAGTTTAGTGAGAATAGATTTTTATTGCTCACAACAGAATTCTAAGTGATATTTCCATTAAATCAAAATCTCCAGGGCTGGAGCCAGGTTGTCTGTAAGGTTTGCCAGGCTCTGCAGGTGATTCTGACTCACACCCAGGACTGAGAACTGTAACTCTGGGCAGCAGTTCCAAAACCCTGAGAGAATAAACATTATCCTAGCCGCTTAGGACACCTTCCCATGGATTTGGATCCATTCTCACAGTAGGTTTCCAGGAACACCCAAAGCCCAGCCATGAGTGGCACTCTTCTCTCCAGCCCTTCTTCCCAGCAGCTCACTTTCACCCACTTTTCCATGCTACATCTTCCTTGGCTCCATGTGTTGGCCCCCCAAATCCACCTTAGGCCTTCCTTGTTTGGACAACCCAATTAGGCATACTTTGCTGGCACTAGCCTGGCACTCTGTTGGCTAGAGTTTTTTGTACTCATCCTTGGCATCTTGGAGCCACAGGTCCAGGTGAAATGAATGTTTTCTTCTATCAAGCCAGATCCCC
Source organism: Saimiri boliviensis (assembly GCF_048565385.1). NCBI lineage: Eukaryota > Metazoa > Chordata > Mammalia > Primates > Cebidae > Saimiri > Saimiri boliviensis. Next base: position 95,842,673 of record NC_133458.1, on the reverse strand, counting down.
AGGAGGCCATGTTGGCTGGGCTGGCTGGCTGGCCTCCCAGCAGGGCCAGAGAATCAAACCTGACGGGCCGACTTGTCCGCACTGCTGATCCACCAGACAGAGATTTTACTTTAAAATAAGAAATACTGTAGAGGAGGCTCAAAATCCAGGATTTAATCATGAAGAGAAATGTTATCTTCACATCTAATCTCATGTTCTTCCTACTTCCAATTATGCGTCTTCCTTCTTTTGGTCTTCCATGCAAATGAGAAGCTGAGAATATTCTCTACAGAATAAGGCTTCCAGGCATCTATTATTAAAAGCCATGTCTGTGCCACTAGATTGCCTGTTCATCCTCAAACTAAATAATTCTTGTTCCTTTGACCTTTTCTAATAGGTCCCATTTTCCAATCCTTAATTCATCTTCATTATTCTCCTGAAACTCTCTTTAAATTCTCCACATACCTCTTAAACCCAAAAAGCTTGAAGTATCCAATAGAATCGAATCAAATCAAGGGAAAACTAATGCTGCTGTTAAATTTCTAGAGGGAAAAAGATTGGGTGAGTACACTCATTTAATTCCTCACTCTTGTTAGTAAATTCCTTCTGTCAAAGCTTAATGGTATTTGGGTTAAGTGGTGCTATATGTACCTTGGAAAAGGCAAAATGTCTATCATTCTTAGTCTTCTCCCAGAAATTATTATTTTTTTTCTCTCTCCTGGAAATGTAAGAGTATTAAAAGTAATGGATAAAAATTAATCTACCTACAGGAAAAGAAAGGAGAACAGAATCTGGGAGATGGTAGAAATGAAAGGCTTGTCTATCTTTGCATTCTAGCTCCCAGTGGAGACTTTTTAGACACGTTTTCTCTCGATCACCTCCCCACAAAGGAATTTTCATACTACATACAGACTGTATATCTTTTATGTTCTCTATACGTATTTGTGCTTTATACATATAAGGAGGAAAGTTTTTTTTTTTTAGAACCAAATTTCTCGACTTTAAGGGTGACACTGTCCCCTTTGAGAATTCGTCATCCGCTGATATCATCATGACCAGAATGCTTTTACATTTATTCTCCCACAAGGAAGATGGCAATGTATCTTTGCCTCCTTCTTATAGACAAGGAAGCTGCAGTTCGGAGTGGTTAACTCATTTGCTCAAAGTCCTGCCCAGGGATAGCAGCGGATTCAGAGTTAAAACCTAATTCCTGATATCAGAGCCAGTACTCATTGCTCTATATTATAATAATGACATAAAATCCAGAAGCCTGTTCCGTATTTTTTTAATTACCTACATTAGCATTTCTGAAACAAGCACTCCTCCCAAAATAATTCCTAACATGACAATAAATGAGTAGAAGTGTTATTAATACTTCTACTCTTCTAATAGTATTAATACTTCTAATGTTATTAACATACTTATTATACTTCTAATGTTATTATAAATAATTCTACTCTTCTACTTCTTCTAATAGTAGAAGTCCTATTAATACTGGTCCTTGCTTTCAACTATTCAACCATAGAACTTTTTCAGAAAAGTTCTCTATTCCACATTAAAAATTCTTGAGCATGGCTTACAGTGTTTCCCACAGCTCTCATGCCAAGCCACCCTCCTGCCTGTCAGGGCTGTGCACCCAATAGAATGTCTTTGTTCCACAGGCCAGAGCACGTCCTGCACTGTTCTCATGCAGTCTTCATTTTTTCTTCTTGACATTTTATAATGAAAATTTTCATACATACAGAAAGGTTGAAAGACTTACAGTAAACACCCATATATACATCATCTAGATTCTACAGCATTTTTACTATACTCAATTTTATAGCATATATATTTTTTCATTCCTCTATCCATCTATCAATCCAACTTTTAAAAAATAGATTTCAGAGTCAGCTGCAGAGGTAGCAGTCTTTCCCCAAAGGTGTTAGCATGCAAATTATTAATCCAAATTCAAGAACATATAGGAGACCAACAGCAGCTTTGTTCCTGAAATTAAAGTCAGTTTAGTTTCTAGGCCAGGCATGGTGGCTTATGCTTGTAATCCCAGCACTCTGCGAGGCCGAGACGGGTGGATCACCTGAGGTCGGGAGTTCGAGACCAGCCTGACCAACATGGTGAAACCCTGTCTCTGAAAAGAAAAAAAAATTAAAAAATCAGAAAAAAAATAATTTCCATGTTCAGATGTTGTTACCAAATAAACAGACCCCATACACACCTTTAACTTCCTGCTGAGGGAGCACTGTGCCACCTTTGCTAACAGGCTTCCATCAGAAAGTGACCATCTAACTGTACTTCTTGTAACTGCTTTGGCCTCTTTCATCAATTTATGTGTGTTAAACATGAAGGCCAAATTGTCTCTCAAAATGGCTTGGGATCAAATTCATCCTAAATTCCAAGGCTAAAACTCCTTTTTTTTCCACTAACATCTATGTAGTACTTGAGAGATGGTAGAAATTAAAGACCAATGCTTCTGATATATGTCAGGAACTGTTCTAAGTGCTTTATGTGTATTAGCTCACTCTTTAAAGTTACCTTTAGTGTAAGCCCAGGGGCCAGCAAACTTTTTTCTAGCAAGGCCTATAAAGTAAATATTTTAGGCTTGGGATCATATAGTTTCTGTCTCAAATACTCAGCTCTGCCAAGCTAGCATGAAAGCAGCCAGAGACAACATATAACTGAATGAGTATTGCTGTGTGTTCTAATAAAACTTTATTTACCAAAAACAGTCTCCAGGACATAGCTGACCAATGCCTATGCTAGACTAAAAAGCGTGAGAGTCCATTCTCCAAAAATCAGTTTCAGGACCTCTTATTGTTAGCTCAAAACACAGAGCTTGCCAACGCCTCAAAGGCCTTTTAATTTAATGGTGGGTCAAATCATCCTTGTGTTCGTGCTCTTTCATCTCTTAATGCACTGGGAGGAGAGAATCATTAATTTTTAAGCTATGGCATACCGATGCCAACTTAAGAAATCACAATGAACTGAGGCAGAAAATGGCCGAATTACATTTTTAAGCAACTGAGACTAATGAAACACTAAGGAGTCTGAGCTGCATCCTTAAACTGAAAGGTGTTGATGAAGCATCATTAAGCCTGGTCTTTGAGAAGCCCTGGAACCCTGAGAACCATGACAGCAATGGCACAACCACAGTAGTGTAATTACAGACTTGGTAGAAACACCCAGGGAGATCCAAGAACATTCATCAAACAATCGATGTGTAATTACCCAGAAGAACACAAGGTGCTGGATGGCAACCAATATGCCTTTGTTGGGCTGTGCCAAGGCTATTTAATTTCTTCCCACAGTAGATGGGGAAATGACACTGGCCATGTAAATAAGGTGGAAAAAAAAGATACCATCATTGAAGCAAAGCTTGCTATTCTGTCCAACAAGACAGAGACGTGGTGTACTTAGAGCTAATGTCAAGTGAGACTGTGATTTGCTAAAGGACATAGCCAAAGAAGATTACTACCAATGGGTCAGTCAGTATCAGCTAGACGCCACACGGGTGGTGGCGGGCAAGGAGGCGGGCCTGGGAGAGCACCTGCTGTGGAATGGCTTTTATTAGCAAATTAGTTATCTAAAATCCTGAATTGAGACATGCTCATTAAGCACACAGATGATGGACTGAATGAAGAAACTAGCATCTTGGAAAACAAATACGATTAAGGCGTTTCTGACATACGATAATGAATTTAGTATTTTCATTAATGCAAGGGTCCATTAAAAGCAGGAGGAAACCTATCAAGGATTCGTGCATAGCCACAGACAAGGAAAACACCTAAAAGATCCCCGAAGAGCTGGAATTCATAATAGCGTATACTGAGTATGAATGAACATTCATCATCATAGTAAGACTGAATTTGAGGCAGGGCGTGGGTCTGCCTCAAATTATAGTTATAGTCCCAGCAATTTGGGAGGCTGAGACGGACAGATCACCTGAGGTCAAGAGTTTGAGACCAGCCTGGCCAACATGGTGAAACCCTGTCCCTACTAAAAATACAAAAATTAGCCAGGTGTTCTGGTGCACACCTGTAGTCCCAGCTACTAGGGAGGCCGAGGCAGGAGAATGGCTCAAACCTGGGAGATGGAGGTTGCAGTGAGCCGAGATTGTGCCACTGCGCACCAGCCTGGGTGACAGAGTGAGACTCTGTCTCAAAGACAAAACAAAACAAAACTGAATTTGAAACAGCTTTGTTAATTAGTAACACAAACATAGCATTAGAATTGTAATACCAGAAAACAGAGGGTGGAGGTAGGAGATCAGGCTTAATTAACTACCGACCCCACCCTTACAAGCAGGATTCACATTTGGTCACTGCAACGTATAAGAGTATGGGAAAGTTAGAAATAGCAAGGAAGAAAGACAAAATATTTTTTAAAGGGTGGAAAATAACATCTAAAAGGAAGTACATCTGGGAAAAATAAAGAAGGCTATACGTGCCTATGCTGAAATCCGTGAACAGTCTAGCACAACTGCTAAGCAAATAACAAGCATTACTGGGAGGCAAGAGCATCTTGAGTCTTCTATCCTTAGGGACTAGGGAGGAAGGAGGAAATAGAAAGCAGAAAGAAGCAAGAACAGTCCTTAGACCAGTCGTTCTCACACCCAAGGGGGCATCAGAATCCCCTGCAGAGCTTGTTAAAGCACAGACTTCTGGGCCCCATCTCCAGAGTTTCTAATTCAGGAAGCATGGCATGGGCCAGAGAATGTGCATGTCTCACCTGTTCCCAGCTGATGACCTTGTTGCTGGTACTGGGATCAGACTCTGGGACTCACTGGATTACAAGCTCAGCCCTGGATATGAACTGTCTGGGTTGGAATCTGGCTTTTGCCCCTCTTGTGCTTCCTGTCTCATTTCCTCCTGTGTAAAGTGAGAGGGATAGGCCCCATGAGACTGTCGTGGGCATAGCATCCATGAAAGTCTGAAGCCGATGCTCAGGGCTCAGGAAGTGCTCCTTATGTGATAGCTGTCATTACTATTCAAAGACTGACAACAAGTAAATAATTAGGTAACATCATTTAGCGTAGTCATGTTAAAACGGGGGCCATTGTCTGAGATTGCATCCTCCACATTTTTCTGATGGAAAGCGGAATCAAGGTCAGGAATCTACATCCAAGTCTCTCAGTGCTCGGCTGGATAGCCCACAGCCCAGGAGGAGATACGGCTTATCTGGAGCAAAGTACAACCTGCCTTCATCAGCGTTATTTCTCAGTTACAGTTTAACCAGGTGAGCAACATGTGAAGCATGTCTTTAAAACTTCACTATAGGTCCAGCATTACGCACCTGCCCCTTTTCCTGGATAACCCTGGCTACACCCCAAATCTTGTGGGGCCTGACCTCTGAGTCACAGAGCAGACTTAATATGGGACTGCTGTAGGTAGCAACTGCTATGGAGGTGTGACATCTGCTTTGTGTTCGGATGTGTTAGGTTGGTGTTACAAAAGCCAGTGCCTCCTCAGAACCATCGTGTCTCAGTCTGGATACCCACTCTCACTACCACCACCCCAGATTAGTGAGTAATGGGATCCTGGGTTATGGCTGTCCTAGCCTAGGGAAGGATGGCAGAATCTGTGTTGTAATACATGATGCTATCAGTTATTCTTTTTTTTTTTTTCTAAAACAATGAACTATAACACATAGTATTCCAACCCTAGTAATTAAGGGAATACCCATTTTCAAGTGAGATGCTAAGAAATCAAAATCAGCCGGGCACGCTGGCTCACGCCTGTAATCCCAGCACTCTGAGAGGCTGAGGTGGGTGGATCACTTGAGGTCAGGAGTTCAAGACCAGCCCAGCCAACATGGTGAAACCCCATCTCTCCTAAAAATACAAAACCTAGCTGGGTGTGATCGATGCCTGTAATCCCAGCTGCTCAGGAGGCTGAGGCAAGAGAATGGCTTGAACCTGGGAGGCAGAGTTTGTGGTGAGCTGAGATCGCACCACTGCATTCCAGCCTGGGCGACAGAGCAAGGCTCTGCCTAAAAAGAAAAAAAATAAAATAAAAAAGAAATAAAAATCACCCAGAGAGATTAAAGAATCTTCTCCAGAAACTTTGCCTCTTATCGATCACGGGTTAACTTCCCATTTATTTTCCTCACTCTACTTTTGCCTCACCTTGTGTCTTGGCATATGTACTATTCCTGGGTGGCCCTTTCCAGCTTAACTCACCTGCTCCCTTGGCTCTGAAGTCCGTGACAGCTTGGCCAGTGCTTACATTTTTACCTTGGAAATGTCTGAATATGCTCTAGGTGCACACTTGCAGGGTCTGTATTATTTTAGAAGAAGTCCAAAGTGTTCCAAAGAGAGTGAATTTGGGGGCAGGGGGAGTATGCCTTTTGGTAGACCACAGTACTCGTCAATAAAAAAGAAAGTTATCGGGTTTTTTTTTGTTTGTTTGTTTGTTTGTTTGTTTGTTTTTTAAAGCAGAAAACATTTGGTTCTATCTTTAGGGGAAAAAAAATCATATGCCAAAATTTTAGTTCTAACAGTGGTTTTACTAGATTTTTCCTCTGTACTACAGCAGGTCTAAACTCAAAGCAAGTCCAGTTCAGAACAAAATTGCATCAAGAAAAAGGGCCGAGGGCATTTGTGAGTGAGATGAAAGCCTGGAGGAATAATAAGGGGAAAGTCCTTTATTCTTGACTCTGTCAACATTAAGCGGGGGTGGGGGGGGGGGTGGGGGGGAGGGGGTTTGGGGGATGGGAAGAGACAAGTGGAGAAAGTCTAGGATGAAAAAAATAGCAATTATTTTTCTGCAAGGGAAGAAATAGCCTTCTGATTACTACACATAAAGCCAATTAAAAGGTAATGAGATTGATTTTTGTTTGCGGCTTGTAGAATCAATCTCATTACTTTAGAGACATACCTTGTCCAGATGTCTTAAATCAGTAGAGTTTTCACATCCTACCGAATTCACTTTAAAACATTTATTTCGATAAATAAAAGAAAAGTGGGAGAACCGCGGAATAGTAGAAAATCCCTCAGAGTTCGCTTAAAAATCTGTGATTCAAAATGTACTGAGTTAGTTGAAAATGATATGGTCAATCAATATGGCTTGTTAAAATCTTCCAGACATGCCTAAGACAAGATAAATACCCTCGAGCTACAAGACTGTGAAGTCTAGATATAATTAATACAATTTTAAACAGCGCAATGAAGAAATGGACTGTTTTTGAAGGCTTACAGGAACAGTTCATCAGAAATAAAGACAGAAAAGAGTAAAATTGGTAGATATTTACGATAACAAAAACTAGGGGAAAAATGCCTAAAAAGAGGATAGGAACACTTAAATTGGTGTTTAAAAAATGAATACAATTCACTGGAAGGTAAACTAAGGTAGTGAGCTACTACTGGCATGGTGGCTGACACCCCAAATCCCAGCACTTTGGGAGGCTGAGGCAGGCTGGCGACCTGAGGTCAGGAGTTCAAGACTAGCCTGGCCAACAGGGAAAATCCAGTCTCTACTAAAAAAATAAATAAATGCCAAAGTTAGCTGGGCGCAGTGGGGTATGCCTGTAATCCCAGCTCCTTGGGAGGCTGAGGCAGGAGAATCGCTTGAATTTGGGAGGTGGAGGTTGTGGTAAGTCAGGATCGTGCCACTGCACTCCAGCCCAGGAATGACAGAGCAAGACTCGGTCTGAAAAAGAGGCTTGGTCACTGCCATCTGTACTTGGTCTACTTTCTAACCATCAAGAAAAAAGCTGATTCTGAGCGTGAATGTTAGAAATCTCTACCACTCATTTCTGCACTTAAAAAGTTTTCCAAAACAGACTATTCTATAGCAAGGGGAAGGAAATGAAGCGATATAAAATGGAGAACAATTTGAAATAATAGTATGCCATTGTATTTCCCTTTTTGAAATTGCTTTTTATAATCCCATATTCACTATAGCAACTTCAAAGAAGATAAATGGCATCAAATCGTTTACAGTCACAAAGGAACTTCTGCATATTTAGTGTAGGCTTGAGGTAATTTTAGGGGAACTTGACTATCAATGAGTCACACAAGTAAATCTTGCCATTTTGGCCTTTCGGAGAGTCCAAGAAGAAACTTGGATTAGTCCAGGAAAAAATTTTAGTCTGTGTTTAAGTAAGTAGCTTAACAACTGCCAAAAGTCTAACTCACTACCCTAATAGCAGCATTGAGTAAATCTGATATGCTAGTAGTAATAGTTTGAGAAGCCCAAATTCCTTATGGTAGCAATCACTATCCTTTTTTTCATCATTTTGAAAATGACTGATGTATTTACTTACTCCCCGCTGTTGCTTGGCTATGCTCACTGCTAAGGATATACTTAAGATTAAGACTGATGAAGTCTCTGAAGCTTGTATTTTCCTGGAGAGAGATAAACAAGTGACAATGAAATATGTTAAGAAAGTGTATCAGAGAGTGTATGAAGTGCCACAGATACAATAAATGAGGCTATATGACAGAGAAGCTCCAACGGTAGGGGAGGTGCTACTTTTTTATGGAGTTTAAGAAGGGCCTCTTATTACGTGAAATTTGACCTGAAACCTAGACATGCAGAGAACCTGGGTCTAGGAATATCAGGCAAAGGGCAAGTGCAAAGGCTCAGTGATAGCGACAGCGTGGTTTTTTTTGATGAATGGGAACAGAATCTAGTGGGGCTGCAAGGCAGCGCACTTGGAGAGAATGGTACAGACAGAGCAGTGACAGACGCAGGAGGCCAACTATGGCTCCTAGGCATGGCAAGAAGTTTGCTTTTATTCTAAGGGTAACAGAAAGCTAATTGGAGGGTCTAATTCGTCTTTAACGATGATGATTTGGGCTCCTGTCTGGTGACTGGAGTGTGTATGTGTGTGTGTGTATGTGTGAGCTGCAGGGAGGCTGCCGTGCGCGCAAGCAGGGGATCAGGCGAGAGGCTCGTTACCTGCAATAAAATCCAGGCAAGAAATGACAATGGCCCAAACCACACAACATTCATGGAGATAGAGGGAAATGAACGATGCAAGATATATTTGGAGACAGACTTGATGCTAGCTAAGAATGGAGGAGAAAGGGGTGAGGGTAGGGAAGGGAGAAGTACAAGATTCTGAACTTAGGTACCATCCAATGGAGTGGGCCCTAGTTCTATTTTGAACATGAGGCTGGTGGTGGCCTGTGAGACAGTGACCTGAGGAGGTCCAGTGGACAGGTGGATGGAGGTGTCTGGAGCGTCAGGTAAAGGTCTTGGCTAGAAAAACAAATTTGAGAGTCAACACTCTGCACCGTTTGTTACCGATAACCCAGGCACACATCGGGTAAGTAATAATGCTTCAAATGTGACTGATAGTTGATGGAAAAAGCAAGTGAGAATTCTGCATACGGGAAGATGTTTTGCATCTGTTGGCAAGGAGTGTTCACGAAATGCCAGCAGAGCACCAGGTGCCGCGGCTGCTCAATAAATATTAATTTGCAGTGGTGAAGCTCAAGAAAGCCATGAACTGTTATTTCAGGAGCTGACCCTACCTGGCTTAATTGGCATCAGCACTGTTGTTCAGCTGCTTGTACCTTCTGTTCCTCATCCTCGGTATCTCTTTTACTGATGGCTTAATTCCTGACCTGGCATCTTGCTTTCTTCTTGATGGCTGCCTTTTACTTTCACATTCAGAGAACACGGTCCTCACTACAACTCTGTCTCCAATGACATCCCAGAGCCTGCTCTTCGCGGGTTTCTGACTGCCATGAACGTGAACTTGAATCATGAACAATAACTGAGTACCTGTTATGCACCAGGCAGCATACTGGACACTTGACCCACATATGCCATTTACAGCAACCCTGCAAAATAGATGCTTATCCTTGGGTTAGGCCTTCATCTCCCTGAGAGAGTAAGTGGTTGGCTCTGTGTCAGGTAGCTAGAAAGCGGTGGAGCAAGAAGTCAAAACAAGTCCAAGCTGACTCTGCAGCTGAGCTTCCTGCTTTGCTGGATTTGCTAAGCAGGTGGATTTCGCCTGCTGAATCAGTCTGTACCCTTGACTCACCCAGCTCCCCAGCAAAGTCCATTAGGTAGCTGGTATCTGTTGATAACCACCATGCATCAAGGCAGACTGACCTACGTCTATACCCTGGAGGGGCAGTGTTCCCCATCTCTGTAATTGCACACTTTGCTTGCTGCTTTAATGTGGGTATTTACCATGTGGAACTGGCAGGTCCTAACCTGGAAGAAGCTCATGGCCTGGGAAGGTGTGAGTCATCAGAGAAACAACAGAGACTGAGTATACTGGAACTCCCACACTAGGGACCAGGGAAGAGCAGCTGGGAGGAGAAGGATTAAAGACCAAGAAGGAGGGCTCAGAGCTGTGTAGAGGAGGAAGATGTGGGCTCTCACTTAAGGGATGAGATGTAACAGGAAAGTGTACATAGAAAAAATTATAACTCATTGGTCAAAGGAAACAGCCTTTATTGCCTTGTGTGAATATGCAAATGTGGGAATAAAGCTTCAATCTCCCTGGCCATAAACTCATACCGAAAGGTTTCTGTCTTCATTAGGCATGTCCCCTAAGCAGGCAAGTATGTTACAAGACAAAGAGACGTATGACCAAACACTGTCTGTAGTGGGGGGAGCCACCTGCAGGAGGCTACCTCCTGGGAGGCTCGGCAGTTTGGGCACGAACCATCTGCAGCTGATGCTGGGAATACTCTGAACCCCTCGGTGGTGACTGAGCAATCCCAAGCTTCTGGAAGAATTGGCAAAACCCAAGCTATCTGAAATAACAGGAAGAAATTGTTGTTGATTTTTAATCTGTAAATTCTCTTTGAATTTGGTTTCTCCGAAATGAGTTATTTGCTTTGTGATGCTTGTTACTTACTGTATCGATTATATTTGAGAAAATGAAGGATAATGTGAAATGCTGAGATGTGACTTTTAACTCTGGCTCTGCTGAACTGTTCTGGTAAAAACGGGAACTCTGTGAAAGGGACTAACCACATAGCTTGACTGCCAGAGAGACATGACAGCGTGTAATGGGCTTCTCGCTGCAGAGAGCCTATAAACGGACATGTAATGGAGAGGCTTATTACCTGGATTCCTTTCCCAGGAAAGCCATATTGATTAGGGCCCTGGAAAGGGAATGCGACCCTTATGGAGAGCCTATAAAGGGACGCATGAGGGGCGTCTGTCTCTGTGGTTGAGGTAAGGATATAAAAGTCTTTCTTCTCCCACTGCTCCTCCAGGCCTCCATGGAGGCCCCCTCCTCTTGCAGTTTTTGTGGTCAGGCTGGTTGTCCTGTGTCAGATCCTGTTCCCCCTGCAGCTGTGAGCCCAATATGTTCTTGCTGATAATCGTAAGTTTATGTTTAACCTCCATTCTTGCTAAGGTGTATGATTTCTATGCTGACACACAGAAAGTTCTCTCTACATTGTTCTGCTTTTATAACACCACGTTGTGATTTTTGTGCACCAGTTTTTGTAAATGTGTTCTCTTTGTAATCATCACTGACACTGTGTCACTTTGCTCCCCCTCCTCTATCGAAAGAGCACAATTAAAAAACCTGAGGTTTTCAGCGGAATGTCAGACATCCACCAAGCAGCTTTATGTGGTGTCTCCCCTGGGCCCAGCTTTAAAGAAAACTTTTTCCTTGTCTCTTTCTTTCCTTTTCACCGACCCGCAATCACTCTGAGTGATCTTCAACCCACGTTGATACATTGGGAGCTGGTCTCGCCCATAAGTTCACGTCACACTGGAGGACAAACTAGAGGACAAAGGGACCTGAAGCTACTCATCTGAGCAGCACCTGCTCTTTCGGCAGATGTGACCTGTTGCCACCCGACACCTGCCTGGCTGGATGGGCCCCACGCTGCCTGCTGAGGAAAGGGAGCTGATAAATCTCCATTAGCTACCTAATGTGAAATGGAATTTCCTCTAGAATTCCATATCCCATTCGTGGCAGAAATGGGATATGGAATTCTAGAGGAAAGCCAGCACCAACCAGACATCACTTATCCATCGATCAAATTGGTAAAGGTTGAAAGGTAAAGAGCATGGTTTAACAGGCAGACAAGAGGGGAAGGGAAGAGACATGGGCACCATATCCCTCAGTCACAGCAGATGGTGACAGCGCTACAACAGCCAATAGATACGCAGTGGCCCCTCGGCCCACTGAATGAAGAGTTTCGGCAGAACCCGAGGAAGAGTTTGTACAAGGATAATCCAAATCGCCGACCTCCACTGCTAACACGCCACCTGCCTCACGGGGCAACTGACATGGTTTCAAGGGTTTTGAGAAGCAGAGAGGTTCTCTGTCTTTCCTTTTTCCTGTCTCTCTCTCACACACATACATATACAAATAGAGACAAAATCTTAAATATATACTTAATCCCATCAGACATTTGCTGTCTTTTATTACGATATTCAAAATGCCAGTAGCCAGATTCTTTGCTATATCGTCCACACCAAGACCAAAGCTGAAACAGAGTAGGCTCTCTGTATACATGTGCAGAATAAACAGACAAATGAATGACTGTTGGCGATCTGTTTGCATTTCAAGTTCTGATGCCTGACCTTGCCTAGTGTCTTTTTATTAATGCCCCTAGATAGAGTCTTTAGTTGTATTCTAATTTTACAACTTTTTTTTTCATTGAGACATTTGAACTTCTGTACCTCCTTACACATGGCAATAATTTTTCTGCTGGAGAAACAATAAAAAGCAGGAGTGAAGGAATTTTTAGCAACTTGTTTCTTAATTTGCACTGAGAACACCCTTATTTAGTGCATCTCATTCAAAAATTTATATTTATCCTACTTTTCTCTCATTTAAAAATATTCAATATTAATGGACTGGATTATTGAATATCAAATAATAAATTATTTGACATTTAGTAATAAATTACTAAATATATTATTTGAACATATTGACTGCAGAGTTAGTGACAAGATCACAGTACCAAATAAATAGAACTCATCCTGGATTTTTCCTTAAGCACCCGCTACTTCCTCCTCTCCAGCCACATGCCTGGGATGAGAAAGTCTACAGTGCACTAAAATTTAGATGACTTGATACATTTCATCGTCCCTCAACAGATGTAAAATTTTATGTAGAAAAATGTATTCAACCATGATAACTTGGCTCTGAATATGGGTATGCATGTACCTAAGTCTTTGAAACATGTTCAAAACCAGATCCAAACAGTACTAATATTCAAGAGTGAATCTCAAGAGTGTTGGAATTGGAGGCCTTCCCCCTTGATAAGACATGCATGGCACTTTAAAACCTATCCGCAGCTCTGTATTTAATCCGAGTTATAACAAAAATAAGCCAGGACCCATGGGCCTTTGATTTGAAGGAGATTAAGTTTGCTATTAAAGAAACGGATCAGAATAAAAACAGAAAATAGAGCCTTAGTCCTGGCTTTCAAAACTTGCTGCCATCCCACATAATCAGAAAACTGATGAGTGAATTAAGAAAAGTTCTGTAGACTGGCAAGCACTTTTATAAGTTGATATATTTTTTAAGCTATCTCCGAGAATTAAAACCTCATCACTTTTTTTGTAGGGCTTTATATTTTAAAATGTCATGCAAATATGACAAAGCATAAAAATTTGCTAAATATGGGCATTGAAAGTACCCAGAGGTTTATTATTCTCAATACTTTCTTTACTGTAAGCATTTCATTATAAAAGATCCCAAAAGAATCAAAAGGATATTAACAGAGAAAACAACCAGAATATACATTTTTTGGTGGTTACAAAGGTTGTTTAATTTGTCTTGGCAATGGTTAAAAATGAGACATCTGAGTCTAAGTTGATTTGTAATTTTCAAATAATGTCTGATGTCAAAATATAGATTATGAAGACGTTAAATTTTTTGACACTCTAACAAATGTTAATAGAAATCAACTCCCAGGAAACCTGAAATCCCTCCACTCTCAACATAGTGCTGACAATTCATCATATTTAACAAGGTGTATTGGAAATAGCTGAGTACTGACCTCCCGAGGACAAATGATTCTCTTGGGACGAGGTGCCTCTTGCTGTAACTGATATACTGCCAAATAAGAGAGAAAGAGAGAGAGAGAGAAAATAATTAGAATACTGCAACACATATCAACGTGCCTTCAAGTATTTCCACCTAAGTACATCTCAAGAATTGCAAATATTAAAAAAAAAGAGAGAGAGAGAGAGAGAGAATACAGGCACATTTTTTTAGACTGGATAAAGTCAGATCATTTATATGGAAATTAGTCACTGTGAATAAAAACTTGCAAAATTGATTTTTTTATTCTTTTAAGGCCAATTTAGTTTCATAATTGTTACTGGCATTGTTCATTTTATGGCTTTCTTGGAAGACCAAATATGGCTAAAATTCTTTTGACTATTTTAAAGACGAAATTATACTTGTGAGTACCTGAGTGGTAAGATCATATAATAGGATTCCTGAATTTAAATGCCGATGTCTCCTGACATACCAGGGAAAGAACTGGCATTATAGGAGGAGTGCCATTTTCTGAAATGTTAGTTATGTACAAAGACATAACTGATTATGTAAGTGAATGAAACACCAAGCCATTTCTCTCTCTTTTCTCCCTCCATTTTTGCCCTGTCTATCACACTGTGAATTCTCATCCATTTGAAGACTTCCCACCCATTGTCATTCCTCTTTCTCCGGCCGTTTCTCATCTTAAATAATAGTAACTCCTTTCTAACCTAATTTAAAGGCAGACTTTCAGGCTTAGGCATGGGGGAAAGCAGGTCATTGTATAGAAAGCAATTTATCAGACAATTATTTGTGATTTTTTTCAGAATATAATGAGTGATTTTTCTGCTGTTCAGCGAATCTGATTATTTCTGCTAAAGGGAAAAGCTACCCTAAGCAGGTACCTTTGGATTCTATATCCATGAAAATACAGTTTTTTTTTTCTTTTAAAAAGTTGATGTTATCTTCAGAATCCTGGAGAGGAAAGAATTAATTTAAGATGGAATACATCTATAAAAAGTTTTTTTTTTTTTTTTTAAAAACTAGATCTGATAAAGTCTTTCTAGAAAATGTAATAAGCAAAACTTTATCATTTAGTTTTAGGCTTAAAATAAATAATTGAAGGGCAGATGATCATATGCAAACAGATAAAAATGATAGAATATCTTTTGTAATTATGGCTCCCCAATGTCTTTGGTTCAACGTGGTTACTTTCTTACCTAATGAAGTGTAGACTACCTGGCTTTCGCACAGAGAAGATACTATCTAACCCTCTATACATTTGGAAATGTACCACATTTCTAGGTATAGGTTGCCCACACTAATGTCACCTAAGGACGACTATAGTCATCTGTGAAAGGAAAACAGAGTTCAACATAACCCTTTAGCTCAGAAGGACACCAAAAATGACAGACAGATAGAAAGAAGGCTTTTACACACCTGCTTCCACGTAGAGAAAGAGCCTTCAGATCCTAATGAGTCACTACATGGAAAGTGAGACTAGGTGGAGAAAAGGTGAACGGCCTAGCATTCGAGATCATCAACAAGTTGGCCCCTACTGTTCACCGTGTGCTATGGCTTTCCACTGGCTTCCATGGCCGCACCATCCTGGTCTTCCTCCTTTGATCCTGGCTGCCTCTTTCCTAAGCATGCTGCTCCTCCTCCTCCTCTACCTGTCTACCAACCACCGGAGAGACCCAAGGCTTACCTTAGTCCCTCTCCAGGTCTCATTCTCTTTCTTCTCACGAGGGAATCTCCTCCACACCTACCACTTCATTTATCTCCTATACACAAAGGCTCCCACAGCTCTGCTCAGAACCCTCCGCTAAGCTCCAGAAGGTGTATCTTACTTCCTACAGATTACTCCTGATTTTCTCCAAAGAAAAAAGACCTGAACTTCAACATATCAAAAGTTGAACTTAGGATCTTTTAGTCCAAATCTAGGCTTCTTCTGGGAATTCTGAAATCTGTGAAGGAGCCATTATTCCTCCTGCTTCTCTAGCTGCCAGCACCCTGGAAGTTGTTCACCACACCTCAGATGGTCAGTTCATCAACAGACCTGTCACTTTTGCTTTGTAACGTCTCCCAAGACGATCCACTCTTCTTCATCCCTATCATTACTCCCTACTGCAAGCTCTGGACTCTTCCCACCTTGCAGCCTGTTTTCTCCCTGGTGACTGTTTTAAAACATCAATCAGACCATATCACTACCCTGCTTAAAAGCCTTACATGGCCTCACACTGCTTTCAGAGGGGATCAGATGCCCTAAATGGTTTTGCGTGTCTCCTTCTACAGTGTTACCACGCGTCATGCTTTCTGCTCAGCCAAGCTGCTTTCCTCCCCTTCCCCTAAATATGCAGCACTCCCTCCAACCTCAGGGCCTTTGCATATGCCATTCCTTCTGTCTATGGCTTCTCCCTCTCCTTCCTCTTTACCTCTTGTTATCTGCCCCTTATCATCATGCCCTTAGTTCAAGTATCACCCTCATGGAGGAGTCTTTCTAGACATATCTCACACCAGATCCAAAGACAGCACCTTTGTCTATGCTCTTACAATCCCCTGTACTTTCCTTTATATAACTTGTCAACAGTTATAGTTCTGTATTGATTGGTGTGAGTTCCAAAAACAATGATCTCTCCCTGCATGTTGTAAGTATCGCCATAAGGGAAGGGATCACGTTTGTTTTTGCTTTGTCATATATCCTCAGATCTTATTGAGATTCTACAGATATAAATAGAACCACAGCCTCTACTTTCAAAAACCCTATCAGCTTTAGTGAGAGGCCCAAATGTTTTTATGAAAAAGTGCAGTAAATACAGGGCTAGCAAGGCATCATCTGCTCAAGGCTTGGTTTACCAATCTCTGTTAGAAGGAAATAGTTTGATTAACTATAGTACATCTTCCAGTGGATACCATGCTCCTGTAATAAAGATTGAGAAAGCTCTCTATGCACTGACCTGGGTTGATATTGACATTCTGTTAAACAAAAAGAACAAGGTAATACACACACACACACACACACACACACACACACACACACACACACACAAATATGTAGAGTACAAATTCATTTAAAGAAAGGGAGTAAAATAATAAGGTATATTCAGTTTTGCTTACATCTGCATAAAGAAACTCTGGAAGGAACAAGGAAGTAATAAAAGCATTTACCAACTGGGGATAAAAAGAAAGACAAAGACAGGAGTGGGACAAATATTTCTCACTGTATACTTCATGTTGTCTTGAGTTCTGAATTATATGCATTGCTTATTCAAAATAAAAGAAAAAGCTACAGGAGATAAGGTCAGAGAAGGTTTCTTGTGATATACGAGGCAATCAAAGACAGAGAAACAGTTGTGGACATTCCTCTGGCTACCCCAGTACAGCTCATGCCCTCCTTAATCACCAGGGAGGCTGTATGGAATTCCTTTATTCCTCTGGAATCACCCCCAAAACCACTAAGCTGCGTTTCAGCAGGATGTTGCTGTTAATGAGCACAACGGCCATCTCCTAAAATCACAGAGGAACTGCAGAATTCACATTCAGAGAATGCTGGCCACTCTTCTCTTCCCATCGTCAGTGCCTCTTGAAGCTAACAGCGATATATGGCTGCAATGGCTTCATGAATACCATTCTTAATGGAGGTGGCAAAGAACACATACCTGTTACACAAGAGAAGCATTTTTAGCCAAGTGCTCCTTTGTGATCCTTATGAGCAAACGCATGAGCACCTGCTATATGCCAGATACCACAGTCAGCATTATGTGGAGGCTTTGGGGATGAATGGAGAGTCTGGGAGAAGAGAAGGGCACCAGCATACCAAGTGCCTGCCATGTGTCAGGAACAACATGTACTGAATCTTCTAATAAACCAGAGAAAATAACTTCGTATCATTATCATTCTGGGTAGGGAGTGAGGAAACAGTGCAGAGAAGTTAAATATTTGCCCTAAGGCATAGAGCTAAGATGTATCCTTTTGATTCCAAAGCCCTTGGGTTTTTTTTTGTTGTTGTTGGTGGTGGTTTAACTGTTTAAGAGAGGGAATCTCACTATGTTGCCCAGGCTAGAATCAAACTCCTGGGCTCAAACAATCTTCCTGCTTCCACCTTCCAAGTAGCTGGAAATACAGGCGGGTGCCATCAACCCTGCTTCCCTGGTTTATATTTCCCAGGCCTCAGGGCTTTTGCAGTTACTGTTCCTTCCACCTGGCTTACTCATTCTCAAGATATCCATGTGGCTCACTGCTTCCCTTCATTCAAATATCTGCTTAAATCTCACCTTATCAGGAAGGCCTTCCCTGATGTGCCTGTATAAAATTCCACTCTATCTCTGCTCCCTCATACAATTTTAGATTTCTTCACAGCACTTATCACCATTAAGACAATTAATAAACAAGACATATTGAGTTTATCTCATCATTAACACAATTAATAAACATGACATAAATATTGTGTTTATTTATTTTGTGTACCAACTCCCTTAACTAAATTGTAAGCTCTTTGAAGGCAGGGATGTTGTTCTGTGCACTACAGAATCCCCAGCAGCTAGAACAGTGCTTGACATGCAGTAGATGGTTTTGTTATTGTTGTTGTTATTGTTGCTGTTTGAGAGGGAGTCTCACTCTGTCACACAGGCTGGAGTGCAGTGGCACAATCTGGGCTCACTGCGATTCTCCTGCCCCAGACTCCCGAGTAGCTAGGACTGCAGGTACATATCACTATGCTGGACTAATTTTTGTATTTTTGTAGAGACAGGGCTTCCCCATGTTGGTCAAGCTGGTCTTGAACTCCTGACCTCAAGTGATCCACCCACCTTGGCCTTTCAAAGCACTGGGACTACAGGTGTGAGCCACCCTGATCAGCCTTGTAGCAGATATTTAATGCATATGTGTCCCTTTATTACTCTTGGATCAGCCCAATACTACTAAGCTGCTTTTTAGCAGAATGTTACTGACAACGTGTGTGTAACAGGAGTCAAAGGGGCCATCTCCTAGAATCACAGAGTTCTAGATCTAAGAAGGTATGCAGAATCCACAGTGAGAGGATCCTGTTCACTTCTCTCTTCCCATTCATTATTGATGCCTCTTGAAACCAACAGTGATACATGGGAGGTATGGCCGAACTGGCTTTGTGAACACGTTTTTAATCATTTTGTGAATAAACAGACTGTATCTAATGGCTCATGGGTCACAATCTGTGCCTTCAAGGAGACGCCAGTGAGGGGGACATGCATGGAGACACAAAACCAAGGTGGGCCAAGTGCTTTAACAGTGAAAGAGGAGGAAGAGATTCGATTTACTCAAGTGGTCAGAATGACTTCCCAAGGGAGGAGGCAGGGAGCTCTCATTGAAGGATTAGAAGGGTTCTGCAGGTAGAGAAGAGAGAGGGTTATAGGTAGAGGAAAGAGGAATAGCAGGGAAAGGAAATGATGCGCTGACTGGTCAGCGAGACGTGAGTGTGGCTGTCCAGCCAGGGAATGGGATGTGTGAGAAGGCCATGTGGGGCTGGACCTTGAATGACAGGGTGGGGACCATGGCTGTCCTGTCTGTAACAAGGGGACAGTCACATGTTTTGAGCAGGAGGCACCATGATCTAGTCTGTTTAAAATACTGGTAATAGGGATAAGGTTATTCAGAAGAATAAATACTACCCTTTTCTGGGCATAGACCATGTGCCAGGCATGTTATATGCATCTTCTCACTTCATCTTCCCAAAAAGCTTCCAAGGTAACTGTTATTCCCCTCACTAATAAAGTAGCGGAGTTACCTGCCAGCTTTGAAGATGCTCAAGGTCACACAGATAATAGGATGAAATCAAGATTCATAGCCTCAATTTCCAAAACTCGAAGCCTGTAGTTTTCAGCCTCAGCCTGTGGTTGCCTAACTAGATGGTGGAGAGCTCTCACGTTAGAATCTCTGAGGAGTGGTTATAAAATAATACAGATTCCCAAACTCCATCTCTAGCAATGCTTACTCTTCCAGTCCAGCTCGGGGACCCCAAATCTGTTCTTTTAAAAGCTCTTCAACAGATTCACTCACATCCATGACTAGGAGCCATGGTCCTTTGCTTGCTGAAAGAGGGGTCAGACACGGGGAACACTGGAGGCAAGGAAGCCAAGAGAGAACAGTGTTTTACTGCTACACAGAAGGGGTTGTAAAAGTGTGAGTTAAGGTAACACTGGTGCAAATGCAGATGAGAAGGTGAGTTGATGGCCTCAGAGATTCAAAAGAGAATCAACAAGACTGGTTTACAAAACGAATGGAGGGAGGGACCCTGAGTGACTGAGAGATTGAGATGCTACTATACAAATAAAGGGTGCAGGTGATGGAACATTGCTGAACAGTTCCTCTCCTATGTCAACAGGCTAAATCCTAAAGCTGCATTCTCTAAGGACCCTCTGAGCTTTAGCAAAGAAAAACTTTGTAATGCACCAATCTTACAACCAACAAAGAACAAACCCAGCCAGCGGCAACCCAGAAGAGGCAAAGGAGAAAGAAAACCCCAGAAGCCAGGGACTGCCACCAATCTCTCCTGGCCCCTCAGCAGCAGATATTTTTTGAGGGCTTATTTCTCAATAAACAGGTGTCAGAATCTGCAAAACGCTGTTCTATGCTGTCCCAAACAACAGAAGTTGGCAAGTAGGCACAGAAGCCTATTTGCCATCTGGGTTACCTGGCTGGTTATAAAGATAATGAGATGGCCATCAATTACCATGGCAGCCATATAAAAATAAGGCCCAATATCCTCTCTTAGTTCAAATGAGAGCCTGCCCATCATTTTCAAAGTTAGATACAGCAGAACAAACATCCATGAAAAAAGTCTCTGAGGGAGGGTTTAATATAACTGAATCGTATCTCATAATCTGAAAATGTTGCTTCTTGAATTTTCTTTGTTCAACAAACACATTTCACAAGTCACATGCAACAACGAATGTCAGTTCTTGGGTGGTCTATGAGCTGAGAGGTGATGTGATGGAATTGCTTCTGCAGCAACGTCCCAAATACGTGCCAGGCACTCCCAGCCCTGGGCCCTCTGCCGCACACCAGAAAACTCTTAGCACCAGAGTAAGCTGTTTGGCAGGGGTGGCAGTCACTGGGGAACACGGAGGCAGAGCTCCCTAACTCCCCAAGATACCCAAAGCAGATTGAGACATTGAGAGCTCACTGACAGACTGTTTTACTATTTCTTCAGCAGGAAAACTTGATTCATTCTGGGAACAGAATCAGACTGCTAATGGGTGAAAACCCACAGCCTGGGTGGCCTTGAAGCCCAGGCCAGCCCCATTAGCTCCTAAGAGATCCTGCAGGGATGGCTTCTAACAGTCTACTTCTTTCTAAGGAAGGTAAATAGACCCAGGAGCTGAACCAGCCCTTGGTCATGACACTGAGCCGGTGTGACTCTGCTCACTGTCCATGTTATCCCAGTTTTCATGGGAAAAGCTCAAGGGTATGAGCGAGGAATCGTAGGTGCTTTCGATGTATTCCTTGGCTCAACCCCACACCCTCCAGCCTGCCATGGGAAGCCTTCCCTTGCTAACAGAATGTCAGGTCTTCATGGAGAATTTGATTACCTTGTCTAATGGCCCTGTGAAAAACCTCTAGGAGGAGACAGTTGCCCACACACTGAGGAGTTTCAGGCATCTGTATGTATAAGAGAAACGTGTGGGATTTGATACATTGCAGATACGTCTCTGCCCCCACCCCACCACCACTTTTCTGATCCAGAGATCTGGGGTAAGGCTGAGGAATAATTACCACAAATATCCTTCTCAAGGGATTCTGATGCAGGCATTCTGTAGATCAGGGTTTTGAGGCTCTAAACTTCAAATCTGAAAAATAGACACAGGCTATGCCTGCTTGACCTGCTGCCCAGGGGAGCCTCCAGGGAGAGCTGTCAGCCACTGCATCTGCTGCCTAACTGGCACTTGGCCTCTTAAAAAAGAAAATCTTTCAGAGCATACCCATGGTGGTTGGCGTTTGAACTTGCCTGCTCCAGGCAGAAAGTTCATACAGTTCTGGCTTAACGTTTAGAATGTAGCTTTATTATTATTTTTAAATGAACTTGAAAGTAGCTTTTCTTTTAGGGCATCGAAACCAAAGCTTTCTCAGTGACTTCATCAATGCTTCTTGTATTTGGTCTTGAGAGTTAGGACTTGGCTGCAGATGTGATACTTTGGGACAGGATTATTCTATGGAAATGGCTCAGTGAACCATCATGCTAGCTTCTAAGAAAAGGAAAAGAATAGAGAGGGCAGGGACTTAAAGGCCTTCACGTGGCATCATGGTTCCTTGGGTCAACAGCCGATCTTATCCATCCTTGTGGCCCAACTCCAAGCATAGTGTCTGGCGTAGGACAGAGACTTAATGTGCATTTGTTGAATGAAGGAGTGAATAAATTAATGAACAGTATAATTTATATAAAATATTGAGAGAGCTGATTTCTTACTCTTCTAAATTTCTTAGCCAGACATTTATGGTTACCTTCCCAGCATCCATTTTCATCTTCCTCCTTTCAATATTACTCCAGATTTTCTAATCATGTTGTACAGGGTTATATAGGATTGATCCTTTCCTGAATTCCAGTGGTGGGTCCTCATTGGTTTAGGGCAGATTGGTTTTGTGGTCACATCCCTGACCACAGTGATAGAGTCAGGAATGGATAACCAGGATCCATTAGGATAAAGACTCAATTCTGAGACTTTGTCAGATGTGTCAAGAAAGTAGTAGACTGTCCCTCTGCCTGTTGCTTTTGGATAAGGAAGCCATAGCCCTAATATTTTTGGTTGTTATAGGGGCATCACAAGTAAAGAACATAGCAAGAGTAGAGTCAAATCTAGGGAAGCAGGGCCAAGAAAGAAAGATATATACCCTGAATTTTGGTAATGTCATTTGGGTTGCTGGAACAGTTATGCCTGAAACCAATGACTCCGGACTTTTGGTTTAAGTTAATCAATGTGATTGAACGGAGTATTTGCATCTAAGAATAAAACTTAGAAACTGCTTCTTAAAGTGAATTATTAGACATTGACTAATTTTCTTTGTTTTTTAAATTAAAAAAGGTTTTTAGAGACAGGGTCTCACTGTTACACAGACTGGGATGCAGTGGTGCGAATGTAGCTTCCAACTCCTGGGCTCAAGTAATCCTCCTACCTTACTACCTTAGCCTTCTCGAGTAGCTAGGACTACAAGGCATGCCACCATGGATGGTTAAGACAAATTTTCTTGTAGGAATAATGCTGTAATTGTGGCTAATGCTTCATAACAAGAATCTGACACTAAGTAAGTCAAAGTTATGGCCAAAAAAGGTCAATAAAAACAATGACATAGCTATTTACTCATCCAATCATCGCAAATAATAAATTTTTAAACCAGATCCTATGCTATGGCAAAAATATACTGTATCTAGTAAATATATGAGAGAATTGGTAGTACCGAAAATTGCTAGAGTTAAAAAAAAATGTGTGATGGAAGAATATGGATTCCATACATGATATGCTAATGAGTTAGACATCAGTATCTAAAATTAATCTCTCAAAGGATAATTTGTGAACATTTCAAAGAGAAAGGCTTGGTAACTCCTGGGGTTCAGAAGGGGTTTACAAACAATTTGTTTAAAATAAAACAAATTCAATATTCTCATAGCTTTGTTGAAATTTCTTATCAGGAAAATAACATCATTTTAGCATATCTGGATTTTTTTAAAAAGCATCTCATGAAGGTCATCACATTCTGTCTCCTAGGCACCCTTCAAGACCCACATGCAAATTTGACCTCTACGATAGTCTTCTCTAATCCCAGGAGACACAGGAGTAGTATTTTGTTACCAGAATTCATTTGCCTTTTAAGTTTGTTGGTTTCCATCTGTCTCCTTCACTAGATTGTAAATTGGAGGCAAGTATAAACCACATTTTATTCATTGTTGATTTCTAACACTTATTCTCTGACATGTAGAATGTACTTGCTGAAAGATTAAATGAATGGATGATATTCTCGAGAATAAGATGCAATAGCATGAGCTTGATAGTAATATTGTGAGATACATTCATAAGTGGTCTAACACCCAGACTCAAATAATTCATGGATCAAGATGAGCAAAAGAGAGTTCTTCCTCACTGGTGATCTGTAAGCTTCGGTCAAGATGTTTTCGACGCCGTGGATGGCATACTCCCTTCACTTTTGGAGATCTACCTCACTAGATGCTCTCAGCTAGAGCGTGGATAACTATTAGTTGGATATATTAAAGAGGAACTTTTGCAAGTGAAGTTTTATGATTATAGAGCTTTTTAAAAACAAAAACAAAACCACAACTTGGTTAGATCCAAAAATCAAGCTTAAAACGAATACAAAAGGGGAAAATAGATACTGTTAACATGTAAGTGGCTTTCTCAGCACATAGAATTACGTTTAAGACATGTTATCAGGTGGCCCAAGATCTCTTAGAAGAAGACAAAACGAATCTGAGCCAATGCCATTTTTTTCGCTTCAGCAAAGCTCTCTGTGGAGGCATTCTCTCAACAAATATTTATTGGGTCATCAAAGTATGCAAGGCCATGTGCAAGCCAGTATGCAAAGCACAGTAAGTCATGGAATACACAATGCCTCTCACTACAGATACTCTGTTGATTTACTGTCAGAGCTCTTCACACTCCATTAGGAAACAAACAAACAAAAACATCCAATTACTAAGTCATTAGCAGAGCCTTTCAAAACAGAAGATCAGGATGCCGAGCATTAGACTGGAAGGGCCCTTAGAGAGCCCACACAGCCCCTTTATTTCACAGATGGAAGAACAGACTTATGTAATGAAGAGCAAGGTGCCTCTGCATGTGCTGGCAAGGAGAGATAAAAACAAGATGTTTGTGAAGTGAAACAAGCGAGTTGAAGGACACGAAGTACAGCCTAAAGCCATTCTTACGCAACAGCAGCAAAAATGCCTAACCTGAAGCATGGGCTTTTAAACAACTGGAAGGATCTCCCTCCCCAAATTGGCAGAGCTCAGCTACTTGGAAGCGGGAGAGGGACTGGAATACGGGGTGGGGGCCAGTGTGTGGATGACGGAAAATTTTTACTCTCAGTTTTGTGTATTTCCCTAATATGTCTTTTATGTAGTTTTGTATTGCTTTTGTAACAAATACATATGTATATAATTATATATGTGTGTGTAGCTATGAATACGTATATATTATATATCCATATATGTGTATGTGTGTGTATGTATATGCGAACTTATGCATATACAACGCTGTGAATAGAATGGACAAGTCTTGGACACTTGCAGGCTGTGGGTTCCCCTCAGAATGCTACCCCACAACTTTCTGTGAAAACTTCAAGTTACTTAGTCTCCCTGAGCCATGGTTTCCTTACATGTGAAACAGAGATAATAACTGTCCCCATAGCCACGGCATGGTGGTTCATGCCTGTAATCCCAGAAATTTAAGAGGCCGAGGCAGGTGGATTGCCTGGGCTCAGGAGTTCAAGATCAGCCTGGGCAACATGGCAAAATCCCATCTCTAATGAAAATACAAAAAATTAGCTGGGTGTGGTGGTGCCTGTTTAACAGTCCCAGGTACTTGGAAGGCTGATGGGGGAGGATCACCTGGGCCTGGGAGGGAGGTGGAGGTTGCAGTGAGCTGAAATTGCACCACTGCATACCAGCCTGAATGACAGAGAGAGAATTGGTCTCAAAAACAAAACAAAACAAAACCCAAAAGGTCCCCATCTGTCAGAGCTGTGGTGGGAAGGTAGGTCTTGGCTGCTTGGTGCGGTGGTCAGCATAGGGTAGGGTCTCGATGGGCAGTGGTGACCCCGGTAGCATCATTAGGAATACTAACGATGATTCCAGAAGTGGAGGCTGAGCCAGGGCCTGTGTCCCCTGGCCCTGGACCCAGTGGGCTCCTCCTACCATAGTCCTGGCCTCTCTCAGTGGAGAGTTCTTGAGTCAAGCATAGAGTACCAAGAAAAGAGGAGACGAGACGAGGCTGCGGTGATGACAGCCGCCTGCCTTCATGAGGGGAGCTAGGCGGGTGACTGATGATCAGGCAGTACTTCTTAGTGACCAAACATGGTTCTTCGCTGTCTGTTCATTTTTCAGGGATTGATGTCGTGTGATACTATATCCTTAGAATGACTGGCCAAAAACATAATTCAGAGAAGTCAACACATTCACTCTTGCCAAACAACTGTGTAAAAATAAATAAATAAATAAATAAATAAAGCCCCAAACTGAAAGAGAGTCAGAAAGTCCACCCCTCTTTTCTAAGCATTTCTGAAAAGGGCCACAGCTGGTTTTTGGAGGTCCTGGTTAGAGGAAGGGGCTCGGTTAATCCTCTCTGACTAATCTATTTCCTTAGTGGAAAAGAAAGATTTGAGTTTTCAGTGCTGCAAAGTGAGACCACCTGTGTGCACTACATCGATGCCAAGAATTACTCAAAAAGGCCACCTGCTAAAGATTTCTAAGGACATTTTCATTTCAGGTACTCACGGTATGATTTCCATATTGGAGGCTGGTATTCTTCAGCATCTAGAATAAAAAAAAAGAAAAAGAAATCCATTATCAGCCCGAACGTCAAGCTGTTAACATGTGTCTTCTCTGGAGGAACAACAGTTTGCCCACAGTACTTGCACACAGGTCCTGGAGGGACTCTTGTGTCATTTAGGGGGCAGTTCAAGGCATAGGAGAGGGGATGTGCTTGGAAACCTTGTGGACTTGGCATCACTTTCTTCAGCTTATGTACTGTGGCAGATCAATTGCGTAACAATTTTCATAGAGCCCAGTAAATCAAAAAAAGATTTTTAAAGCAATTAACTTGATTGCACCCTCTAGTAACCCTTTCAAATGGTATTTACTTAACTTGGCATAGTAAACATATAATTTATCTCACAGTTTCCAATCAGACCTTTAGCCCATTTATTAAGACTTGAGGGCAAGACGGAAAGCAGCAAGTATGCAGTATTAAATCTGTAGAGCTGTGCAACTCCACCAACTGAACTCCGAAAATACGCGATCTGACAGCAGAGACACTGATGATTCCACTGGAATTGCATTATCTCTTGAATTAACTGCAGTGTGTGACTTAGAAAATTTCCAGAAGTCTCTCAGCAATCAGAAATGTCAGACTGACGGAGTCACAACGAAGTGGAGAGGCCGAAAGTGTGATTCATCCATCTAGGAAACAGACGACGGGAGAAAACCTGCTCATTCAGTCGACTCAACCATCCCAATGCTGACAGCTGAATTGATAATTCTGACGCAGTTATTAGAGTTGTCCTGCACTCACAGCTATAAGGCCTTGGGAAAACATGTTCTAACTCAAATAGGAAAACAAAATCATTTTTTCCAAACTACAGAGTATTGATGTGGGGGAGCCTTGAGAGTTCTCTAGTTTGGCACCTTTAGACATGGAAACTGTTCTCGTCATCCTGCACCCCTGGTGTACCACATAGCCTGTCCTTAGACTACCCTTGTCCTTGTGTTTCTGTCCTGTTAGACTTTTTTTTTTTTTTTTTTTTTTTGAGACAGAGTCTTGTTCTGTCACCCAGGTTGGAGTGCAGTGGCAAAATCACAGCTCACTGCAACCTTCGCCTCCTGGGTTCAAGCAATTCTCTTGCCTCAGCTTCCTGAGTAGCTGGGATTACAGGCTGCCACCACATCAGCTAATTTTTTATATTTGTGGTAAAGATGTGGTTTCACCATGTTGGCCAGGCTGGTCTCGAACTCCTGACCTCAAGTGATCCGCCTACCTTGGGCTCCCAAAGTCCTGGGATTACAGGTGTGAGCCACTACATCTGACTCTACTAGACTTTTCTGACCTCATTCATGAAGTAACGTAGTTTGAGGATGTTTTTCCACCTGAGAAACAAATATGCTCTTTATAAATAAAAAACTAACTGAAGGGTGGTATTCTTCTCCAAATCCTACTCACTTGCACAGTTTAAATGGAATTCTTTTTCAATTATTTACCTTGCTCTCTGGGGCCCACTGTATGACAGTGCTCAACTAAATGCCTCCAAGGTCATTTCATACAAACAAATCTGTAATGTTAGGCCTGAATTGTCAATTACACACAGAGGGCTAGTCAGCCACCTAGGCACACACACAGTGCATTAGTGATGGTTTACCATGTTATTCAAATTGGGTTTTGCTAAATCAATGTGTTCATTAACTCTGAATAGTTTTGTCAAAGTAAGAGAAGAGTGTCTTAAAATAGTGAGCCTTTAACCGAAACAAGCAATTAATTTCGTCCCATAGGTGACATAAACCAATTTCAATGGGTTAATATGAGTGTTTGTTTATAAAGAGCATTCAAATAAAATTTACCAAGCAGCTGAGTACAAATTCTAGACCCATCCATATAATATCAACCCATTAGAAATGCCAGGCCCTTTGTTTTTGTTTCTTTTTTTCTTTTTCTTTTTCTTTCTTTTTCTTTTTTTTGTTTTTGTTTTTTTGAGACAGAGTCTCACTCTGTCACCCATGCTGAAGTGCAGTGGTGCAATCTTGGCTCACTGCAACCTCTGCATCCTAGTTTCAGGCAATTCTCCCGCCTCAGCCTCCTGAATAGCTGGGATTACAGGCATGTGCCACCATGCCTAGCTAACTGTATTTTTAGTAGAGATGGGGTTTCACCATGTTGGCCAGGCTGGTCTTGAATTCCTGACCTCAAGTGATCTACCGGCCTCAGCCTCCCAAAGAGCTGGGATTATAAGAATGAGCCACCAGCCCAGGCCCTCTATGTTAAAATGTTGAAGGCATCTTCAAAAATATTCTTCCAAAGAGAATAAAAATCAACACACACACACACACACACACACACACACACACACACACACACACACGATAGATTGCACAGAAATGCAAATCCCTAAAATGCCACCTACCCAAAGCTGTAATGTCTTGTTATTTTGGATGACGTTTATTCTATGAGGCAAGCATAAGCTCCAGATGGAGAAGCGGTCAGCAATTTCAGTATCTAGAGCACCACTTTCTATACACTCAGGGAAGGTCCCAAGACAAAAGATTAAATCCCCTTCACTCAGGTCTTTAGCAGAGACCATCTGCTCCACTTGGATCTGCTAAGGTCTTCTCACCTAAAGTCAGAAGTTCAGCTAAGGTGACCTCTCAGTGTCCATTTCAGTCTTGTTCTGTGGAAACCCTAGAGTTTTGTTTCATCTGAAACACTGGCCCCTAAGTTAACACTCCTATAGGCTGTGGGCTACAGAAACAACCTACTCTGTTGCAGATGCTCCTTGCTGGCAACATAACCTAGAGGGAGAAATCTGCCTGCAGAGACTAGAGATCACGACACTTCCAGGTGTAAAATCCTCCATGATCTTCCCTGCACGTGGAATAAAATCCAAGCATCCTACCATGGCCCACAGGTCCTGCATCATCTGGAGCCTGCGTACTGTAGACATTTTTTCCCTTTTTCACTTATCATCCAGCCACACTGGCTTTCTCTCTTTTCCTAGAACAAGGCAAGTTATTTCAAGTCCTTGACCTTTTCTCTGATGGACTCTGCAGGTAAAATGCCCTCTGATAGATCTCTGCATGGCTCACTGGCTCTACCGCACAGGGCTCAGCTTGACGTTACCACCCAGGGGTTTTCCCTGCCAAGTTCTTATAAAGTGGTCATCCCCCTACCCCAGTCACTCTCCTCACAGAGAGCTGATTTGTCTTCATAGCACTATTATCATCTGAAATTATTTATTGATTTGTTGGTTTGTTATGACTAGTCTCATCCTCTATTAGCCAAACTCCATAAAAGCGGGAAGTTTGCTTCGTTCATTTCTGTGTCCCTGGCCTTTAGATGGGTGCCTAGCGCAAAAAAAAAAAACAACAAAGCAAAACAAACGTGTTAAATGAATGAATGTGTTAAATGTCTTAAACCAATCAGGGTTCAAATTCTACCTCTGACAACTAATGGCTGAAGAATTCAAAGCAAGTTATCTTAGCTTCTTTTTTAAAGAATCTCCCAATACTCATCTTTGTAAAACAGAAAAAATAAAGTACCTACCTCATAACCTATCTCTTAGGGGCACTGTGAGAATTCAGTGAGACAGCGTATAGGAAATTCTTGGGACAGTATCTGCCAGTAGCAAGTTCTCCGCAGGCCCCACTAACGTCCTTACTGAGTTGCTATTGTGACGTTGCCCTGCCCTGATTCTTCCCAGGTGAGCCAGTGCTCTTGTCTTCTGTCCCTTGACTGCAGCCAACGCCTGTCTCTATTCTTGCCCCCAGATCTGGAGCCTGTAATTAACCTCCAGGGCTGTTGTCATGGAAGGTTTTTCTTTCCCACAGAAGAATTCAAAGTAAGGGGCCATATGTCATGCTTCAGTGGAACAACTATAATTACCTCGGCCTTAAAAATATGTTTCACAAACCACTAAAGCACACTGTTAGGAGGCCTTGGTCAAGCGTCGGAGCACAAAATAGTTTTACTATGTTGAAACCAATCTTTAGTGCCTCCAACTCCGCCCCACCAACACGCACACTATTTGCCCTAATTTCAAACCACACTTTTCAAAGATCTACTTGAGTCTTGGCTAGCCTGACACTTAAAAAAAAAGAATAGGTTTTCAAGGTCATTTAGTTCCCTTTGTCATTTGGCAAATGGGGAAAATGAAATGCAGGATGATTCAGTGGTTTCCTCAAGGTTATAAAACAAGTTAGAGGCAGAGGTGAGAGCCTTGTCTTCCAGGCCTCTGACACATCATCCATCCTTGCCAGGCAATCCCCGCTAATTTACATACACTGAAATCAAGAGAACAAAATTACTATGTATTATATATGTTACTTCAATTCTTGTGAAGCTTAAAAGAAGAAATAAAGAAAGAAAATTAGTAGTGTGAAGTATTGTCACTAAGCCAAATGGTGGGACCGTATTTCATCTGTGCACACACCCCTATTGCATAAAGTCCAGGAGATACAAGGTACTGAAAATATGGACAAGATAAAGCATAATGCCTTTTGACAATGTATTATTTTGTTAAACATTCTGAAGAAATAAGGAAAGGGGAGGAAATAGAAGCAGCAGCCCCATATGAAAAAAAGAAACTATACTGAACTCAGAAGACAGTTACACATTTTTAGAAAGGAACAATGAATTATAAAGATCAAAGAGGCTTAGAAAGCACAGTGGTTAAAAACTTTGACTAATATGTACCTAACCTTTAAAAAAATGTGTCAACCTTTTGACTCAGCAATTCTATTCACGGGAATCTAGCCTAACATAGTAATTGAATGCATGTACAAAGATATACATGAACAAGATGTTCTTCACTGTGCTGTGTATAAGAGTAAACCCACTGAAGCACAGAAAGAAGAGAGTGGTTAAATCATCATCACACATTTATTCATGAAAATAAGAGTTTGGGTTACAGCTTTGTGATTGAGAGCATAGTCTCTGCAACTAGACTGTTTAGGTTTAAACCCAGCTCTGTCACTTACTTACTTAAGCAAGTTGTCTTATCTGTCTGTGCCCCAGTTTTAAAAATCTATATAATGAGAGTAATAATATCACCCAACAGGCTGGGCATGGTGGCTCATGCCTGTAATCCCAGCACTTTGGGAGGCTGAGGCGGGCAGATCATGACGTCAGGAGTTTGAGACCAGCCTGGCTAACATGGTGAAATTCTGTCTTTACTAAAAATTCAAAAACTTAGCCAGACATGGTGGCGCATGCCTGTAATCCCAGCTACTCTGGAAGCTGACACAGGAGAATCACTTGAACCTAGGAGGCGGAAGTTGTTGTGAGTGGAGATCACACCATTGCACTCCAGCCTGGGTGACAGAGCAAGCTTCCATCTCAAATAATAATAATAACAATAATATCATCAAATACATAGCATTGTCGTGAGCACTGGATGGGTTAATATTTATAATGCTTAGTCTGCGAACAAAAAAAAATCACAAGTATGTTTCATAAGATAAATTATGAGAAAAAATAAAATAAAATGTGTAGTCTCATGACTGGTATATAGTAAATGCTATGCTTGCTGTTATTATCTACATTTAATAAGAAACTATTTGTGGTACATTGTTAAGTATTAACAAATCAGGTTATAAAATAATTTATTAAATATAATCTAATTTTTAAGAAAAGGTAAATATTCATATACACAGAAATTCTCAAGAAGGCAATAAACCCGATTATTAAGACTTGCTATACCTGATAGTAAAAATCTAGATGATTTCTACTTTTTCTTTTGCTCACTTGTATTTTAAAATTTTCTGTATATACTGCTTACATAAAAATTAAAATGAGAAATAAATTTGAAGGAGAGCTAGTTTTTTAAAAAGCATACTTACTAAACAAACCACCACCTCAGAAATAAAGTATATATAAAAAGATCCAACAAAAGTAATTGTTGTAATAACACATACAGCATGTACGGTGTTCATGCATGAAGAGCTAGGAGTGAGACAAAGGACAGTTACTTCGGCAGCAAAAGGCCATGCCTGATTCCCTTGGCCCTCTTTTAAAAATTCTGTGAAGCAAATATCAATGAGTAATTCTAAGCAGGCTGGGAAACAGGTGTCTCCTCTCATGAAAGGGTGTTCAGGGGAAACAGAGATTCTTAGAAAATGATCAAAACCTTTACAAAATGGGTAATAAGACCATTGAAATAATCCAAAGAATCTGAACCTGCTAAGAAAGAAAAGAAAAGAGGAGGAAAGAAAAGCTGGTTAGAGGAGCCTGGAAGTGCAGTTGAAAACTTGAAAGCCACCTTGAGAAAAGCCTGTGTGCTAAAGCTAACTAAATCCCAAAAGGATGGTGCTGCTGTTCTGGTCTTTGGGGGAAAACAAGGAATTCTGGGATTAGAGTACAGGAAGCTCCTCAATGTCTGAGAAAGACTAGGGGACCATGGGGCAATAGGGAGTAGGTGGCATAAAAGCAAATCTTTCTGGATCAAGAGCATAGCAAAAATGAAGTCATACTTCCGTTGTTTTTACTGAACTTTAAAGTAATACACCATTGCTGAAAAAACAGAAAAAGTCCAATAATTTTAAAATGTATATGGTAGAAAGTCCTCAACCTCAGGAAAAGGAAAAGCGCCATTAACAGATTTGTGTGAATCCTTCCAGATTTTGTTCTGCGTATAGCTAGAATAACAATTTACAAAAATGGTTTCATACCATACATACTGTTCTGCAATTTGCTGTTTGAATTTCATGGTAGTTCTGCAGCATCTGTCCACGTCAGTACACACAGATCTATGTTATTTTCTTTCTTTAACTGTTGCTTGGCCTTCCATTACATAAGTATAGCAAAATATACTTATTTCATTTATTTTATCATTTCTAACTGATGGACATTTAGGCTATTTTCCACTTTGGGCTATGATACGGTTTGGGTCTGTGTCACTTCAAGTCTCATCTTGAAAACTGTAATCCTTACATGTTGAAGAAGGGACTCAGGTAGGAAGTGACTGGATCATAGGGGCAGATTCCCCCATGCTGTTCTCATGAGAGTGACAGAGTTTTCACAAGCTCTGATGGTTGGAAAGTTTTCTTTGCTCTCTCTCTCGCCACCTTGTGAAGATGTGTGCTTTCCCTCCGCCTTCTGCCATGATTGTAAGTTTCCTGAGTCCTCCCCAGCCCTGCCGATCAATGAGTCAATTAAACCTCTTTACCCAGTCTCAGACATTCTTCATAGCAGTGTGAAAATGGACTAACATATCAGTGTAGCCTTGTTCACAGTAGCCTATAAGTGCAGTACAGATTTGGGGGAAGTTGAACTGCTGGGTGAAGAGTCTATGTATTTTTTATTTCAAAAGGTCATTTTATTTTAAAACAGGCTTCAAAAAAAGAAAAAAAGTCAACTGAAACTCTCAGCAATGGATACAAGAATGCCCATTTCTCCATACCTTCCCTCACCAAAACTGGGCTGTTAACAATATGCATCTTAATTTTTGACGCCTTAAGACTCGGTTAGAAAACTCACAGATGAGACTAAGTATGCATTTGCAGGGAAGCAAACGGAGGCACAGAACACTCCTGGAAGTGAACCTGTGGAAACATATGGGCATGGAGTGCGGGGAACATACGTGAATCCACACATTTGGGTGGCTGCAGCTGGAAGGCTGTATTCTTCCAGGCATTGTTAGCTCCAGAAACATGTTGATTTGATGGAATCACCTGAGGAGCAAGTGTAAAGGAATTTGGAGACTGATTAATGAAGAAAAATTAAAGAACACATGTGCTCCACTTGGCTAAGTGACAACTGAAGAGGAAATACCTGCAAACATCCGGGAGAGCCAGATTCCTTCACTTGGCTCAGTGGAGGATGACTAGACTAAGAGAAAAACACAGGCAGAGGCTTTGGAAAATGAGAGGAGCCAAAGCTTCACTGATGTAGAGAATGATCTAGCAAGGAAGCTGAAGACCTATTTTTCAGAATATTTCAAATGAAGCTGCGTATATGGCATCAGGGAATCATTTAAGAAACAGAGCGGGGAAGGACTGGGTCCCTCCCTCTGCCATCCCCTCTCCCAGAAAAGCCAGGTCTGTGCTGTTACATTTGATTTACTGATGCGCACATTTGTAAACGGGCTGTAGTGGGCTTTTCCCAGGGAAGTTGGGTGAAAACAGGTTTTGCAATCAGCCATGGAACAAGCCTCAGGATGAGATGACAGTTCAGAATTTGTTGGGTGATTAGCTTAATGGGCCCAGGATGGGTTGGGATCCAAATGAAAGCAAACAACAGCAGGCTGCAATGTGTCTTCCACACACATTATGCCCATGCTTGGGTCTTCAGCAGCATGTCCTCATGGACAGAGTGTGCAGCCTGTACCTGTGATCTTGTCAGGCCAGCATGGCCAAATGGCGCCAGGCCTGAGCTGCAAAGACTACCTGGAGATCATCCTAACTGCTGCACGACACCCAGATCAGAAGGCTTTTAGAGAGCCTGGTTGCTACTGCTTGTCCCCTTTGTGGTTTCCCTGCATTCCCCTGAGAAATTAGACACCCATGTATTCTCTTTGGAAACTCTGCTTAGGTAAGGGATGAAGGCCTGCTGTTGGTCTGACTACCAATCTCATATCAGGGATTTTTCAAACTGTTTGAGTCCTACCAGCAGAGGATAGTTAAGACAAATTCTAGGAATTATTGCTGGACCCTGAGGCTGGTCCCCAAAAACAAGAGGAGGGAAAGACTTTCTGAAGATGATGAAGCCATGGAGGGCCTTGGGCTGGAGTCTGTGGTCACTAGAGGGCACTGGGGCCACGTGGAGCTTCTGTCCTGAACCACTTATTCTGTATGCGGAGGCATGATGAGATTCTCCCACTCAACAGGTGCTTACTGAATAAATGCAATGAGCCTGTCCTTGGGCACAACACAGTGAGCAGGCAGAGAGGGCTTATGACACTCTGCACGATCTGGCCCCTGGCCACCTCTCCCTGGTCATCACATTTGTCTCTCCTCTTACCCTCTAGCCCTCAACCACCCTGGCTTTTCTTTTACTCCTTGAACACGTCAAGATCATACCCGTCTTAGGGCTGCCAAGCAGTCTCTTCCTTCTCACCTGCACATGGCTGGCTTCTGTATCATGGGATCTTAGCCTCAATTTTCTGGCTCCTCAGAGACATCTTCCTGGACCAGCCAACCTAAAGCGTTTCCCCAGATACTGTCTTCAATCTTGCAGAGCCTTTCTGCCATCTGAAATGTTTTGCTGTGCGGTTATATATTTGTATGCTAGACAGACAGCACCGTGAGAGCAGGAACCTCATTTATCTTGTCCTCCAGTGTGTGGGTCACCCTTAGCCTGTTGGGTACTTTTTTGTGAATTAGAAAAAGCTGTCTTTTCCAGGCAGGTGTACAGCTTGGCAATCTGAAAGCACCTGTGTGTAAAGAAGATGCTTCCTCTGAGGGACAGAGCCCCAACCCAGAGCATGTGACCTCATGAGGGGAGCCGAGGCCATATTCAGCCCCTACTCCCCCTCTCGGCTGGGCACAAGTGGTACAACTGAAATGGCCCTGACTGCTGTATCCCAGGACACAGCAGGTGCTCACAGGCTTGAATAAGTAAAGGACAGAAATCCAAAACTTGCATTCTTTCGAGGGCCCCAAATAAGTAAGGAGGTAACTGTATGTAACATAGCAAGAGGATGCATATGACGAGAATTGATGGTGTTAGGACTCCTTAGCCTTTAGAAGGCTGCATGGGGCAGTGGCAATCAGGCTCTTCCCATGCCTTGACCAATCATCTCTGCCTTAAGTAGCCCTGTCCAGGATCCTTCAAGAGCAGTCTCAGAGGAGTGAAACCTAAGAGCAAGGCCTACAGTCCTCAAAGACAAAGGGAAGAGTAAGTTCTGCTACCACAGCACACGGAGCCCAGTCAAGCAGGTACACTATTGCCCAGACATCTACTGTAGAAGTCCACAGTAAGGAGTGTCCATATGAATGAATGAGCTCTTAGAAGATACACAGGCTGAGGTGCGGCCTGCGGGGACCAGAGGCAAGACAGGACATGGCACTGAGGGGCAGAAGTGGCTCAGCTTGCTGGCTGAAACAGGCTCTGCTGTGTCTGGGTGGGTAGCCAGAGGGTGTTTTGGAGGGATGAGGGATTATATTAAAGAAATAAGTAAGGACCAGATAATTAAGTGTTTCACAACCATGCTAAGGACTTACCTCTTCTAGAGGGAAGGGAAAATGCAAGCAGGGACAATACACAGTCCAGATTGTATTTGAGAAGGATCACTGCAGTTGAGAGTGAAAGTGGACTGGAAGATGAGAAGATGGGAAAAAGAGAAGAGAAGAGGCAGTAAGACCAATCAAGTGACTGGCCAGTAACCGAGGAAGGTGATACTAATGACCTGAACTTGAATGGTATGGGTGGAGACAGAGAAAATGGGATGGATTTGAAGGACATGGAGAAGACAGAATCCACAGGCCTTGATGATAAACTGGATATGGACAAGGAAGAAAAGGAGGGAGCATGACTTCTGGCTTGAGCAGAGGAAGATGAATGGTTTTTGGCTGAAGCATCTGGATGGGTAGTGATGCCACTGACAGAAAGGCGCAGACCAGAGGACAAGCTGGCCTGGCAGACGGCGAGGCTTGCAGCTTTTGCCTGCTAGAAAGCGATGGCTGAGGAACGTCCAAGTGAACATCTCTAAGGGACCTGCAATTCAGAAAAACGGCCTGGACTAGAGATCCAGGAATGGAAATCCCAGCATAAACACGGCAGCTGTAGCCAGTAAAATAGACGACATGACACAGGGAGGACATCAGAGTGAGGAAGGGAGGCCTTTGACAGAGCCCCCGAAGAGCACCAGCACTGAAGGAACACGAAGAAGAGGGAAAGAGGCAGAGAACAGAGTGATAGGAGAGAAACCCCGAGCTGGGGTGACATGAAAGGCAAAGCACAAGACATTTAAGAAGGGGGAAGTGGTTAACAGAGTCAGCAGCTGCTCCAGCGAGATTCGCATGGGGAGGGCTGTTGCTGCAGTAACATGAGGGTTTCTGATGACCTTGCCATGGGGTGTGGGTGGAAGCCACAGGCAAGTGACTTGAAGGGCAAGTGGAAATTGAGAAAACAGAGCTCCTAAGAGGGAGTTTTGGTGGAAAAATGGAAGTAAATGGTGGCAATGCAGGGAGACAAGGGGTTGAGGGAGAGAAAAGACACAGGAGCTCTTCTTGTTTACCACGGTCATTACCTCTGCCAAACCACTGGCCATGTTCCTGGTCTCCTCGCTCCCAAGACCCTCTCCCCACTTGCTGCTTGTAAGTTTTTTACAAAATACAGATTTCTCATAGCAGGTTGGAGATGCTTTCCTGGTGGACAATTTCCTCTTTTATCACCCACACACTTCCTCCCCTGCTATTTCTTTAGAGGCAACCTCACCACCACTACTTCCATCCAGCCTAGAGGCCTGTCTCTCCTCCCCAGACATTCTTCCTTCCAATATCTCCCTGCCTCTTTACAAACTATTTTCATCAAAGGAATGTCTTACTGGCCCTCTTCCAGAAGAAACCCTTTTGGGCATTCATTTATTCATCCAACAAATATTTACCCAGAGCTTATAGCCTAATTGGCACAAAATGGTGCACTAGACATGGGTACAGATATAAAGGCAAGATGCAGAATCTAACCATGGGAATCAGTTAGGAGATGGAATAAGACATCAAGTTATTCATTCATTCAATGAGTACTAACTGATGCCTGCTGGGCATCCGGCCCCTGGCCACGTGTACACACCATGATAACACAAGGTAGAAAGTGGAATGTTATAGGCCAAGATCACACCTAAAGTGCTGCTGGAACGGAGAGAGATTATTTCACTCAGTTATTTCCTCGTAGTTATTCCTTTATTCATCCCCTTCCTGAAGAGGTTAGCTCTTAGAGAAGGAGACAATTTAGATGTATCCCCAGCCAGCTCTCCACTCTTGCCATTAGAAGAGTCACCATTTTCTTCTACTATAATGATATCTTTTTTGGTGCGTGTTGAGTTCAGTGTGGGCATTTGTGTCTCCTCAGACATTTGATGCTTGTGGCAGTGATAAATCTCTCATTAAAGCAACCCATAAATCATGCCCCTGGCATTGTTATTACTGGCCAGCAAAGAAAGATTTTTTTTGGCCATAGTATATTTGGAGTCAAACAGTCCTGAAGCACAGAGATAGAAGAGAAGGTGAGGTCTTCCACCAGAAGTGGACAGAAATTTTTAAGTGCCTGGTTATGCTAGATTCTGGGGTAGACTCCTTCCATACATTATCTGAAATCTTTACAACTTTCCTGAATCATCTCTCCATCCATTCTTCTCTTCGGTTCGTCCATCCATCTAACCATCCAGCCATCCAACCATCCATCTACCCATCCATCCTTTCAGTGAATACTTGGGTGTCAGGCACTATACCACAGGATAAAGATGTTAGCTGTGACCATGGCAGGTCCAGGTACTGCTTTCAAGGTGCCTTCAGTCCAGCAACGTAGGCAAACAAACTTCTAACAAGTGATTGTAATAAACTACAAAAGAGTTATGAGAGACCAAGTTCAGGGTACCCAGGAAGCATGGAGCAGAGGTCCCTGAGGGTATGTGTTTTTATCTCTTAGACATGAGCGAACTAAAAGAGAGTAAGTCACTTTCCCAAGGCCGTATCATTGCCGAAAAAATAGAATTCAAATCCAGATCTGTTTGGCTCTGGAATCCACTGATTTTTCTCCATATGACCCTAGTCCCAAACGGGAGTCAGCAGTACAGAAGCTAAAGTCAAATTTTCAGTTCTTTCTTATGTCTGTTCTGCCTCAGTGATAGAATATGATTTGAACACTGTAGAAAACAGCACTAGAGGGCTGGGGGTGGTGGCTTATGCCTGTAATCCCAGCACTTTGGGAGGCTGAGGAGGACAAATCAACAAGTCAGGAGTTTGAGACCAGCCTGGCCAACGTGGTGAAACCCCGTCTCTACTAAAAATACAAAACATTAGCTGGGCATTGTGGCAGGTGCCTGTAATTCCAGCTACTCCAGAGGCTGAGGCAGGAGAATCACTTGAGCATGAGAGGTGGAGGTTGCAGTGAGCAGAGATGCCACCACTGCATGCCAGCCTGGGTGACAGTGTGAGACTCCCTCTCAAACAAAAACAAAAACAAAAAAACAGCACTAAAGAATTAGAAAAAAACTCATGATATTATTTAATTTTCTGCCACCTTTTAGAACAAATAAAGCGAAATCTCACTAACTGCGATGCCCTCTCCCTCTCTCCCTCCATCCTTCTCTCCTTCCTGCCTCTTCCTGTCCCTCCCTGTTTTCCTCAAGGGCGTTCTGACTATCAGGTACTACCCGCAACTCTTCCCCAGATTTCACCATCAGTAGAGATACTATTGATCTCTATTCATGGAGGCACAGCACTCAATGCTGGCTTGGCAACAAACGGGCTCTCAGACCTAGCAGAGTCATTGCTCTCAACTGGCACCGTTCATAACAACTGGTGCGGTTAATATAATTGTAGTAATTCATATCATGTTGGCAGCCAGTGACTCTGGCCCATGCTTGCCACATCCTTGCTTGTCTTACAGGCTGAAACCAGAACCGCTGCAGGGGAGCTGGACTATCAGAGGGCCACAGGCTGTGCCTTCACATGTGAAGGAGGGAGTTCTAGAAGCAGGGGCGGTCACAGGCAAGGCAGAAAACCGTGCTCTCATCAACAAGCCAAGCAGAAGCCTCAAAGAAGACAATGGGTTTCTTGTCCCTGCTCCACTCCAGTTCTGGTGATTTGGGGCTACTCCCTCAACCCTGACCCACCTGGGCCTTGGTTTTCCCATCTGTAAATATAGAGATGGGGCTAGATACTCTGTAAGTGCTCTCCTGGTGGGAAGCTCCAGGACACCTTCAATTCCCAGTCTCCTAGCGGTTGCATTCTCCCTAACCAGACCCTGTCACTGAAGCTGCTCCTCCTGACTTGAAGGTTCAAAGGCAGCACGGGGGTGCCAGCACTTGCAGTGAAGCCATCCTTCCTTCCTTAAGGAAACAAATGGACCCTTTATGTGCCGGGGAATTACCTGCACGTCTCATATATGTGCTGAGAATTAGTCAAAATGATGACATGCTTCATGCCAAAATACACTCCAGGCCTGTGAAGGGAACTCAGTAGGCAAACTCCCAGCCTCTATCTTGTCCTGTATTTTCGCCCTCAGCAGGTGGGAACAATGTGTCTCCTGGCTTTGTGCCAGCCCAGGTGGTACAGGATTGCCTTCCTGGCAGTCTAGCTCTGCAGCAATTGAAGGACAGGTAAACCTGCTTAATTTGGGGGCTCAGTGGTTAGCAAGCACACCTGGCTAACAGCCTTCCTGCCTGCCCTTACTAATGAAAGTGCCCTTTTAGCCTGGGCCTGCTCTGCAATGTTTGATTTCTGTTTGTTCAGAACAAAGCTGCTCAATATTGAGACCTCCGAAGTAACCCCCAGCAGAAGGCAGTGTGCAATTTCCTGATGCAATCTTTCCCCAAAAGATTTCTGAATATAAAAACTTTCCATAGCATAAATGATCAGATACCTACTCATAATACTTAATTCAAATATGTATATATACTTGAATTCATTAATTCAGTTGTTTGCATAAATTAAAATTCATGCTTAAAATAATACACAAATTTAGAAATATTGCTTTCTTGAACTCATGTTTCGTGAAACAACTTTGATTTCTATGTGTATATTTGAGCTTCAGATGATTTTCAGTCATCGAATACATTTTTTTTCCCACAGCACATCATCATACTTGCTTGTTCCTTAATTTTTTGAAAGAAAAAAATTGTAAAGGCCCCGTACAAATGCTGCCACCAGACACTTCTCCAGTCACAGTCACACATTCACATGACATAAGAGCAGCTGGCTTATATTCATCTCGAAGGTCGTCTCCACAACATAGCCATATTATATTGTTATATTGGCATATATATTTTATTGTTATCTACCATATTGTTATTATTTTTTTGAGACAGAGTTTCGCTCTTGTTGCCCAGGTTGGAGTGCAGTGGTGCTATCTCAGTTCACTGCAACCTTCACCTTCCAGGTTCAAGTGATTCTCCTGCCTCAGCCTGCCAACTAGCTGGGATTATAGGCATGTGCCACCATGCCCAGCTGATTTTTGTATTTTTAGTAGAGACGGGGTTTCATCATGTTGACCAGACTGGTCTTGAACTCCTGACCTCATGATTTGCCTCCTCAGGCTCCCAAATTGCTGGGATTACAGGTGTGAGCCAGTGTGCCCTGCCAGCATTGCTATAATATGACTAACAAAAAGCAATACTGTTATATTGCTTTTAAAAGTGATCTTTAAAAATCTGCTATGGAATACAATGAAGGCATAAAAAGAATGAGGTGGTTGATATGGAAAACTCTCCAAGATGTTAAATGTTTTAAATGAAGTATAGCTTGGAGTTTCAGTACATGAAACAGGTCTGGAAGAGTCTGCAAAGGGCTGAGGTTGTATCTGCAGAGACGATCTGGGTGGAGGAGGGTCAGGAGAGGTAGGAAGATTTGTTTGTTGTTGTTGTTGTTGTTGTTGTTGTTTTTTGAGACAGAGTCTTCCTCTTTTGCCAGGCTGAAGTGTAGTGGCACAATCTCGGCTCACTGCAACCTCCGTCTCCCGGATTCAAGCGATTCCCCTGCCTCAGTCTCCTGAG
Organism: Saimiri boliviensis; assembly: GCF_048565385.1. Classification (NCBI taxonomy): domain Eukaryota; kingdom Metazoa; phylum Chordata; class Mammalia; order Primates; family Cebidae; genus Saimiri; species Saimiri boliviensis. Next base: position 95,800,661 of record NC_133458.1, on the reverse strand, counting down.
TAGCTGGGACTAAAGGCATGCACCACCACACCCGGCTAATTTTTTTTATTTTAGTAGAGACATGGTTTCACCATGACCAGGATGGTCTCTATCTCCTGACCTCAGGATCTGCCCACCTCGGCCTCCCAAAGTGCTGGGATTACAGGTGTGAGCCACCAAGCCTGGCCAATTTGGTTTTTACTTATACCCTTTTATATCATTTACATTAAAAAAAGGAATGTAGCAAACTTTTTCAAAGGATGTTTACAATTACATGCACTTGTAATATAAATACACCTATGTTAAATATCTTAGCTTCCTTTTTAAAAAATGATTCCATTGAGTGACCACTACAAGGGTCCAAAACTATCATTGATTAAGGTCATTTCAAGTCTATTGTGTCTTTTCTAGAATGTCATGGAGGATTCAAAATAAATTAACTGTGTAATCCAATAGTGTGACAGACTTTGTATAAGATAAAATCTGAGATAACATTCCTTTTGTGAAAGATAATTTTCACAGGTATCATATAGATATCTTAGCCTTTATTGATAATCTTTCATTACGTTAAGTTGTTAGATGTTTCACATGCAGTGTCTTATTTAATACTCATAACCAGGGCTGGGCACGGTGGCTCACACCTGTAATCCCAGCACCTTGGGAGGCTAAGGTAGGCAGATCAGTTGAGGTCAAAAGTTCAAGACCAGCCTGGCCAACATGGTGAAACCCTGTCTCTACTAAAATTACAAAAATTAGCCAGGCATGGTGGCACTCACCCGCAATCCCAGCTAACTCAGGAGGCTGAGACAGGAGAATTGCTTGGACTTGGGAGGTGGATACTGCAGTGAGCTGAGATCGTATCACTGCACTGTGTGACAGAGGGAGACTCTGTCTCAAAAACAAAACAAAATAAAAAGCAAAACTCACAACCAGCTTCTAAAACAGGTATTATTAGTCCCATTGCACAGGCAAATAAACAGAGGAATAGTGAGGTTGCCCAGAATCACATAATTAGTACACAGTGGAGCTGAATATTCATGTGTAGCATTGTCCGGCTCTGAAAATCACACTTTTTTCATTATAAAATGTTGTCTCATACTGGACCCTGCAATGTCCTAGGACTGCACATATATAATCACACTTCATTTCCAAACAGCACTATGAAGTGAGTATTCTCATCCCATTGTACAGACCTGGAATCTGAAGCCCACAAAGGATGGTACCTTGCCCAAAGGTGGCCAACTGATTTGTACCCCACAAGAATAAATTACAGCCAATAAAATGTATACCCAGTAGTCATCTTGAGAAGACTGACCTATATAATTTTACCATAAGAATTAAATTCATTTACTTCACAACCTTCAAGCTGTTACTTCAGTCTCTCTTTAAGTATATTAAGCCTGCCTTCATCTGTTTCCAACCTAAACCTTACCCCTTACTGTCAGACCAGTAAAAACAGATGGGGCCCAGTCAGGCTGTCTAGCTGGCTCTGATTCTTGAAGCCTCCTGAGACTGGGACCTTCCGGTTTTCCTATCCTTCTGGGTTTTGGTGTTCTGTGGTTTCTTATCACTTGCTTTAAAAATAACTTCTTTCAGGGAAAATATTTCTAAATATCACACACGCATGCATTAGCAACACTTCAGACACCTCATCAACCACACCACAGAGCCACAAACAGCACAGGAAGTGTGTCTGTGGTGTACAGGAAGAGGCAAGGGTAAGGACTCCACACCGAAGCAATCCCTCGCAGCCTGCAAGATGCGAATTTAAAGTTCCACATTAAGCCCTGCATGAGCATGCATTCGTCACTTCCATGCCAAATGCTTGAACAAATGTATGCAGGAAGGAAAGCCTTCCTGTCACCCTGTGGCAGCCTGGGTGACAGCATCAGTAGGTCCATAATTAAAGGGTTAAGAGTAAGGCAAACAACACGTGGTCCCAATGATTTCCGCAGGAGAAAGTATTCACATTACACAAGGAGCGAGAAGAATAGATCCCCTCCTGTGTTCCGCTGTTATCAGAGTGTTACATGTCTTCATAGAGTTGGGGACAGCTGTACCACGTGCTGGCGGCAGTCATATCCTCTTGCTGTTTGCACAGTGGGACATTTGTCTTCCTAATCACAGCATGTGAAAGTTCCTGCTTCCACTACCAGAGTCTGAAACTAAATATTAAAACAAACCTTTCCTTAACAGTTAGCTCCTCTCTGAGGCTGTTTGTACTGGTACCCTCTGTTTATCTATTTTCAGCAGCACAGTCATAAGGAGGAATTGTATATTTACACACCTGTGCCTTGATAAAAGATCATTTGTTTGTATTCTCCTCTGTCCATTTAACAAACATTTACCCATCTCTCCATTCCCGATCCCAAGTTAGGCACTGGGTACACAGAGATGACAAAGTCCTTTCCCTGAAGCAGCTCCCGATTCCAGAGGGAAGCCAGCAGAAGGGAGTCTATGGCGGAGTGCATGCAAAGGTGGTGGGTGCTGGAAGACAAGACCCAGGCTCCTGGCAGGGGCGAGTGGGAAGCTAGTAAGGAAGACCTCACAGAGGAGATGACAATTGGAGCTGGGCAGTGAAGGATGAGTAGGAGTTTGCCAAGCTGTGTGGGAGGGAGAGGAAGGTAGAGGTAAAAGGGTTAGCCGGGCGCGGTGGCTCAAGCCTGTAATCCCAGCACTTTGGGAGGCCGAGGCGGGTGGATCACAAGGTCGAGAGATCGAGACCAACCTGATCAACATGGTGAAACCCCGTCTCTACTAAAAATACAAAAAATTAGCTGGGCATGGTGGTGCGTGCCTGTAATCCCAGCTACTCGGGAGGCTGAGGCAGGAGAATTGCCTGAACCCAGGAGGCGGAGGTTGCGGTGAGCCGAGATCGCGCCATTGCACTCAAGCCTGGGTGACAAGAGCAAAAACTCCATCTCAAAAAAAAAAAAAAAAAGGGGTTGGACTGTTGTTTTCACTTCAAGCATTCTGAGAAGCAAGGAGACTTTCTGGTTTGTGGTTAAGTTTTTTTTTTTTTTTTTTTTTTTTTTTTTTTTAAGATAGAATCTTGCTCTGTCACCCAGGCTTGAGTACGGTGGTGCAATCATGGTTCACTGTAACCTCAAACTCCTGGGCTAAAGAGATCCTCCTGCCTCAGCCTCTGGAGTAGCAAGGACTACAGGTGTGCACTACCATGCTTAGCTAATTAAAAAAAAATTTTTTTTTTTTGAGACAGAGTTTCGCTCTTGTTACCCAGGCTGGAGTGCAATGGCGCGATATCGGCTCACCGCAACCTCCGCGGTGCCTCAAGCCTGTAATCCCAGCACTTTGGGAGGCCGAGGCGGGTGGATCATGAGGTCAAGAAACTTTTTTTTTTTTTAGTGACAGGGACTCACTATGTTGTAGGTCGGACCTGAACTCCTAGTCTCCAACTCCTGGGCTCAAGCAATCCTCCCACCTTGGCCTCCCAAGAAGCTAGGACTACACATGCATGCCACCATACCCAGCTACTTGTTTACATTTTTTTGTAGAGACAGAGATTTACTGTGCTGCTCAGGCTGGACTTGAATTCCTAGGCTTGATTGATCCTTTCACCCTTGCCTCCCAAAGTGCTGGGATTACAGGTGTGGGCTACCATGTCCAGCCTCAGGGTAAGTGCTTTTAATGGAGTGTTTTCTCACAATGGCTAGTTAACCTTTTTTTTTCTTTTTGAGATGGAATCTCGCTCTTGTCAGCCAGGCTAGAGTGCAGTGGCATGATCTCGGCTCACTGCAACTGCCATCTCCTGGGTTCAAGTGATTCTCCTCCTCAGTCTCCTGAGTAGCTGGGATTACAGGTGCCCGCCACCACCCCTGGCTAATTTCTGTACTTTTAGTAGAGACTGGGTTTCGCCGTGTTGGCCACGCTGGTCTCAAACTTGTGACCTCAGGTGATCCGCCCACTTCGGCCTCCCAAAGTGCTAGGATTACAGGCGTGAGCCACTGTGTCTGACCTAGTTAACCATTTTTGTTGGGAGTCAGTTCCTTAACAAAGCCATCTTTCAGTATCTATTTTAAATAGGCAAATACTGGCAGATCAGGCAACGTTTCAAAGCTGACAGATTTCAGGCTTGCAATCTGACAGAGGGCAACGAGAGCACCACAAGGGAGATTCTCCAGGAGGGACCTGCTGTCCTGCCTTCTCTTGTAGGCAAGTGGCCTGTTTGCTCTTGCTGCTCATGGAAGAACTCCCATCACAATTGTCCCTCGTGAGTACCTTCTGGCTTCTGGTAGAATGAAGAGATGTGAGTCCCAGAGCAAAGCCACCATACTGGAGCTGTCCATGTGTCCCCTCCATTTTTCCAGCTCTTCTCTCCTCAGCAACAAAGCAGAGCCAAATGCTTGTACACATCAGGTGCTCAATACATGTTTGCTCAACTAACTGGATGACCACTATTAAAGTGGAGGAAGAAAAAACTAAGATTCTCTTCAGGAATGTCTGCACAGCCATCAGTACTGCTTTTTCAGCGCAAGGTGTAACTGAGGTAATTCATCTCCTGTGTTCACAGTGTGGATGGGACTAGGCAGGCACAAGCTGGCGGATCTGATGAAAGAGGAAAAGGAACAATCGCGTTGACTGCAAGTGTCCTTCCTTGCCAGGATTTGCAGAGTGCCTTCCCTGACACACACGGGCTCTAGTCTATAGACTACTAATTAGTACAGCGAGGATCTGGCTGTCGCAACTCAAAAACTAGAAAAGGAAAAAGCTAAGAAAGCAGCCAGGAATGACTAGATTTGGGTTCCCTGAATAACATACTGAAAGGTTCTTTATCCTCAGTGTTTGTATCTGCCGAGGAAGCACTTACTGAGAACTCCTGTGTCCATGGCTTTGTGCCCTCTCTGGCAGGAAGTGGGTGCTCTTCTCTGGGCCCTATCAGACCATTTACATCATCTAGTAGTAATGTTTGAGAGCAAGAGCTTGAGCCTCCAGCAAGGGCTGTTTTTAGGTTTTCATATGCAATCTTTGGCTTTTTAGGAATTGGTTCTATTTTCAGAATTAATCTGTTATATTGCAATAGGCATTTCTATTGGTCCCAGCACCATGACAGAGATTGCATGAATGACTCCATATTGGTCCACTCCCATAAGCACCACAACACTAAATAGATGGCTCCAGAGAGAAGGCACACACTGTTCTTGACCACCACTGTAATGTCTGCTGTCAATTTCAGATGCCTTTTTAGATGCATTTTATGTCACCAATATTTTCAAAATCATTAGATCAACCTATTCAAAAGGTATCCATTGATTAAGATAACTTATCTGTCACACTTAAGAAATGAATCATTCCAGGTGTCAATAATGTCTTAGAAATAGTGCAAACACTAGGTATACAGATATACTCCAGTACATCTTCTGGCCCACGCATGGAGGGGTATTTCTGCATTTGACTTTCCCACTCCACTCTAGTCCTTTGACACTAGCCTTTACACTTAGGGGACAGAGATATGACAAGCATGAAACTTCCCTTTTTTTTTTTTTTTTTTTTTTGAGACAGAGTCTGGCTCTGTCTCCCAGGCTGGAGTGCAGTGGTGCAATCATGGCTCACTGCAGCCTTGAACTCCTGAGCTCAAGTGATCCTCCCACTTCAGCCTCCTGAGTAGCTAGAATCACAGGTGCACACCACCATACCTGGCTAATTTTTAGAAATCTTTGTAGAGATGGGGACTTACCACGTTGCCCAGGCTCAAGCGAGCCATCAACCCTGGGCTTCCAAATTGCTGGGATTATCATGCTTGGCTGGAACTTTTAAAATCACAGAATTCCTCACAGTATTACAGCAATATTATTTCTATTTTTTCACCTTTGTGGCTTTGTGATGTCAAATTGCCACTACTCGATATGCCAACATTTTCCACACTCATCATGTGGGGTAAAACAGTTACTGTGAAATTGAATTTAGGCTGGGTGTGGTGGCTCACACCTGCAATCCCAGCACTTTGGGAGGCCAAGAAGGGCAGATGACTTGAGGTCAGGAGTTTGAGAACAGCCTGACCAACATGGTGAAACCCTGTCTCTACTAAAAATACAAAAATTAGCTAGGCATGGTGGTGTGTGCCTGTAATCTCAGCTACTCAGGAGACTAAAGCAGAAGAATTGCTTCAACCTGGGAGGCAGAGGTTGCAATGAGCTGAGATGGTGCCACTGCACTCCAGTCTAGGCAATGGAGGGAGACTCCGTCTCAAAGGAAAAAAGAAAAAGAAAAAAGAAATTGAATTTATCATTTGGCTTTTGAGATATGTTTAATCCTTTCTTATAGCAAGGTGATCAAATCCATTGATTGTCAAAAGCCAGGTAATCTTCAAAAAGTCCAGGACTGCAGGTCTCCATGCACAGCACTGTGCATTTTCTATCATCAGCTACCCTTTTCTCACTAGCTCACACACATTCATTGCGTCCCTGACTCCTGGCCATTATTACTGAAAATCCAGAACTCACCGCTATGAAAGACACTGCTTCCGGCAGCCACTGGTTTATGGGTGGGTTGGGGTAAGGGTAGAGCATAAACTGGAAAACCAGAAAGAAGTCTCCAGCTGGAGAAGAAATCAGCCAGGAAAGCAATAGTGGTAGGAAGAGACTGTGTTCAGTATGAAACCGTGCCATGATTTCATGAATTTAGAGCAGCGTTCTGCCCCTAATTCCCAAGTCTGCTAGTGCATTATGTTCATCCAACCTGCTTCCAGTTTTTATTTTTAAAACTATACAAATAAAATAGGCTAACTTAAAGCGCTCAATTTCATCTGTAGTTCTTTTTCAGATCCTTTTTCCTCAAGAGACCCCAATTTCTTCCTGAAATGCACTTAGCTGCATGTGCCTCTCCCACTCACTGTGTCATCTCCTCTCCAAAGCGCGGTCATTTTCTGAGAATAAGACACTGAGCCCTGAGGGCCTCGAGACACCTTTCAACAGGAGCCCTGGCATGAAGCTCCAGCGGCTGCGGGCTCAGAAAAGGGCGGGTCAGGGTGTGGTGGCATAGTCCTCCACCAATGCCTGGTGTGGGACAGTCGTGGAGAATGAGATGAAGAACCAGGATGTGCCTCCCCTGCTCCCATGTTGCTCTGCACACCCCTAGCCCGGCTCTGTTGTGCTGGGAACCTAGCATCCTTCACATACTCTCTACTTCCTGCTTCCTGGCTATACAGACTACCACTGTTGGATATAGAAGCAAGCCTCTCCCCAAGCTGCGAGAAGGGAGAGAGGGTGGGTGCTTCTCAGCCCACTGCAGCCATATTTCCTTTCCATGATAGTGAATACCTCACACCCTTATCCTCACCCCGTTTCTGACTCCCTGTGCAAAGAGAAGGATGTCTTCCTAGACATGACCACAAGCCAACATTAAGCCTTCATCTCCATAGTGTACAGATGCTCCTTAACTTCTGAGTTAAAGAGTATCTGTACACTATGGAGCATCTGTACACTATCGGATTATGTCCAGACAAACCCATTGTAAGCTGAAAATATCATCATTCAAAAATGCATTTAGTAAACCTAACCTACCAAACACTACAGCTCTTGCTTTAAACATGCTCAGAGCACTTACATTAGCTTACAGTGGGGCAAAATCATCTCACACAAAGCCTGTTTTACAATCAAATGTTGCGTACTTTACACAGATGGACATTTTGTAGACATGATGGGATGTGAAACACAAAATACACTATCCAAAAATCACTTGGCAACACAGTAAACCGGAGAGGATGGGCTGTTACCCTCGAGATCATGTGGCTGACAAGCACCTGAGGCTTGCTGCCACGCCCAGATCGCAAGAGAGTGTTTTAGGGCATATCAGCAGCCCCGGAAAAGATCAAAGTTCAAAATTCATAGTATGGTTCCTATTGAGTGCATTCCACTTTTGCATCCTTATAGAGTTGAAAAATTGTAAGTCGAACCATGATTAGTCAGGGACTGTCTATATTAGCAGCTAGCAGCTGTATGTAGAGTACTCTGTTCCAGGCTAAGCACTTTGCAATTATCTTTTCATTTCAGCCTCCCAAGAACCCCACGGGGTAGGCACGATCATTTTCCCTACTTTAAAAAAGAGCAAACAGAGCTTCAGAGAGAAAATTGCCCCAGACAGCCCAGCTGGTAAGGGGCCAAGCTTGGGTGGAGCTTGGACAGTCTCATACCACTGCTGTAGTTCTTAACCACTGCTCCGTGGGGCTGTTTATTTTCTCCTTTTGATGGATATAAACCATATTAGAATATTTTTTTTTTCAGATCACACAGCCAAATCTTCACCCAAATTCTGTTTCTTAGGGGAACATAGCACTTCTCTTCTTTTAACCACCCCTTGTCCTCCCTCTGTCTCCCAGTCAATCCAATGAAAAGTCACTGTTCACAATCTGATTTTGAAGGGAAGAACTGATTCTCTGATAGGGGTGGTGTCTGCTTCTCCCAGGGGTCTCTTCAGTGCTGGGGGTTGACCTCTACCCACTGCACTACTTCAATCCTTTCCCTCTGGCTTCAGGTTGGGTTCAGTCAATGGAAGGCAGGGCCAGGAAAGAGGGGGTGGCGGGAGAGATCTGGAGGTGCTGCTGTCTCCCTGCTCCACGCTGCAGTTCAGGAAGCAGACTCAACCCCCCCACAGCCACCACTGTCCCAGCTCCTCTCTGTGGCTCCAGCTGTCCCCAGGCTCCAGTAACACAATTTCCTCTTGTTGCCACTTCAGGCCCAGGGATGGGAATGGCTTCCCACTCTTGGCCACCCCTGGCTGCTCCAGACTCTCTTAGTTCTCTCGACCTGCCGACACCTCTGTCAACAGACCATCCATTAACTTCTTTTCAATGTCCCATCTGAGTGTGCCCTCTGTCCCCACGGAGCCCTGACAGATGTCTTCCATCACCCCCTAGACCATAGCAAAGGCTAAGACAAGACCTAAGTATGACTAAGATAATTTATTTTTGTAATGATCTGACTTGCTTTTTATAAGCTGGAGTCAAATACGTTGCCCAAAACGAGAGGGAGCTTGGATAATCTTCCACATTTTCCATAACTCTATCTCTGTTCCACAGGGCAGTGTAGGGAGAATTTCAGGCCCACAAGCCAAAACAGCAAATTCACTCCCCACTGTGACGTTTAAATGGGTTAAATTTAGAATGTGAATAAACATTGATCCTTGCTACGTATTGCGTAATTTCACATCTGTAATAAACTTCCCATGATATACCATATACCTTTAAATGGACTCGCTGAATGCAAGGAGACTTTCCTCTGAGCCACTGCTTTTTCTAAAAATAAAAGCAGTAACACCACCACCACCACTGTCCCCTTTACTTTTCTGTGACGTATTCCGAGCACAAGCAAGCCCTCAGAGTTAGGGGGTTGTTTTTCTTTTCTTCATATAATATGCCTGCACAAATCTGTAATTATGGGATTTCTAAGAATTTCAATGATATGTTCTTGAGGCTGAATGATTACTTTGTTTTTCTAAAACACATGCTTATACACAACATCCAAGAACAATAATTTGTCTCTGGAAGGACAATCAGTGGCCAAATTTAATTTCAAAAGACAAGTTTCAGAAAGGCCACCTTTGTGAATTCTTTATTAATTGTAATAAATAAATAAATAAATATCCATCTAAGCAGGGGACTCTGTTTTTCTTATGCTGTCCAATTGTGTAAGGTTCTTAGAGTGGTAACAATTCCCAACTGTACTCACACAGAAATGACCCAATCTGACCCCATGCACTGGGATGAAGGTCAATGGTGTAATATCCTGGCTATCTTATATACCCAGAGCCCAGTACTGAAGCACTTCACTACCAACCAGTATGCTGAATGAGGCCAACGTTATTTTACAAAAGAGACTGGCAAAAATAATACATTTCAAGATGGCTTTAGGATATTAACATACGTGGAGGTGGAACACATTATTTCAATAAGAAATGGGTTAGATCAGTAAATGTGATTAAACACATAAAACCCTGTTACGACCCCCTAACCAGCTGTTGACTTAGATCCTTTGAGAAATAGAGAAATATAAAAGATGATTCTTACCTTCAAGGAGTTTATAATCTGGTCAGTTTTTAGCATAAAAAGAGAATTAACAAGCACATAAAAATAGATCCTGAAAGGTGAGATATGAATACTGCAAACAGTGAGGGCTCTGGGAGTTCAGAAAAGTGAGAAACCACAGAAAACTGTCATCTAGAGTTTTGTTTTTTTTTTAAATTTCTTCTCTGAAAAGCAATAGTCCCTGTATTAAGAATTATAAGAGGAAACTTTAAATGATTTAATTCAACCATGTTTTCTTTATTGTAGAGATTTGCCGACCTAACAGTATAATATTAAAATGTTTTAGGATCATCCAAACAATGATAAAAATGCACTTATTTCTTGATTTGTTTCTGTAGATTACAGACATACTATAAATTAATTATTACTGAGCTGGCAGGAAGTACACACAGCTCAAGAACAGCCGGCTTTCAGAGAAGTGAGGGCGGTGAAATTATATTCTTTCCTCACCACTTTTCTATTGATCTTCTTAGAGCAATCTCAGAAACGCTGCAAACAAATAATTTACACCTGATAAGAAAAGACAGGCTCAGAGAAGATAGGTGATCAAAAAATGAGAGAAATCTCTGGCTGGGCCATGTTCTAATATGAAGGGCACACTGTCCCAATTGCTTTTTTTTTTTTTTTTTCCCTATCTGAAGGTTTAATGCCAGTGTGGAAGATAAGGAGGAGTTAAACTCTTCCTGTCTGTTTGCTGTCAACACTCACAACTCGCCAGCCATACTACTATTTCATTTCACTGTAGTGCTTAGCAAAATGTGATCAAGCTCAGTAGAAACAGAAGCCATTCTTGGGTTCAGCCAACGATCCTCAAAATGCAGAGGAGGGAGTCTCTTTCTCCTCCTCCTTTTCCCTTCCAGTCTATCTGCTGTCCCATTCATTCTGACTTATTTGGACTTGAAAAAGCAACATTTTTCAGTTTGCAATGAATAACCCCAGACAGTTGTGAAACTGCTAAAAGGATTCCATGAGGCCCTTCTAAGTACAAGCATGATTTTTCAGGTAGTTCATAATCAGTTAATGGTGCCCCAAATGATTTTTAGCTGTCATAACCACCATGACTGTCTTATGAAGAATTTAGAGATATTTCTTCAGAAGTGATAGCAGTTTTCGGAAAACTTTTCATCAGCAGATGGTGGAATTTCTTTTTTTAATTTCCAATTACGAAAACATGTCTCAACTTGTTATTTTAGGCTATTGTAAGCATTTGACCTCTAGCACAAGGCACAAGGAGAAACAAGCCTCTTTATTTGAGACTTGATTTATAAATTAACCTCTGTGGTGATTCAGGGTCTGGATTAGCCCTATTCTGTTCTTGGGGTTTTTTCTTTGTTTTTGTTTTTTTTTCTGCCCAATAATTACGCTTGAATATTAAAGTCTTAATATACAAAATAAAAACTATGGTTATTTAGCATTTAAAATTTTTTTCTTCACACCTTACTGTTGGTAAAAAAGCCTCTTTTATACAAATATCTTTGATTATCGATCCACATTTGCATTCTCTATATAAATTCAGCCCTAGTTAAACTCTTAAAAGAAATGCTTTTGTTGTATCTTCATCTCAGTCTTTTTTGGCCATTCATCAGCTTGAGACTAAGGGGAAAGAAAAAAAGACTTCGAACTAGCGTAAAATGAACTAGCCTGTACTCTTGTAAATCTAATCTACAATCCTACAATGAGTGTGTACCCAGGACAAGCAGTCTTGCCTAAAAAAGGAAGTGTTTACCTAAGTTAAATAAAGAACGACCATGTCAAAAAAATGATTCAGATCGCTCGGATTGCAGATCCAAGGAGGAGGGTCACTGTTACAAGGATGAGCAGAAATGAAGACGCTGCCCAAGATGAACTCTTCAAAGACTTGCAGGCTGGAGTCTCAAAGAAATAGCATTTTCATGTACACTAATTACCTTTGCGCCGATGGAGTATCTCAGCTTTCTGTTCAAAACATCTATAGAATCCGTGTCTGATCACCAAACATTATGCTTTTGGAGAGGTTATTTTCTCTCAAGGTCTTTATTTTTACTTTTTTTTATCTTACCCATTTTCTCTGGAAGGTTGAAAGAAGCACCAAGAAACAACATTCTGGCTACAAAACGAATAAAAAATAAGTGCAAATACCGAACTGTTAAATTAACTTTAAACTTTACGATCCAGAGAAGAAATTTTAAATGTGTCAAGTTGTAGGCGGCATTTAAGGCCATAAACTGGTTATTATCCTATAGCATTTATACGGCGCTCTGGGATCCAGATGCTTCACAACCACTAATTACACATTTCTCTGCCTATCCCAATATGGGAGCACAGCGTCATTAACCACATTTTACAGGCAAAGAATCAGGACTTAAGTGACAGGCGTCAGGTTACAGACTGAACAGAAGGTAGAAAGAAGGAATCGGATACTTATAATCTCCCGGTCCAAGCAAACTTCTTGTTTAGGCTTACCTTGAAAATAGCAAAGAATTAAATATTGCTACAGATACAACTTTTTTTTTTTTATCTCAACAGTGAGAAAACTAGAAGCTTGACTCCAGAGGCAAAACCAAAGTCCCTGAAGCTGGTCCACAGCAGTGGTTCTCAAGTGTTAGCAGACATCAGAGTCCCCTGCAGGGATTAGCAAAATACAAACTCCTGGGCCTTATCTCCAACTTTTCTGATTCAAAAAGTCTGGGACGGGGCCCAGGAATTTGCTTTTTTTTTTGAGATGGAGTCTCGCTGTCACACAGGCTGGAGGGCAGTGGGGCAATCTTGGCTCACTACTACAACCTCCACCTCCCAGGTTCAGGCAATTCTCCTTCCTCAGCTTCCTGAGTAGCTGGGACTACTGGCATGTGCCACCAAACCTGGCTAATTTTTACATTTGTAGTAGAGACGAGATTTCACCATGTTGGCCAGGATGGTCTCAATCTCCTGACCTTCTGATCCACCTGCCTCGGTCTCCCAAAATGCTTGGATTACAGGCATGAGCTACCATGCCAGGCAGAATTTGCATTTTTAAAATGTCCCCAAGGGATGCTGATGCCAGTGGTCTGGGGAGCTCACTTCTGTGAAACCGACCTTCTAGTTCACCTCAAAGCCCTGTCTCTTAAACCTCAAGATCATCCCTCTCTCCACATGACCTCCACACTGATGCTTCCCTTCCTGTTGGCCTTGCTTTCCAGCTTCCTCATTGCCTGACCTCAGTCAGATGTCCTATAGGCAGAAATGAGGCCATGTAGCAAGGTGCTTAAGAGTCTTAGTTCTCAGAGAGATCAGGTTGCCTCCATTCAACTCGAGTTTGAGTATTTCCATTGCTGTACTTGTAAAATGGGATAGAATAACATCTACCCTATAGGTTTCATTTAAGGGTTAATTGAGGCAACTCATTAAGGCACTGGATACCTAGCATGGAATAAGAGATCATTCATAATTATTGTTATCAGTACATATTTATCCAACAAGCATTGGGGAACACTTACTATACTTGAGGCGCTATGAAGGATCATGATGGTTGAGTGCCAAGTCTGATCACTGCTCTCAAGAAGCTCAATAGCTAACTTTTGAGCTAGATGGGGTCCTCAGAGTCATCTATGTTATTACACTACATGGACACGTACAAGACAAAGAAACAACAAAAGCCTTTCTTCAAGTGAAAGCTTAGGCAGAAGACCAACAGGTAAGTATGGAGCTGCTCTGGGCGAACAGGCACAAGGGAGGGAGGGCAAGATCTCCCTTCACATCCCCATCCTGCCTCTCCCCAGGCTCCCATGGGGTGCAGCTCTTTAGAAAATCAAACAATTACTCATTTCTCTAAAATCAATGAAATTAAGACCCAGAGAGGTGACATGACTTGCCAACTACAGTGGTAAAGATGGGATAAGATTAGGAAAAAGTATCTTAGAATCACATGATGGAAATGACCTTACAGATGATTTAAAGTCGATCCAACATTCTCATTTTATAGAGAAGGACTCTACAGAAGCAGATCATGGGAATATGGCCCAGCTTTCCTAACTCCTAATTCAAGTTTTCTTCAGCTACATCTCTTCTCACTTTAGTTCCTGCAAACATACTCCAAGATGGAGCATTTCTCCCAAATAAAACAGGCTGTGGCTCTTCACCATTCAGTGGTGCCAGGTACAGTGTCCTGGGAAGGAAACATTTTTCAGGGTGAGCAATTCAGGGTGTTTTCCTTTAAAAGCCACAACCACCCCTGCAACTGCACAGGCTGATTTAGCAGCTTTGCAAAGATATTTGCACCTCACTAGTTATTTTATGTTTCAAAGTATAACCCTTCTTAGAGGTACTTTTATTTTATTAAGATTCACTTATGGCTCACACCTGTAATCCAACACTTTGGGAGGCTGAGGCGGGCGAATCACCATGTCAAGAGATTGACATGGTGGAACCCCATCTTTACTAAAAATACAAACATTAGCAGGGTGTGGTGGTACATGCCTGTAGTCCCAGCTATTTGAGGCAGGAGAATTGCTTGAACCAGGGAGGCAGAGGTTACAGTGAGCTAAGATTGCACCACTGCACTCCAGCCTGGCAACCAGGCAAGACTCCATCTCAAAAAAAGAAAAAAAAATAAGACTGAAAGTAACATTTGAAAGAATTTTGTGAGGCTCAGAACCAGGAGAACATCAAAGAAGGCCTGAGACAACTGGCTGGCATTCATAGTATGTTGCTGATGGAGGTCAAAAAAAGAGCTCAATTCCCTTTTCCAGCTGCCATTGGCCTTGCTGCCAAGGAGGACTGCCTTTGGATTGCCAAGGAGAAAACAAAGAAAGCAGACCCCAAGGCATGATGAGTGGGCAGGAGGGAAATGTCTAAGCGCTCCAAAGGAATTCAAATTTCACATCTGGACAAACTGTATGATTGGCTCAGAGGACATGATCCATCAGTGCGGGACAGAATCAAGGAATTTGGCAAATGCCTACATTTTTTTAAAGGGAGGGAAGGAGAAATGTCCAAGATACAGGTGGCTCAGCTAGAAATTAATCCCAGAAATAATAAGTGGATAGATTATAAAAGGGGTCAAGAATGGTGGTGCCCTAGGAGCCAACCCAATCCATAAACCTGGAAGACCACGGAAAATGAAGCAGACAAGGGGGCTTCAGCAAGGCATTTTAGACACAGACACAGGTAGATCAGTAACTCGATGATTAACAATTACAGAGTTAAAAAGGGCAGGCATGAGTTGATAGAAAAGTGTTTCTTGTTCTTCTCCCAGGCAACATGTAACCAAAAGCAGGGAGCATTCTTATCAAAACTATCCCTGTATGGTGGATCAAATTAAATTCACTGTCTTTACAGGAAGTAAACCCTTTACTCTTTCTAGAATAAATGCCCAGACGCTTGGATTACCACCTGCAGAGGCCAGTTAATATATTAGACAGCAAAATGTGGCTTTAAAAAGACTTGAAGAGCTTGGCACCAAATTCAATACAATTTTCAGTTGAGAGTTAAATGTAACTTTTTGCAAAAAAATCTTAAAAGTCACAGCTGATGTGAGACACGATCTAGCAGGGGTACCTAAGATACAGATGCAGAGATTGTCAGTAGTGTCACACCTTGTCTGCTTTTGAAACAGGCTTTGCAAAAATTATGTCAATCAGAAAAATTATAACAGTGAGCTAAACTAACCGATCCCCCATCCTGCTGTTCCCTAAATTATTCCTGGGCTTTTGGGCCAGGCTGACTTTGAGAGACATTTAAGTTAGAGTTTAACTGACAAAAGGTCTCCCCCAAAACTCAATCACTTTTACAAAGCTAATGAGAGGCCAATAGGCTGCGTGGGGGAGAAGTGCCTGAGTGTTGCTAAGCTGCAGACATAAACGACTGTCAGCCATTATTCCAGAAGTTATAAGATGTGCAACTTCCTCAACCACTCCTGCAAATAGCACCACTATTGTAGAACCTGAGATGGGCCTTTTGAGATATCTTTTCAAATCTTTTCAATGTCTTGACACCCACGGCTCCAAGTGGATCCACCAACCCCACCCCACTCTTGAGCACCCCCTCCACCTCCCAGAAGTGGTTCAACCTGCAGGAGGACAGCTTAACCCACCACAATTTCATCTCCACCCCAATCAATCAGCAGCAAGCCCAGCCACCCCTACTCCCTCCCCAAACTCCCTTTGAAAAACCCCTAATTTAAGAAGTCTGATGCATAAACTCTATTTCCCACGTAGTGTGGCCAGACTCTGTCTATTAATTGCTTTCTTTTTTTGAAGAGAATGGAAAACTTTATTTCATTATATTTAATTTAAAGTTCTGAGATACATGTGCAGAAGGGGCAGGTTTGTTAAGTATACATGTGCCATGGTGGCTTATTGCACCTACCAACCCATCATCTAGGTTTTAAGCCCTGCATGCATGAGATATTTGTCCCAAAGCTTTCCCTCTGCTTGCCTCCCACCCCTCAACAGGCCCCGGTGTGTGATGTTCCTCTCCCTGTGTCCATGTGTTCTCATTGTTCAACTCCCACTAATGAGTGAGAACATGTGGTGTTTGGTTTTCTGTTCCTGTGTTAGTTTGCTGAAGATAATGGCTTTCTAGCTTCATCCACGTCCCTGCAAAAGACATGAACTCATTCTTTTTTATGGCTGCATAGTATTGCATGGTGCCTAAGTGCCACATTTTTTTAAATCCAGTCTGTCATTGATGGGCATTTGGGTTGGTTCTAAGTCTGCTACTGTAAATAGTGCTACAATAAACATACATGTGCATTTGTCTTTACAGCAGAACGATTTACAATCTTTTGGGCATACACCTAGTAATAGAATTGCTGGATCAAATGGTACTTCTGGCTCTAGATCCTCGAGGAATCACCACACTGTCTTTCACAATGGTTGAGCTAGTTTATACTCCCTCCAACAGTGGAAAAGCATTCCTATTCCTCCACAGCCTCGCCAGCACCTGTTGTTTCCTGCCTTTTTAATAATCTCCATTCTGACTTTGAAGCGCTTTCTTTACTACAGTGCTGTGGCTTTCTTTATGCAGCAGGCAGGAAGAACCCCTCGGGCTGCTACAGTAAAATATGACAAAGCGATAAAAAAACCTCTATAATCCTAGGCTGTGGTAGCAGAATAACCATGTGGCCATCTGCTTTGGTCCGACTACCTGGAGTGTGGCATGTGGTTCTGGGATTGGAATATGTCTGGAGGAGAGGACTCAAAACCTCATCATGAAAGACACGGCTGAAGAAAACTAAGTTAGCAATGTCTCTGAGTGAGCAGGTGTCTGTCTTCAAACACCTGAAGGGCCAGAGCTTGATGTGCTCTGCGAAGTCCAAGGCTACAGGGAAACAGCACCAGGGCCAATACAAGGAAGCGCTTTCTAACGGTCTGCAGCGAGGCAGGGTGTGCCCCAAAACATGAGGCTGGAAGGCATGGCGACATGGAGCTTCCCAAACTGGGACGTGTCTATGCTCCAACTCCAGGCTGTTGCTGACTTGGATAGTGGTGACCTGACTCTATTTGCAGTAAATAATACCTTTCTGGAATAAAGCCCTAGGACTTCATGTGACCAGCTGAAAGAGCTACTTCTATTCTACGGGCCATAGAACTATATTGAAATCCTAATAAAGTCAGTGTAATGACATGTTGGCATTACAGGGAGCTTTCATCTATGGAGCTCTGGGCATTTTCACATCAATTATTGCTTTTTATCTTCACAGTACTCCCACCAGGTGGAGGAGGAGGAGGAGGAAGAGGAGGAGGAGGAAGAGAAAGAGAAGCAAGTGGTATTTTGCCCATTTTGTAGCTGATAAAGCTTGGGGAGATTTGGCAAAGGCTGTTCCATCATCACAGGGGTCTGGGGTTTGGAATTTGTCACCTGGTTCTTCACCAACTCTATTGTCATGGATCAAAGCCACACATCCCACCTTTCTGCAGGATACTGTCCCTACTACAAAGCATTTGAAAGCAAGCACAGTCAAGGACTGAAACCAGGCATTTGGTTCCAGGGGAGGCAGAGACCTGCTGGTAGAGACAAACAGAGCCCTTAGGAAATGGTGTGAGAAAAGCTATTTGACCCCTAAGAGTGGTGACTCACAAGCAAAGCCGGTTTGGATAGCCCTTTACCTCATATTACCTCATTTTCCTCAATTATCTGAGGGGTTGATAATTCTCTGGGACTGGAAGCAGATCCAAAATGGCTTTTAACAACACACAAAAATATCCAAGGCCTAAGAGCACTCTTTTTTATGTTTCTATTACGGTATTTAACACAGTATGCCTTAAATTAGATTGGCAAATGTCTCTCTGACTAATCCACAAGCTCTGCAAAGGAAGTGCTAAACCCTCCTTGTCTGTCAGAAGGTATAGAAAAGTGGGTTCAAGCACTGCCTCTGAAATTAGATTGCTGGAGTTTCAATCTCAGGTCTACTACCTATGAGCTGGGTGACCTTGGGCAAGTTGGTCACCTGCTCTGTGCCTGGCTTC
The DNA here is from genome assembly GCF_048565385.1 of Saimiri boliviensis. Classification (NCBI taxonomy): domain Eukaryota; kingdom Metazoa; phylum Chordata; class Mammalia; order Primates; family Cebidae; genus Saimiri; species Saimiri boliviensis. The sequence continues at coordinate 95,782,217 of NC_133458.1, read as the reverse complement.
CTTATCTACAAAACGAGGATCACAGAAGCACATCCTCCGCCGGAGGATGCTGTAAGGAGTAGATCAGTCCATCTATTAGTGCCTGGCCCCTGGCATGTGCGTCTCATGTGAGTCTTTATTTTCACTCTATAGACTGCAGAGCACAGCAAGCTCTTAGCATGGCGGCTGAAACCAACCTATTCTCTGTTCACCTGCAATAAGATCTTGGGTTGTCTGCACCACAGGGACAATATCAGGAAAGCATGTGTAAATAAAATGCACAGATGACCCAGAATCTTAATTTCTGAAAAAATTTTCAACTATTTTCCGCAATGAAGCCTTGCAACCAAAACTGCTAACAATCCGTAAGGATCTTCCCTAGACTGCTGTATAAAAGAAACAGTGAGGTTTTAAAGCGATAGTATTCTAAAGGAAGTTTTAAAAGAAGCCACTTTAGAATGTCCCCCAAGGGACAAATTGACCTAATTCCTCCTAGCATTGGACCTCGTTTTAAGTGATTTTGATTCTGGTACCTGAGAATAAGTCGAGATGGGACCCATGTGGTCTCTATGCTTGCAACAGATTCACCTTTGCGAACAGGATGTGAGGTGAAAGGAAGAAGGGACATGGGAGAAGGCTGGAGAGAACGGACCAGGTGACCACCAACTGACAGAAAGCGGTGTTCCGTCAACCTGGAAGGAGCACCGGAGAAAGAGAAAGAAAGCGTGCAAGGACAGGACCCCAGCGAAACCGGCATCTAGCACATATAACAAGACAGTCTGATAACAAGTTAAGATTTGGAAACAGTCTCAAAATAGCAAAGTCTTGGAACCAACCCAAATGCCCATCAAAAACAGACTAGAGAAACTGTGGCACATACGCACCATGGAAAACTATGCAGTCATGAAAAAGGATGAGTTCATGTCCTTTGCGGGGACATGGATGAAACTGGAAACCATCATTCTCAGCAAACTGACACAAGAACAGAAAACCGAACACCGCATGTTCTCACTCACAAGTGGGTGTTGAACAATGAGAACATATGGACACAGGGAGGGAATATCACACACCAGGGCCTGTCAGGGGGTGGGGGCTAGATGAGGGATAGCAGAGGCTGGGGGTATTGGGGAGGGATAACATTAGGAGAAACACCTAATGTAGATGACAGGATGACGGATGTAGCAAACCACCATGGCACATGTATACCTATGTAACAAACCTGCACATTCTGCTCATGTACCCCAGAACTTAAAGTATAATAAATTTTAAAAAATGTACCCCAGAACTTAAAGCGTAACACATAAATTTTTAAAAAAGATTTGGGAATAGTCATTAATATTACTGCCATTCCATTTAGCATCTGGGGTCCAACTAGCAATTAGATGTGAGTGACGAATGATGCCATATCCCAGAAATTGCTCTGTTGGTTTGATGTTTCGTTCATATTTACTTGGCTCTCTCTCTCTTTCCATAAAGAGAATGTTTTATAATGAAGCTGCAGAAACTGTGTGATCACAAATGTATGGGGAGACCATCAAAAAGTCACCTCGGCAAACCTTTGCTAGGATGCCCTTGTTATTCAGACCTACAGGGCTCTGTCAACCTGATTAGCAGTGTGTGTAAACCCTGGGGGTGAAGGGGTGACAAATGGACACTTCCCTTGAGACAGAGGCTGCAAAAATTAGAAGCTATGGTTTGGTGGCTCTGGGACTCAATTCTCCTGTGTCTCTCAAGTTCATGTTGTCACTCGGCATGGTGGTTAAGAGCTCTGCTCGGGTCTGACAGATGAGATGCGGTTCTAATCCAGTTCTGTCACTTTCTGGCTTTGACACTAGGGAAAGTCTTTCACGTCTCTAAACCTCTGTGGCTACCTCTTTAATAGAGAAATCTACTGGACCCACCCCTCAGGGAGACTGGGAGGATTCGGTGAGCTGATGTCTAGAAAGTGTTGAGCGGAGTTCCTCACCGAATATTGATGAACAGCATCGTACTCACCAATTCCCCATTTTACATGGTTTTCTCTAGTGGAGAGTCACAAAAATGCAGAAATAACCGAAGGCCAGGGCCAGTGAGGCAGCCAGCGGGGGGTAGGGGAAAGGGGCACAAAGGCACTGGTCACCGTAACACTGGCTCATTCACTGTGAAAAAGCTGGATGTGACGAAGGGCTTCGTGCCACTCGGTTCCAGAGTAAACAAATGCCCAGATGAGCCATGGCCCTGTAAGCAAATCCCAACACTGCAATATTGTGAACAGACAGCCTCAGGCACCCATGGGAGTGAAGGGAAATGCTGGAAATAAAGTAGCTTTCTAGAAATAGAGGCCAACTAGGGAGTGCTAATCTCATAGTGAAATCTCATGCTAACCTAGTGTTATCTTTTAAGTTTATCAAAAGAGCTCTGGGACCTTTTGACCTTATATCAAATCTAAATCAACAATTTTGGCAGCTGCATTATATGGGAATGGTGTCCACAGGATGTAAAATGAAAGGATATCTGGGAAAGCACCATGCACCATGCAGGGCACCAAAGAATACAAAGCATGCTTTTGTGCCAGTGTAAAAATAAGGTGATAGTTGACTTTCTGCACCAATCATGAAGGTGCTGAGCTGATCTGCCCCCGCAACTTTTTTCTCTTCCTCTTCCCCTCAACATATAGAAATCACTCAACCTCACCACGCTTGGAGCCTAGTACTTAAGCCCATCTCTGTTATTTTTTAACAAAGGCGAGTTGAGAACTGATGCTTGAATCTTTTTCTTTTGCTGATGATTCCATCAAAATGTTTCAGGCAGGAAGACCTTTACAAAACTCCCGAGAAGTATGTAAGAGTTTATGGTAGCAAATGGCTTTTGAATGTGCGAATTTCACACACGTAGTTCCATTTTTATGCACGAAACCATGCACTGTTACAGAAGCATGCTGTTTCTCCCTCAGTTCTCCTGTCTTAGCCTCTGCCTTCTGTCTGAGGGGAGGGACTGCCTCCCAACCAGACAGAGTGGAGCACCGGTCAGCTTGTTGTCTGTACTGCTCTGGGACTTGTGTTAAGGAAACTGGAGCTTCCAGGAGCTATAAGCACCTCTGCACAGCCCTGCCAGCCGTAAGAGTCAGGCTAAAGAAATTTACAAGGAAATTAATTTTTTTCCTATTTCGTGGGAAGATGAGATTCGTCTCTATTGCTAGGCTCAAACTATAATGTTCCTTCCTTGCAGATTTCATTTAAAGGTAATAGTTATTTGTTACTGTGCACAATCTGTTAATTTAGGATTATAAATTAGATACAAGGTGGTTCACTGAACTAGTACAACTTTCTCGGCTTAATCAATTTGCAAATGTCAAGGTTAAAAAAAAAAAGAAAGAAAAAGAAATCAAATAACTGCAGCAAAAGTTACCAGGAAAAAAATGACTCACTGGCTCAGGGAGCTACCTAAGGTACAGTAAGCCTGTAAAGAAGAGTCTCTCTTAGGGCTGTGACCTTGCCCTTGTCTCTTCTCTTTCTACATCCTCCCACGACTCATACGCCTCCTCAGTCGCCTATGAATTCCACATGGCTTCTCCATTCCAGACCTCTCCACAGTGCTCTGGGACAGGAGTCAGTAAATTTCCTGTAAAGGGCTAGATAGAAAATATTTTAGGTTTTGTGGGCCACCTAGTCTCTGTTGTACCTATTCAACTCTGCCCTTATTGTGTGAAAGTAGCTGGAGACAGTATGTAAGCCAATGAATTTGGCTGGGTTCCAATAAAACTTTATTTGCAAAAACAAGTGGAGGCCAGGATTTGGTCTGTGCAGCCATAGTTCACTGATCCTTGCCTTCAGATCCAGCTGCCTACTAGACATTTCCACCTGAAAAATTCCACAGCTGCCTCAAAACCCAACATTTCAAGGCTAGGCATATTTTCTTTAACCCCTAGTCTTCTACAAACAGTAGCAACACTCATGTGCCCAGGGCTAACACTGAGGCATCATCTACATTCTCCACCCTAGCATTCCACAGTCACACAGTCAAGCACCACAAATCCCTTTTTTTTTTTTTTTTTTTTGTATTTTTTGAGACAGGGTCTCGTTCTGTTGCCCAGGCTGTAGTGCTGCGGCACTATCTTGGCTCACTGCAACCTCCGCCTCCTGGGCTCAAGCCATCCTCCCTTCTCAGCCTCCCAGGTACCTGGGACTACAGGCACACACCACCACACTGGTCTAATATTTGTATGTTCTCTAGAGACAGGGCTTCTCCATATTGCCTGTACTGGTCTCAAATTCCTGAGCTCAAGTGATCTACCCACTTCAGCCTCTTATCTCATATGTCCCACTTCAAATCTATGTTCCTTGAGCGCAGGGACGTCTTACCCATGTTTCTAATGATCTCACCCTCCTATTGTCTAGTATAATTTCCGGCATATGAAAATTGTGCTAGAAATGTTTGATGAATGAATGAATGAACTGTTGTAGCAACTCTAGGGCAGTGCTTCTGAAACTTCAATATGCATATATATCACCTGGAGACTTTGCTAAATGCAGACTCTGATCCAGTAGGTCTGGACAGGGCCTGAAATCCTGCATTTCTATCAAGTTCCCAGGATACTGAATGCTGCTGGTCCACGGACCACACTTTGCACATCAAGGATCTGGGGAATACCCTTTGGTCCCAAAGTGCCCAAACACAAAGAGATTCTTCCCCAATTTTGACACATAAGTTGATTTTTTCCCCACAGTCATTTCATTATATCATTACGTGTACCAATTTAAAACTCCAGAGAAATTAATAAAATTGTTTATGCCATCAAGTGACTTTTAAATTTGCAGAGTTTACACACATTTTCATTTAAGCGCCTCAGAGTACTTGCTGCTTCAATTACTTCCTCCTTCCTGTCTACTTCTATCCCTTGGTGCCCACTTAATTTAATTTAAACATAACTATGCTCATTATCTGTGTAGCAGTCCTTCTACAGATGCTCTGCCAATGAAAGACTTCCTTATCAAGATGTGCTACTTATCACGACTGTGCAAATGTCTTAAGCAAATTATTGTTCAGAAATTCAAAAGAACAATCTGTTTCCCAGAACTCTAGTACAATGACCAAATCGAAACCTATTTGCAAGCTACCTACACCCCTTTTTGTAGCAACAAAACACTTTTTTGTTTTTTAAATCAGCAGAGCAAATAACTGCGTACAGAATTCCAGGGACCACCTGATTCTGCCCATACCACACACCCTCCAAAAAAGGAGACTGTACCACGGTTATCTGGACAGACTCCATACTCCTTGAAAGCTGAGCTATTTCTTTGGCAAATTAGAAGTATAATCCCAACATTGTCGGGGGAAAAAATTGCAGGCTGGGTGCAGTGGCTCACACCTGTAATTTCAGGACTTTAGGAGGCCAAGGTGAGCATCACCTGAGGTCAGGAGTTCAGGACCAGCCTGGCCAATATGGTGAAACCCATCTCTACAAAAATACAAAAATTAGTTGGGCGTGGTGGCGCATACCTGTAATCCCAGCTAATCAGGAGGCTAAGGCAGGAGAATTGCTTGAACCCAGGAGGTGGAGGTTGCAGCGAGCTGAGATTGTGCCATTGCACTCCAGCCTGGGTGACAGAGTGAGACTCCATCTCAATAATAATAATAATAATAAACAAATCACACTTATTTGTATGAATTCAGCAAATTTTGATGTCACATTGTGGGCAGCAGCTCCTTGGCTACATTCAGCTCTACCTGAAAACTGGCTTTTAGTATAGCCACGGATGCGTGACACACAGGCTAGTTATACAAAGTAATTTCGGCATTTTTGGATAATTACATTTTCTCTGACAATTTCTAAGGAACCTGCATGATACTGAATTGTGTCAGAAAATAGGTGTTATAGTGAATATGTGATTCTAACCAGGTTTTTTTTTACTACAGAATTGTAGTAAAATGCACTATAATCAACTCATATAAATTGCTCTGTGCCTATACTTATCTCTAATGAAGGGAAGCAAATTGCCTTACCTCAAATTACAAGCATCTTATAAGACCTGATTTTATTATGTATTATATATATGGCAAAAAATCCCTATTTATCCAGAACCTAAATGACCAGGAAGCTCAAATAAAATGTGTTTAATGGGAATTTGTTTTTATGTGCTGAACTGCAAGACCCTGAAGGGTCTTTAAGATCATCAAAGAAACATTAATGCTCACAGAACTTCAGAGCTGTAAGAGATCTGAAGTTCATCTCACCCAACTTGTCCATTTGACAGCTGCATGCTGAGCCCAGAGGAGAGAATGACTTGCCCAGTGAATTACTGACAAAGCAAGACCTAGATTTCGGTTTGCCTCATACCCCATGAATGGTCTTTGTGCTCTACTGGTTGAATGGTGTTAAATATCACAGTCTTTTGTGTATTCTAATTCTTAGAAATTTCATAATTCATGCATGGTCCACCCTTGCTAAAATTTCAGCACATACCATGATACCTCAGAGTCCCTTCCCACTTTATCCTTTCTCTTTGCATTTTCATAATTAAAAAAAATCATCTTTATCCCCTATTAGCAGGTAGAATTCCTAAGGACAAAGAATTTTTATTCTTTTATTCACTGCTGTATCACCTAGAACAGTATCCAATGCAAAGAGGTTGAGAAATCGTTGTTAAAAGAAAAAAAATTGAATCATTTATGATAATCCTCAAACGTATCACTGCATTATCAGAATACCCCATTTTTTATATCGCGTGTTTGACATTTTTCCAGAACTTCTGATGTACCAGGCATTTTACAAGGCTGAGGTGAACCACAGAGTAATAGGTTTATTTTATTCATTCAGGGAGCTTAATTTAAGGTGATCCTATTATTGTAACCTCCTAATGCAATGTCATCTTTTATCAGCTTAATTCTGTAGACTGTAGCTATGTATACTCCCTGAACGAATTATTTCCACCTTAAACCTGAAGTTAGGACTCATGATTCAGCAATCTGCTTTCTGGGATCACACAGGGGAAATTGCAATCTTTGTGCTAGCCTGCCAAAGCTGGGGAAGATGAAGCAGATCAAAATAAGCAGTATTTGCCAGGCAATTTTGACCTATTCTTTCTCTCACATACAACCATCACAAAGTAATGCATTTCATAATGAGAAGATCCTTGCACGAGAAGCATACATAGTATCACATATCTCATCTCCTTGTTTCTGAGGTATTCCACAAAACAGAAATGGGTATATGGCTTTGTTTCCCAAAAATACGGAAAAAGAATAATTTCTTAAGAATTCAGGACATTATACAATATTTTCATAATTGAATACTAAATTACAGTAAGGTTAACTCTTCCACATTGAGGATGTTGCTATTTTACACTGGAATTAGTTCTGAGGGATTTGGTGGCACTTTGAATTCTCTTGCTCACATAAACCCAAGATGCCGTTTTAATCAAGTGGCAGTTTACATGATGCCTGGTATTATTCCATTCCAAAACAGTTTATAAGATGCTAGAAAAATAAACAGCAGTAAAGCCTCAATTACTCACCCTTCAGTGGAAGTGCAAGTAACTTTTAAAAAAATGTTCGCGTTTTGCTTTGGATCCCTACTTGTCCTTCTCAGTTCACCCTGAATGTTCTCTCTGCACAGTGAACTCTCACTTCTTGGAATTTTCAGTGAATTAATATCTTCTTTGAATTTTTTTTATTGTTGGTAGTGATGTTACTTTCTAATTCCTCTTCCAGGTTAAAATAGTTTTACGTTTATTTTTCAATGTGACAAAATATACACAGCATCCAATTAATCATCTTAACTTTTACATGTGCAGTTCAGTAGCTTTAGGTACATTGATACTGTTGTGAAACCAATCTTTAGAACTCAACTCATCCATGGCCAGGGGCTCACGCCTGTAATCCCAGCACTGTGGGAGGCCGAGGCGGGTGGATCACGAGGTCAAGAGATGGAGACCATCCTGGTCAACATGGTGAAACCCAGTGTCTACTAAAAATACAAAACATTAGCTGGGCATGGTGGCACATGCCTGTAATCCCAGCTACTCGGGAGGCTGAGGCAGGAGAATTGCCTGAACCCAGGAGGCGGAGGCTGCGGTGAGCCGAGATTGCGCCATTGCACGCCAGACTGGGTAACAAGAGTGAAATTCCGTCTCAAAAAAAAAAAAAAAAAAAAAAAAAAAAAGAACTCAACTCATCCTGAAAAACTACAACGATGCCAATTAATCAACCAATCTCCATTCCTTCCTCCTTCCAGCCTCTGAAAACCATCATTCCACTTCCTCTATTTGTAAATTTGACCACTCTACATACTTCATGTAAGTGGAATCGTTCAATATTGTTTTTGTGACTGTTTTATTTTACTTAGCATAATGTCCTCTAGATTCATCTATGTCGTAGCATGTATCAGAATATCCCTCTTTTTTAAGGCTAAATAATATTCCATTGTATGTAGAGCCCACATTTTGTTTGTTCAATCGAAATTTAGATTACTTCGACTTTTTGGTTGCTGTGAATAATGCTACTCTAAACATGGTGTACAAATACCTCTTGGAAATTTTGCTTTTAATTATTCCGGATACCCAGAAGTGGGATTTCTGGATCATATGGTCCCATGCTAATATCAACGTTAGTGTACATATTGACAAGCACTAAGGACAGGAGATTTTTTATTTTTTTTTGAGACAGAGTTTCACTTTGTCACCAGGCACCAGGGTGGAGTGCAGTGGCACAATCTCAGCTCACTGCAACCTCCACCTCCTGGGTTCAAGCAATTCTTCCACCTCAGCCTCCCAAGTAGCTGGGACTACAGGTGCACCCCACCACGCCCAGCTAATTTTTGTATTTTTAGTAGAGACGGGGTTTCACCATGTTGGCCAGGATGGTCTCGATCTCTTGACCACGTGATCCACCCGCCTCGGCCTCCCAAAGTGCTGGGATTACAGGCTTGAGCCACCGCGCCAGGCCAGGACAGGAGATTTACAAAGAGGATACCAAGAATACACTGGACAGAATGGCTCTAATCAAATAGGAATGGTACACCCTGGACAGAGGCTGAGAGTCTGTGACTCCAAGGAGCTCTTGCACTGTGTACAATTTCTAAAAATGATGAACGCATGAAGTGAGTTATGTCCAAAACCACCTTAAGCCCCCCATCACTGCTGCAGAAGAGATAAAGAGTATGAACATGAAGTGAAGAGCCAGAGTGGAGAAGAAGGCGAAAACAAGAATCAAGGTATCTGTGAGTTTCTTGGAACAATTTTCCTAAGCGGAGCACTATAGGAATGAATATTTTCAGATTTAAGAAGCTTGATCTTTGTCTCCAGGCTTGGCCAAAAACTGTAATTCTAAAGACAGCATTTCTCTAAATGAGATGCTTTTCTAGAATGTGGCCCACCTTGGCAGTCAACAGAGAGCTCAGCAGAGGACTGCAAGGCACCTGGGGCCTCGGGTGGGGCCTCGGGTAGGGCCAGGGCTGCTGCTGCATTTTTCAGAGAGTGAGGTGACACCTCTGGGAACTCAATCAGGACGATCATCTGCCTCACCTAATTTGTGAAGATGTTCTCACTACTTCAGAGTTCCTCTATTTCACAGGAATCCTCCCAGCTTGGGTTCATAAGGCCTTGGCTATTTCTCCCCCAGTCCTCCTTAAAATGTGACAATTTGTTCTGGGGGAAAACCTGAAAGCAGGCATTAACCCAGGAATTCCAATGACCTCTGAAAGACTGAGCAGGACTAGGGCTGAGTAAAAAGCTTGGCTTTGGCATTGGGTGGGTCATGGGTACCTTGTGAGCTGGTTCAGAGCGGCTGGAAATCCACCAAAGAGTTAAAGAATTGAGAGGACTGACCGGGATGGAGAAATACTGACAATATGTTTGGAACAGAGTTTGACAAAAAAGAATACATGCAAAAGATAAAGTTCTGGAAATATGAGTTGTATGACTGCCCAGGATTCAGGGAAACTATTGATAAATGCAGAGGCTTCCTATGGTCACACCATGGCCATCAGAATTCAATGTAGGGTTTAAGGAATTAGTGCTTTGCATTCATGGAGACTGGAAGGTGGGGAGGTAAAATGAAGAAATAACATATTCTGGTGGTACATTTTAAGCTAGTATTTTGCAAGTATAATAGGTTATTTCTATTCCTGTAAGACTCCATTTGTTTTAAAATAATGCCATTATTTGGGAATAGTCTGGGTTTCTTAATACCTCAATTTCATTTTAATAAATGACAACCAAGAAAAATGCATTCTTCAAGCAAGAGAAGCAATTTTTTTTTTTAGAGCTCCACTCTAAGGCAGTAAGAAACATGGTGAAGAACATGTTCTTCTGCATGCTCCTTATTACTTAGGTGACTTAGACTATTAATCCTTTTGAATCTCTGCTGTGTTATAATAAATCAGAATTCACATCTACATTGTGAGGCTGCTCTGACCTCTGTAATACAGTTAACTCCTCTTCCTTTCTTCTGCCCCCAAACGAAATATATGGTATGTGGTGACACACATTTTGGTCAGATTAATTCCTCTCCATTTAACCTACCGTTTGAAAGAGAAAATCACATTGTGCTTGATGAGTTTTGATCAACTGTTCAAGAAAACATATTTGGCAAGGTTCAGGGAAAAGGAAATTAAGAAGAAAAGGAGGGAGAGAATGAGGTAGGAAGAAGCAAGAGACATTGAGATGGTTTCTCAAGAGAACAGGGGCAAAAAGCAGAAAAAAGTGGAAAAGATAAGCAAGAAAGAAGAGCATGAAGAAATGAGAAATGTATTGTCATTTCAAAAAACTATGTTTCAAAGCATTGAGAAGCATCAGGCGGTCATGATTTGCCACTGACAGCTCGCTTATATTTTATCAGTTGCAGAGCTCTGACATGACAAATGAAGAATGTATATTAATTTCCAGGACTGTATTTGCCTCAAATCATACCCAAAATTTAAAAGAAGAGCATTATAATGTAATCTACTGAAGCATGAATACAGGAGTAAAAATATCATCTAAATATTACCTGAATGATTTATCCAACTTGTCCTTGACATTTTCTTCTAGAATCTAAGTCATCCCCTCCTCCACTACTGAGGGCAAGAATCTTCATCTGTTTTCTTGCTTATGTATTTCATATTTCAGGTGCTTAAAACAATGCCTGGCACATGGCAGATTCAGTAAATGCTTGTTGCATAAACAGCCATTCAATCAGTGTTTACTATGAGATTCTTATACGCTAGACCCTGGGCTTGGCATCGAAAAAAATACAGATGAATTTAAGACACGATCCCCCCTCTACAATGTGGTAGGGGAAGAGAGACAAGTGAAAGACCTTAGAAATATGAGAAGCAGCAGCACATATACATGCTTGGCATAGAGCCACACCACCTGTGTTTGAACCTGAATCGTCATCTCTATCTGTGATATCATGGCAAGTTGCTTAGCCTCTTTGTTCTTCAGTTTTCTCATCTGTGAAGTGGGGCTATGATCCTCACAAGGATGCTGCCAGGATACGGGAGAAATAAAATGTAACTGGCATAAAGTAAGTATCAGGAAGTGCAGTAGAGATTTAAAGGTTCTATGAGAGCATTCAGAACAAAGAGTGAGGCATTAAGAAGTGTCAGTTCTGGAGACAGAAGTGGGGACTGTCAGGAGAGACTCCAGGAGAACAGGTGGCCCTTGATTCTCTTAAGATGGATCCCATTTGCCAGGCTGTCAGTGACAGAAAGGACAATGAACAGTGTAAGTGAAGGCCAGGAGGCAGGGGATCCTATCAACAGGTGACAAAGGCAGGGGCAGCGAGAATATGATGGAGGAATTAGATACAAAAGATACTAAGAAGGCTGAATCTACAGGGCTCAGAGGCTTATTAAGTGTGGGGTAGAAAGGAAGTGAAAGAGTCTGTAGTGAGGACAGGGAACACAGAAAAGCAAGTTATGCGACTTCTTAAATTGCACATTAATGACTTGTTAAGTCTTCTTTCAATAGTTTTCTTTTTAATAAACAAGTAATTATTTGGAGATTTAGTCAATTTTAGTGAACTAAATGCTTGTGTCCCCCTAAGACTCTTTTGTTGAAAGCCTAACCTCCAATGTGACGGTGTTAGGAGGAGGTGATTTTGGGAGATGATTAGGTCATGAGGGTGAAGCCCTCAGAAATGGAATTAGTGCCCTCACAGGAGAGACTCTGAAGAACTGCCTTTCTCCTTCCACCACATGAGGACACAGCGAGAAGGCCCTGTTTATGAATCAGGAAATGGGTTTTCACCAGACACCAAACCTGCCACCACCTTGATCTTGGCCTTTCCAGCTTCCAGAGCTATAAGAAACAAATTTCTGTTATTTATAAGACACCCAGTCTATGATATTTTTGTTATGGCAGCCCAAATGAACTAAGACAGTTATCTGATTTGTAAAATAGCATTTTAGATTTTTCCATCACCTTCCAAAAAATATGTATTAAATACAGAAAATCTGGGAAATACTGTTAGGCACTAAGAATAAAACAACAATCACTCATAATCCCATTTACTGCAATAAGCACCCCGTTTCAATCCTTATCTTTCCCATTTCAATCTTTATCTTTTCCATTGTTTACATTAGTATACATTTTAATTGCAAAAACGAGATGATATGGTGTCCACTGTTTTGCAGTTTGACTTTGTAAAATTAAACATGATCATGATTACATGTCATTCAATGTTCTTCTACATGTTCAATTTTAATGGCTTCAAGTATTCCACTCTATGGATGTATCATAATTTATTTTTGTCTCCTCCTTATGTGAATGTGTAAATTGTTTCCAGTTTCTATTACTGAACATTCCTGTTGACACACCTTTGCCCACATCATCGATTTTGCATTCGTTTTGCATATTTTATCTGTGTAACCATGTTGAAGTAAGGGAAAGTAAGTTAAATACACAATGTAGTTTATTGCACTCTTTACAAGAATTAACTCAGCCACAGCTTCTTGGACCGACTACCTAGAAAATGCCATGTACCTGCCCCATGAAAGGCAGAACAAGGTGGGAGAAGCCCATGTGAGGCAGGGAGTCCCGCATGGCCAGTTCTTCCGGGGAACAGGGACTCGGGCCCCTTCCCAGCGGCATTCCCCAAGCCCTGGACAATCTGGATCCATGCAACAACCAAAGTAGAGCCCACGAGCCCACGAGGTCTCCACCTTCACCTACAGGAGATGAGGCAGCAACCAGCCTTTGTGGCAAAGTCACCCAGCAGAACCTTGCTCAGAAATGGGAGGAGAAGCACACTTGGTGAAAAGGTCAGAATCTATTCCCATCAGCTCCTTGATCTTCATGAACCCATAGAAGAAAACACAAATTCCCACAGTTCCACAACTGGATTTCATTAAGCACCGTTTCTTTCCTTGGGTTAGGTGTTCCACTTCTCAGACTGCCACACGCCACTAGCTCATGCTAAGCCAGAAAGGACAATGACAATGGAAAGGAAAAGGAGATGCAAGATTAGAAAACTCCCTCATCCAAGATGGCATGCTCCTACCACCGGAGTTCCCTGTGAACATATTAATAGTAACAAGTGATAGCAGGAGAGAAGCCAAATGATTTGTCCTCTGTGAGTGGAGAAGAGAGGGGTGGGGAAGAGTTAGGATGCTATCTGCAGGGGTCTATGCTTTTGCAGAAATACAAGTGCAGAATTAGTCAACCCACATAAGAAGGGCACTGCTACTCCCAGGCTGCTCATCTGGAAGACTGGACTTAAATTTTACAACTGAAACAGCAGTGATTTTCCAAAAACTTTTTAAACCCTAGCCCAAAGTCCTTTATTTCTAAGCCTCAAAAAAGCTTTTGGTTGCTTCTTGAAGTTAATTCTTGAAAGAGACGACAACTTATTTATTCTGTCCTTGCTATAATAGTGGATACCTTCTAGACAAGGTCGGTGGTTTCCATTCAGTCACTCATTGGGTCATTCATGCATCATCCATTCATCACATATTAACTATTCTTGGTGGGTAATCTACTCTGTGCAAGACATTGCATTGCCAGGTTTGTACATATGGTAGTGAGCAGAACAGACAAGTCCCTATCCTCACACACTTCTGGTCTTGGAGGGAACACAATTAACCAAGTAGCAAATATTATTTAGTATAAAGTGCAATGGGGGAAATAAATAAAGTGTCTTCACAGAGACTAAGGAGTCAGATCTGCTTAGCATGGTTATAGGATGCATCTCAGAGGGCACAGCACAGCTATTATCCACCCAATTATCGAATTTTCCTCCTGGGCACACAGGAAGACTACATGCCCAGCCCTTTACATCCAGGCAGGGCCATGTAGAATGTGGCCCAGGTGATGTTGCTCACTTTCAGGCCCAGCCTACACAATCCACAAATTCCTTGGTTCTCAGCAGGCAACTGCAGAGATCCTGCTAAGGATTCTGAGATGGCACCAGGAAAAGGGAGGTCATGAGATGGAATGGCTTGGTGTCTGTGTGGAACAAAGCAGAATCACAACTCCTGTAACTAATACACATACAACCCCAACCACCTTGGACTGTGACCTGAGGGACACATGTTTTATTGTTTTAAACCACTAGGATATTGGATTGTAAGTGATGGCACTTAGACTCTTCTGACTGACAGAGGAGGAAGGGGTAAGCTAAGACCTTAAAGATGAGAAGAAGTCAGTCCTTGGAAGATCTGGAGTAAGGGTTTTCAAGGCAGAGGAAACAGCATGAGCCAACGACCCAATGCAGGAAGTCTGAGGAATGGAAAGACAGCTGGAGTGGGAGCCGAGAGAGTGTAGCATAACACAAGGTAAGGCTGGAGAGACAGGAAGGAGAGAAAATGTAGGAGCCTGCAGACAACAGTTAGGGTTTGGATTTATTCTGCGTCCTCCATACTTTTCCAGCTCCTTCGACACAGTTATTTATATGTCAAGATACCCAGTAGACACTATTAGCTGATTTATTTAAAATGATCAAAATCCAGAAAGATGCAATGCTAAATGCATTAGTTTTCTATTGTAGCTTTAATAGATTAGCACAAACTCAGTGGCTTAAAAAAAAACATGCATTTGATATCTTACATTCTAGAGCTCAAAAATTCAAAATAGGTCTCACTGCGCTCAAATCAAGGTGTTCTCGGGGCTGGGTTCCTTCTGAGCAACATCACCTGAGCCACATTCCACATGGCCCCAACTGGATGTGAAGGGCTGGGCATGCAGGCTTCCTGTGTGCCCAGGAGGCAAATTCAACAGCTGGGTGGAGGGTGCTAATGAAGAATGTGTTTTGTCCACTTTCCCTGGCTCCTGGTCCCTCCCTCTCTTTTCAAAATCCAGCAGCAGAGCATCCTTCAGTCTCTCTCTGACTCTCACGCTCCTCCTTCCTCCTTTCACTAAAATGGTCTCTTGTGATTACACTCGGCCCACTCAGATAATCCAGGGTAATTTGTCCATCTCAGTCAAGGTCACTTGGTTAGCAATTTTACTTCATCTGAAATCTTAATTTCCATTTGCCACATGACAACATAGTCACATGTTCCAGGCAAGAGAACGCAGACATGTTTGCAGGGACCATTATCTAGTCCACCAGAGTAGAAATGCCATTACTTGTAAATTGATGTTGACTAACCATATTCACCAACCTTGTAACTCATGAACTCCTTCTATTCCTTCCCTTCAAACTGGATGATCTGGAAGATTTTATCTCCAAAATAAACTGAACTTATTATGTAGTTACTGATAGATAATGATTCCATTAGCTTTTTTTATTAGGCTTTTAAAAATGTATAAAAGAGGCTCCAGACCCCTAAAAATATCTGAAGTGATTGTAAGTTGGCAACCATTAGATTTATAGATATCTGAGCTTCTCAAGTCTTAGTTCCCTCAGTCTGGTCAAATGATTTAGGCGAAGGGGAATCAATGAACACTGAGAGGATATATCCAGGTACTTTTCCTTCTTGCTGTCCCTAAAATGGGAGGTTAGGGATGCCCTCTTGAAAATGTCACCATAAGAAAATCAAACTCTTAAGTAGGAGGAGGCTTGGACATTACCAGTCACATCTAAACGCAGAGGGCTAATTATTCCACATGCTTCACACCTCTTATGGTGTTAGAGGACAGGAATCTGGCAACTCTGCAGAATGCAAATCACCCAAAGCCATTCCACTCGGGCTGGCCTGATTACGTTCACTGTCAGCCCTCAAGGACGCATGCTAACAAAGCTACTGGGACAGGAGAAGGTTCACGGCAATTCTTACATATTGATTACACTGCACTAAGTGATTTGCTACAACATTTAAATAATAAACAATGCACTTGAAAAATCACCCTGGACACAAGATTCCCTGGATCTTTGTTCTCGGGGGTGAATGTGTCACCGGCCAAGGACATAGCAGTTCATTCAGCATATGCTCTACCACCTTGGGCTTTCTTTTAACACCCGGGGTCCCTCATTCTTGCCACAGCCCCTCCTCTCAGCTTATACTCATCTTCTGACCAATCAGCGCTTTCGTAAGTGACACCTCACAAAGGAATTTTGCTTTCCCATCGCATACCTTCTTCTACATTTGCTGCTTTGTGAATTGTCTTTATTACTGATGAAACAAGCAACTTAATCAGCGCATTTCTCCTTTCTTTTGCACGATGCCAGTGCCTCCATTTTCAGAGATGCTAGTAATTAACTTCCTAGCGAATGCTTACCTTGACTGCAGTTTTTAATCTTCAGATATCCTCCCAGGAAACTGATAAAGCAATAAAATGCTTTCAAGTCTGCTTCTTAAGACACAACCAGTTTAGGGACCAAAGATTTATTGACTTAAACACTGTGCACTATTGAGTAAATCAGTGAATAATCACATACCAGCTTCTATAACAAATCCTAAATGGGCCCTAACTTACGATGGGAGACAACACAAATCATGGTATTGGGAACAACCCGAGATATTTGTCTGACAATGATTGTGCATTTGACCCACAATCTTCACTGCTTCTCCGTCAGCTACCCCATTCAAGCGAAACTAGAAGTGAGCATTCTAGATATGAAACACAGAAATCTAATATACCGATAAAAATTCAGGTAAGCATGTGTCTAAGTTTGGATGGGGAGAAGGAGAGGGAAAGAGGAAGGGGGTTAAGGGGTAGAAAGAAAGGAGAAAGAGAGAGAAGAGACAGAGAGAAAGGAAGAGGAGGAAGAGGGATAGGAAGAGGAGGAGAAAGATGAGGAGGAAGGAATGGGAGGATGGAGGGGAGGACAAGGCAGAAGAGGGAAGAAATATTTACATATAAAATAGATGCACTTTCTCATTTGGAAGAGTAAAATTTGGGCCCGAAGAGTTAGTTTCTGGGCAGCTAACGCAGCTTCCTACATAAGTAAACTTTATCAGGCTTTTCATTCTGTGCAATGCCCACCAAATAGCTAACTCTACAACTGCTTTCTTACCTCATCTCCAAAAGCTATCCAGCTATTGACTCAACTTTCCATTTTATCATGTTTAAGAGTTAACAAATGCAAATTTCCTTCCAAATTACAAGCTTTATAATAAATCATGAGTATCAAAACTTAAAAGAAATTGATCTTTATCATAAAAGAGACTATCCCTGTTGGAATGCTGGGTGCTGAATTTTCTAACTTAGAGCATGTAGAATATGGACATCGGGTAAAGGGATGTCTTCTCCGTGCCATTTCTTTTCTTCATACCTGATGGGGTTGCCTGACATACAAAAAACATTGTTGGATCGGGATCTTCTATACCTCTTTGAAAACCTTATAAATACTCCTCTTCTCCTGGAATGATTTAGAGTCCTCAGAAAAACGCCCCTCTCCCCCTGCAACGATTACTGGGAATTTCCTGCCTGCTTTTCGTATCCTCCATGCAGGCAAATGCTGGCTGCTCAGAGCTCCTTCCTTAGCCACTGAAAATCTGGAGGCTTGTCACCCGCTTCAGTGTAACTTTCCCCTCCAAGTGGCTCTCCAGGACAGGACTGAAGTTGATCCCATGCCCACTGACCTTGGGGCCTGGCTCACATCTGGTTCATGGGAAACAGTCCTATCATCTGCCCTGACAACTTCTAGACAGCCAGTCATCCCCTAAGGCCGTAATATCAGAGCAACGTGCTCTCCATATTTTTCAGAGTGAAGCAGGTCTCTGTTTATTGTGGTCTCCAAAATGTGGAAGACACTTATTTAAACTGTTCAAGAGGTCCAAGTGAAGTCTCTCTCTCTGGGCTTGGGCGAAGAGGCTGGCATCCCCCTATAACTTCCTTTCTGGAGAGGGCAAGATTCGGAGCATGGCACAGTTTGCTCAAATATGCTACGTGAGCGAGGGCTTAAGAGTCACGACACCAGTTTGTGTGCAAATCTTTGCACTCCTGCAAAGAATTTTGGACCAAATTCTTAAATGGCACATTTAATGTATTGGGTACCCAGGCAAAACCTGGATTAAAACAGTTCCATATAACATAGTGTTACATAAAAATATTCCATTTTACCCTAAAATCTGAAATGCGAGCGCATTCTAAAGCAGATTCATTAAGGCAGTTATGGTTCACTTGATTACATTGTACATAGTTTCATGGTATTTGGTTATGAGGTATTCATCTCTCTCTACAGTTAAAATTTGGCTAAGCCTCTCTGAATATGTTTGTTTTGTTTTGTTTTGTTTTTAAGACAGAGTTTCATTCTTGTTGATCAGGCTGGAGTACGATGGTGTGATCTCAGCTGATTGCAACCTCCACCTCATGGGTTCAAGTGATTCTCCTGCCTCAGCCTCCCGAGTAGCTAGGATTACAGGCATGTGCCACCATGCCTGGCTAATTTTGTATTTTTAGTAGAGAGGGGGTTTCTCCACATTGGGCAGGCTGGTCTCGAACTCCCAAACTCAGGTGATCCTCCCGCCTCAACCTCCCAAAGTGCTGGGATTACAGGCATGAGCCATTGCACCCGGCCTGAATATGTGTTTTTTTATTTGCTCCATCAGTCATTTTTTATTTCATAACTCTCAGCTTTGTCTCACACCATATAAATCTCCTGGGGATACCAAGGATTAGGCTTCAGCAATCTGCAAATTGAGTTGGCTCTGTTCTGTCTACAATTTATGTCCTCTACTCTTCTTGGGCTTCTCCTAAACCATGGGGTTGAAACATTCAAATTAGGAGGATATTGTTAATTACTAACTCCAGTGCTTTTTGGGTGTTTTTTGATTTTGCCCCTCTACCCAGTGACCCTGACTTTTCAATAAGCCAAAGATACTGTTTCATTATTATTATTATTATTGAGACAGAATCTCACTCTGTCACCCAGGTTGGAGTGCAGTGGCACAATCTTGGCTTCACTTATTGCAACTATCGCCATCTGGGTTCAAGCTATTCTCCTGCCTCAGCCTCCCAAGTGGCTGAGATTATAGGTGCATGCCACCACACCCAGCTAATGTTTGTATTTTTAGTAGAGATGGGGTTTCACCATGTTGGCTAGGCTGGTCTCAAACTCCTGACCTCAGGTGATCCGTCAGCCTCAGCCTCCCAAACTGCTAGGATTACAGGAATGAGCTACCGTGCCCAGCCTGCTTTCATTACTTCAGCAAAAAGGAAAGAAACACCACAAGAGCAGAAAACTAAGAAATGGATTATTTTCTTCTTGGAAGTCTTGAGCCCTGCTGTGATTTGCAAGGACAAGTGTTAAGGGGTACAAGGCTCTGAAGAAAGCCCTATAGGCTGGGGGAAGCTAGTGAACTGATGGAGGGTGGCGGAAGGGTATTTGAGGCTGGGAGTCCCTAGGGAAGGGCCCTAAACTTGACCCACCTCTAGGCAGATCCTGAGAGGAGATGTAACTGGAAAATAAGCGGGAAGGGGCCTTGGTACCTGCCTGTGCTCGTAGAGTCAGGGGAGGACAGGGAGGTGCCAGGGTGGATACATTTGCTTGATCTGCCTGCACCAATGGCTGAGACAGCCCGAGTGCCCCAGAACATCACAAGAACAGGTGAGACTGCGCACGGTGGCTCATGCCTATAATCCCAGCACTTTGGGAGGCAGAGGAAGGCAGATCACCTGAGGTCGAGAGTTCGAGACCAGCCTGACCAATACAGAGAAACCCTGTCTCTACTAAAAACACAAAATTATCTGGATGTGGTTGGCGCATGTTTTTAATCCCAGCTACCTGGGAGGCTAAGGCAGGAGAATCGCTTGAACTGACGAGGCAGAGGTTGCGATGAGTCCAGATTGGCACCATTGCACTCCAGCCTGCGCAACAAGAGTGAAACTCCGTCTCGAAAGAGAAAGAAAGAAAGAAAGAAAGAAAGAAAGAAGAAAGAAAGAAAGAAAGAAAGAGAGACAGAGAAAGAAAGAAAGAGAAAGAGAAAAGAAAGAAAGAAGGAAGGAAGGAAAGAAAGAAAGAAAGAAGAAAAGAAAAGAAAAGAAAAGAAAAGAAAAGAAAAGAAAAGAAAAGAAAAGAAAAGAAAAGAAAAGAACAGGTGAATGATTCTTGTGGGCCCTAAAGGGGGCTCATCAATGGGAATATGGCTTAAGCAGCCTGCCAAGTTTCTTTCTGGAAAGAAGAAAGATCCATATGCATCAAGTGTATCATGAAAATAACTCAGGAAGAGCCAGACTTTAAACTGTCTTACTGTGGGGAACATAGGCCAGCACAGCACAGCAATGACTAGGGTGATGAATGACTGGGGACAGGGAAACAGACGCCAGCATCAACACACAATGGCAAGGCACAGAGAGCCTGTTGCCCCTGATGTGAGGTACTGAGTGGGGCCCCTGGAACCGAGATAGACCTGGAAGATGGGCGGGATGGGGCTCTGAGCACTCTAAGCTGAATATTATTCCATCACATGTGTACACGTGTGTACAATGGAACAGTATTTAGCTTGAAAGAGGAATGAAATTCTGACATGTGCTACAACATGCTAAACTTTGAAGACGTATGCCACATGATATGAGCCAAGCACAAAAAGTGTGTGATTCTACTTATACGAGGTATGCAGAGTAGTCAGTTCAAAGACAGAAAGCAGAATGTTGGCTGCCAGTTTCTGGAGGGAGGAGGAGAATGGAGAATTATTGTTTAATGGGTACAGAGCTTCAGTTTGGGAAGATGAAAAGACTCCGGAGCTAGATGGTGATGATGGCTGCATAATACAATGAATGGACATCAAACTGTACGTTTGCAAACTGTACGTTAAAATGGGGCTGGGCACAGTGGCTTGCACCTGTAATCCCAGCGCTTTCAGAGGATCACTTGAGCCCAAGAGTTTGAGACCAGCCTGGGTAACACAGTGAGACACTATCTCTAAAAAATAATAATAATAATCATCATCATCATAATAAAATTAGCTGGGTGTGATGGCATGTGCCTGTAATCCTAGCTACTCAGGAGGCTGACATGGGAGGATCGCTAGAGCTCAGGAGTTTGCAGCAAGCCAAAATTACTGCACTCCAGGCTGGGCAACAGAGCAAGACCCTGTCTCAAAGAAGAAGGAAGATGAAAGAAGAAGAAGAAAGAAGAAGAAGGAGAAGAAGAAGGAGAAGAAGAAGGAGAAGGAGAAGAAGAAATGGCTAAAATGAGAACATTTAAGTTATGTGTATTTGACCATAATTTAAAAAATTATGCTCTGCTAAACGGTAGCTCTAGAGATCACTCTGTTAGAAAAGGACCACCACAGGACACGCTGAGTGTCCTTACCCTTGGAGTCCTCCAGCCTGTGACATTAGGTGCCTCTTTAGGGCTCCTCTGGCTTTGCCCATGTTCCTCAAGAGGAAATGTATCTCACAAACTTCAGTGCCACAGGTAGATAAGATGGTGTTTTGGCTCCTATCCCCAAAGGGGCCAGCTTCAGTCTAGCTAGGGGTGCAGATGGCTTCAATGAAGACAGTAGAAATACATGTTTAAGTTGGGATTTTTTGTAAATTTGTTTCCTAGACAAAAAACCTCAAACATGGACCTATTTGAAGAGAAAGGGGGAGGAAATTGACCAACCTGATAACAAGTACTTCCTTCTGTACAATGTGTTAAAGAGTGCTCTCATTTTAGTGCATTTTGTGAGATTACATAGGGTAAAGAGTATAACTCATATATCATGGATGAGATGAGATGAGGCATAGTGATTTTAAGAACTTGCTAAGGTCACCTAGCCATGCAAGAGGGTGAACAAAGACTTTAGCCCAAGTGCCTGGAGTTGAGATCTGCAGCTCTTTACAATGTACCAGGTTCTCTCTTCAAGAAGGATAAGAGGCATCCTGGGTGGGCTTGGATCATCCAGAGTTCAGGACATCACACAAAGGCCGGGAGCATTTGGGATCCTCTTTCAGGGCAAAGCCTTCCCCCTGGTGCTGCACTTAGATTCCAAATGAATCCAAAAAACTCTGTGTGTGTGTATGTGTGTGTGTGTGTGTGTGTGTGCGCTTGTGTGTGCATGTGGATGTGTGTGCACGTGCACGCTCATGTTCCTGTTTGAGGCCCTGCTTTCAAATATTTTGGGTGGCAAAAAGCATTCTATAGAAGAAACTAGGAACTGCTAGAAAACTATAAAATAATTAAATTTACCTCATTTAAGGATGCATGAAGGAAACCATTGTTAGGGTTTCCTGAGCTGGCAGTATAAAAGCTTTTCTTATCACAAGCTTTTTTTTAAAAAAAATGACAAAGGACTTTCTGGACTCTATCAGGGAACTACACAAACGGCAGTATTCAAAACAATTAGCAAATTTTAAACTTGTCATTTATATGTTTAATTAAAAATTACAGCTTTAATTTTCAAAACTGACTAAAATAAAATGAAAAGGTTTACTCATTCAATTTCTTAGAATTTTGATCTTATGGTTGCTTCATACATATAAAAATAAATACTTGCTGGGCGCGGTGGCTCAAGCCTGTAATCCCAGCACTTTGGGAGGCCGTGGCGGGTGGATCACGAGGTCAAGAGATAGAGACCATCCTGGTCAACATGGTGAAACCCTGTCTCTACTAAAGATACAAAAATTAGCTGGGCATGGTGGTGCAGCCTGTAGTCCCAGCTACTCGGGGGGCTGAGGCAGAATTGCTTGAACCCAGGAGGCGGAAGTTGCGGTGAGCCGAGATCGCGCCATTGCACTCCAGCCTGGATAACAAGAGTGAAACTCCATCTCAAAAATAAAAAATAAAAAAAATAAACACTTTAAAAAATACTGCGCATGGTAACATGTAACTCTAAGGAATATCATGTTTTACAAGATAAGCTCGTTCTTTTTCTGTGTTTCATCAAATGCACAAATAAATCACATCTTAAATGGGAGTGAAGACTAGGCACACTTGATCCTTAAAGAATTCCTGGGGGAAAAAAAAAGGGCTCTTGGAAAAGATTTCTTTTGTTATTCAAATAATCACCTGCTAATTTATCTGCTTCATTAATTCAGAATTGCATGTTTTGGGGTTTTTTTTGAAACAAGGAAACTTTTCAAGTCTGAAAACTGAATCACTACTTTTTTTTAGCTTTACAAATTTGACCGGCCATATCATTTTGTCAACTCAAAGTTTTATGCTGCATCTTTGGCTATTTTGAGCACAATTAAAAGTAGAAAACAGCATCACTCAGAATCGGGAAGAAATATAAAAGGGAAGTGCTTTCCCAAGACTGTCCATTCAGAAGCCAGTGTCAAAGGCCCAGGGAGGCATTCCTGCCCTAATGAACTACCGGACCGCTCCCCCCACCTCCTCTCCCCAGCTCACTTTGGTTTCTTACATTTCACTAATGGCCAAGTGCTGTCTCTTCTTCCAGGGTCTTTCTTGCCTCACCCTCATCTCCTACTTTCTCTGAAATGCCCTGAAGATGTCAACACCTCATTTGGTCTATTGCCTCCCATTCCCTCGTCTCAGACTCTGCTTGCCATCTCTTCTGCTAGAGAGTCCACATTCCTCAGCTTGACACGTAAAACCTTCCATCATCTGGCTTCGGTCTTTCTTTGCAGTCTATTTTGCACTCAGTACCCTGGGACCCTCTGGGTCCCTGCCCCCAGTTTTTTACTCTATGTTACTTTCTCTCTTTGGAATCCCATTTCCCCTTCCAAATTTCCCCACCCCCGTGGCCCATCACCAAGTTGCTTCACGTCTTCCCTGATTCTCCTCCTTGGGAGCGTATGCTTTTATCTGCACTCTCATGGAGAGTTATCTAATTGTTTCTTAAAATGCTTTCTCCATCATCAGTTATTTGTGTTTCTATCTCAGTCTCCCACGCCTACTACTTAAAAGAAGCTCAATGAAAATACAGAAATTATGGGATACCAAGCAATTCATAATTTCTTTCATAATTGCATTACCCTTATAAGTCAGAGTTGAGTCATATGCAATAATAATAATAATATGTTATATCTATGTTGTCCTTTCCAGATCTATTATCTATTATCTCAAGACCCCTGACAAAGGTAACATCCCCATCCTTATTTGATGTAGGAACACAATGAAGCAAAGAGCTAGCAAGCCGCAGAGGCAGTGTTGCTGGATACAGTAAGCAAAATTTCTGAAAGTACTAGGACACAAAACACGCCCCAAAAGGAAGCTCAACCTGACTGCACATCATTTGTCACGGTCTCCAGACAGCACAGCCTGTGGGGTCAGGAATGTCTTGATTTAGGTGCATCATCATGAACACACATGATAAACAAGATTTCAATGAAATCAGACAGTGTATTCTCTGATGACAACAGAAATTACCATGGATAGGTACTGGTTATGTTCTTTAGTAAGATAGCCAAGTATAAAGGGGTCCCCAGAGAAACTCCTACCAGCTGGCACAGTGGGAACATGGTGTAGAACCATGTGATGTTGGTCCCTTTGCAGCAGGGAGGAGCCTCGCCTCTTCTGTTCTAGGGTAGAACCTGGGATTCGATCTGTGAAGCAGGAAGCCGGTTAGCAGGACTCTCACTCTGCAGAGAGTCCCTGCTTCCCCTTTTTTCCCAATAAATTCCATTTTTGTCACCCTTCAAAGTATCCGAAAAAATAAATAAATAAAAGACCTTTGTAAAAATAGTTATCCTTGCTGCACTATATGCAAATAATCAGGCCAAGTATAAAACTTAACGACTCAGTCCTGTCGTAATTTTCTTTTTTTAACAAAAATTAAGACTGGAGAGAGAAAAATCATATTTCAGAACTTATCATACATTTGTCATTACATTCGAAACTCAGTAGTTGTTTTTAAGTTCTTGCCTATGTTTTTTATTTGTTTGTTTATTTTTATTTATTTATTTATTTATTTATTTTTGAGACGGAGTCTTGCTCTGTCACCAGGCTGGAGTGCAGCGGCACAATCTCGGCTTTCTACAATCTCCTCCTCCCAGTGTTTGAGTGATTCACCTGCCTCAGCCTCTCCAGTAGATGGAACTACAGGCATGCCCCATTGTGCCCAGCTATTTTTTTTTTTTTATCTTAGTAGAGGCGGGGTTTCACCGTGTTGGCCAGGAAGGTCTTGATCTCCTGACCTTGTGATCTGCTCCCTTCAGTCTCCCAAACTGCTGTAATTACAGGCATGAGCTACTGCTCCCAGACTTGCTTACATTTTTAAACTAACCCTGCTTGCTCCTGTAAACCAACCAGCAATCTCTGGCTGCAGCTCAAAAAGAGCAAAAGGGATGAAGAATTTAAAAACCTGGATCAATATTCTAGTTCTAGGCAATTCTCCTGCAAATCCTGCCAGGTGATAGAAATAAATACAACGCTCATCACTCGGAGGTTTCCTTTTTAGAAAAGTAAAACCAAGGGAACACACCAAAGCCAAGCACACGCACCCAAATCTTAGCAAGCATAACTATAGGTACCAGCTATGTGGGCATGCCACAAGACATCCTTTTCTGTCCTTTGTTAGAAGAGGACAATTCCACAGCTTCACCTGAGCATTCAACTTATATTAAGGAGTCCATGCCACCTCCCACCGAAACACATTTTTGTCCCAAATTCAATTCCAAGCTTCGGGTCAAAGCCCTAGAAGAAAAAACTGAATCTAAGAAAACCGAAGGCAAACAGTAACAGAGGTTAAAAAACACAGCACAGGTGAGCATGGCTAATTCCTGCCGATTATGCCAGGTGTCTCATTTCATAAATAAGGGTCATGCTAGTATCCATGGCCTAAATGAGGTCTAGGGAACTCCAAGGCTACTAACAGCAGGAGGGATAGGTACATAGGTGAGTGCAAATAATTCTTATTCTCTAGACCCCCTGCTTCATAGGTGAAAGCTGCTTAGGCACCCATGGGTGGTGACTGCCAAGGACACAGGGACTCGAGGATGCAAGGACAGATGAAAGAAAGAGAATGCTCTTCCTTTTGTCCCTTGGGTACCCAGGTACTAGCTCGGAAGAGAAAGAACCAGGGATGCTCTCTCTCCTCGAAGTGGGTAGCCATTTATCTTCAATGCGTATGCCTTTTGAATGCATCCTGAACCCCTGTGACTCCTTTAAAAAATGTCTTCTTTTTTCCTCTCCTCCTTTGTCCTCTCTTCACAGTAGGTAATTGTGTCTCTGTTCAATGGGACACTCCCCTCAGATGCATCCTCCAAATTGGGAAAGGTTAATTTCCCAAGCCTTAAACTAGTTGGCTTAGGACTGAGCTCAGGGGAGGGAAACCCAGAAGCCCAACATACTGGCAGAGGGTAAAGTTTTTTTTTTGTTTGTTTGTTTTTTTAATCAATCGGGCTTTTGGCCTCCATCCCCCTGTGCAAACTGCTACAAACAGCCTCCGGATTTTTGAGCTGTCCTTACCCTCCCCACCTCGTTTCATTTTAATACATGTTTTCTAATAACCCAGTTTGTCTCTTCTCACCTTTAGGCCATCAGACTCCAAAGGGTCACACAACCAGGGCCTCAGCTGATGGCCCCTTCTTCCAGGGACCCTCAGATCATCCTCCGAGGGAGCTCTGACTGCTGTTTCCCCCAAAACAGCACCTGCTGTCAGCAGGCGGAAGTTAAGATGGATCTTCGTCCTTATTTCTAACGGCAGTCAGATGTACTTTAGAGGGGTCAATGAGACCGCCAGTGTAAAGTGGTCCCCAGAGCACCCGGAGAAGGGGTGGGGCCACAGAAGTTCGTGTCCTTTGCAGTGGGGAGGAGCCTGGCCCCTCCTCTTCCAGGGTGGAATCTGGGATTCAATCTGTGAGGCGGGAAACTGACAAGCAGGAGTCTTGCTCTGCTGAGGGTCCCTGTTTCCTATTTTTTCCTTTTTGTCCAATAAATTTCATTTTTCTCACCCTTCAAAGATTCTTCCAGCCTAATATTTCATGGCCGTGTAACAAGAACCCCGTCTTTAGCTGAACTAAGGAGGAAGTCCTGTAACATTAGGGCAGTTCCCCTTAATCCAGATGAGCCATTAACGGAGTGTTCTCCTGGACTTGCCCAGCTCCCAAACGCAAATCCCCCCTCCGGCCAGGATCCTGTCACGGAGGTAAGTCTGTGCATGAATTCAGGCTACAGGCAAAGTGTTTACCCGTAAGAAGTCACTCTGTACCTCCACAAGACAATTCATAGTAAGTTCATTAAACAGCTGGCTGTAGTTATGCCCTTGAGGACTGCTAAACAGATTTACAGTACTTTACCTGTTCTGTCCCTCATTTTCTCAATGGAAGACACATAAGCCATTAGAAAGAAGCCCTTTTAAAAAGTATTCAATGAAAGGAAACCCAGGCCTCTAACATGCAAATACCTTCAAGGCCAACGCTAATGCTAACCAAGTCTGTTAGGTAAATGAAGCTGAGTTTGTTAGGTAAATGCTCTCTTGAAGGTACCCTTCCTCTTCTCTGGAGTACCTGACATCTCTCTGTTGTTTTACTCCACAGCACTGAGAAACTGTTTTGAGATGGAGTCCCTCTGTTGCCCAGGTTGGAGTGCAGTGTTGTGATCTTGGCTCACTGCAACCTCCGCCTCCCAGGTTCAAGCGCTTCTCCTGCCTCAGCCTCTGGAGTAGCTGGGACACAGGTGGGTGCCATCACGCCCAGCTAAATTTTTGTATTTTTAGTAGAGACAGTGTTTCACTGTGTTAGCCAGGATGGTCTCAATCTCCTGTCCTTGTGATCCGCCTGCCTCAGCCTCCCAAAGTGCTAGGATTACAGGCATGAGGCACCATGTGTGGCCATAACTAGAATTTTTAAAAGGTGATTGATCATACATGGGCAGACCCTTCTCTTTTTAGAGTAATCCCGGCTTAGAGCTTCTCAGCTACAACACATATTTCTTCAACATGGACTATTTCTAGCCTGCAGTGCCCACAGACAGCTCAGCTGCCAAGATCATACCAACTCTCCTTCCTCTGGGACCCAATGCTCAACATTTCAGGCATCAGTGAAGCCTCCCCTAAGACCGTGCTGGCTCAAAACCCTTTGCCAATTTGCCTAATCCCCTCTGCTGGCAAAGGCAGTAATGCCACAAAGGCCAGATCTGCATTAGTCAAAAACTTGCTTATCAAGGGCTCACTTAGAGACCCCAAAAGCATTCACCTAGTCTTACTAACAAATCTTATTAAAAGAAGTCAGTAGGCTCAACAGACAAATCTCACTGGGATTTCACCATGATACCTGATGAAAACATTGGTAGAAAAAGCCTCAATAACCATGAACGAATTTCCTCACAGTTTTAACTCTTTTTCTTGTCTTTTTTAAATTTAATGTTGTTTTTTTTTTTTTTTTTTTAAATAGATGGGGTCTTACTATATTGCCCAGACTGGGCTTCAGCTCCTGGGCTCAAGTCATCCACTCGCCTTGGCTTAAGTGTTGGGATTACAGGCATGAGCCACAATGCCTGGCCCTGATTTTTTAAAAGGGGTTGTTTCCATTTTATTACAATTCTGAGTGTCTTTAGTGTCCAAGGCATTTTCTAGGTGCTGAAAATACCTTAAGAGTATGATATAATTCTTGCCCTCAAAGAGTTTAATCCGTGTGTGTGTGTGTGTGTGTGTGTTTGTGTTCGTTCATTCACAGCTAAACTTAGGGATTCAGTCAGTCCTTCGTATCCCTGGGTTCTACATCTGTGGATTCAACCAACCACGAATCAAAAATATTTGAAAAAAATGAATGGTTCCATCTGTACTGAACATGTACAGACTTTTTTCCTTGTCATTATTCCCTAAACAATACAGAGTAACAACTATTTACATAGCATTTACATTGTATTTGGTATTCTAAGTAGTCTCGAGATGATTCACAGTTTATGGGAAGATGTTGCAGGTAATATGCAAATACTATGCCATTTTATTCAAGTGACCTGAGCATCCATGGAACTTGGTATCTGTGAGGGGGGGTCCAGGGAACCACACCCCCAAAAGATACCGAGGATGATTGCCCTGTAGCTTGCTTGTTCTAAGCAGCATAGCCCACAGCCAGAGTCCATGTGGACTGCAAGAGTGTGAGAAGGCCTCACAGACAAGTTTGCATTTGTGCTGGGCCTTGAAAGGAATGCAACTTCAGCAAGCAGAAGCAAAGAAGGAATTTTTGAAGAAAAAAAAAATGCATAAAAACAGGCAGGGAAGGGGATGGTGCTATGTGCGCTCCGTGCGCTGACATATCTGGGGAAAACAAAGTGGTGACCTGGGAGATTCTTTCCTAGAGAGTAGGCCTCAAAGGCAGAAAGGAGGACTTTGCTACATTTTTAGCGGAGTCTCTCAGGTGTACACTTATAATGCCTCTGAATCCAATGTGCTGACTTAGGATCTCAGCTGCTTCTCATTCTGTCCTTGTCTTTCAATTTGGCACAAAAACGGTACCTTCTTGAGGTTACAAGACAGGCACCAAGGACATACACCCAATTTACAGTTCTGCGAAAGTGCTTCCGTGGATACAGAAAGGCTGGCAAAGTCAGAAAGGCATGCCACCTTCCAAAAATTTGGTTTTGTCCCCAAACATCCCTGTTTTTCCCAAATCATATAATTAGAAGAAAATCATAAATCTTTTAAATCCCTGTACAGTTAAAGACTAAAGTATTTCTCCAAGTACACTGCTAGCAGCATCATGAACATTCATTCCTTCATTCAACTAACATTTATTACGTACCTGTCACACACTAGGCACTGTTCTAGGCGTCAGAGATACAACAAAGAACACAATAGATAAAAATTCCCGCCCTCATGGAGCTTATAGTCTAGTGCACAGAGACTGACAATACATGAAATAAATATGTAAAACAGATAGTGAGGCAGATGAAGAGACGTGCTATGGAGAAAGGGTAGAGGGAAAGAACGCAGGTGGCATCTGTGCCTCTGGAGTGCGTGCTTGAATGAAGAGAGGGACAGAGCGCCATGCGGACAGCTAGGAGCACATTCGAAGCAGGAAAAGCAGCAAGTGCAGAGACCCTGAAACATACATGTCCGATCTGGTTGGGGGAACTGCAAGGAGACCTGTGTGTCTGGAGCTGAGTGAGGGAAGGAGGGAGGAGTGTGATATAAAGACAGAGAAGTAACAGTCACCAGAAGTCTGAGGGAGGACAGTGCCCTCTGTGGATGCCAGAACAGCACCCTTCAAGGAGGAGGAAGCGATCAACGTTTGCAAATGTCACCGAGAGGCCACGTAAGGCAAGGACTGAAAGTGGACCCTGGAGTTAATATGGCGGCGGGGAGAGGGGATGGGCATTAGCTGCCCTCAGAAGAAGGGTATAGGTGGAGTGACGGGGCAAAGCCTGACCCTCATTAATTTAGGGGAAAGTCGGCGATGCAGGAGGTAGAAGGGGCCATCATTGGAGAGAGGGGACGAGATGCAAGGGAAGATAGTGGACCAGTAAATGGGGTTCTTAGGCAGCAGCAGCGACAATCACCTTCAGAAAAAGCAGGGAAGGCAGAGCATCTGGGCCTTGAGATTGGTAGCTGCAGACCAGTGCTGCCAATCGGGACTGCCTCCTGACAGCTCCATCTCTGCAATGGAAGCGGGGAGTGGGACGTGTGGCAGGTGAGGAAGACGAGGCCCAACATGCAGAGGTTGGCTCTGAGTGCAAAGACGGAGGACAGACATCGTGTGACTTACATTTTGGAAGCTCGCCCTGGCTTCTGGGTTCAGAACAGACTGAAGAGAGGCAAAAGTGGAAAGAGCCAGGTAAGAAGTCATTGTAGTCCATGACAGATTTTTTTTTTCCCCTCCAAAACCAGGGTGGTGACAACAAAAGTAGAAAAATAATCAATTCTGAATATAATTTGAATACAGATAAAGGTGGAAGAGTCAATGACGTGCAGGGGGTTTTACTCCCTCCCCGCCCACCCCACCCCCCGCAACCAACACAACAAAACCAAGAGATGCTATTACAGCATTGAAACCAAAATCAATAACATTTCAGTTGCTTTTACTGACAACAATCCGGTTTTTAACTAGCGAATATTCCAGAACTGTGGCGGTATCAATAAGTGATGCCAGTGAATACATAAAAATCTGTTGGCATCGCAGAGCATTATAGAAATGGAAGCTGTAGTTAAAAGCAAGGCATCTGTGTCTGTTCCAATATGCCAATTGGCAGGGATGAATCAATAAATCACAGAAGTAGTGTAGAAAAATATTTCAAGCCTTCCAAGATCAAAGAATAGATTGTAAAATATTAACTTGATGTCCTTTTAACTATTTTTTCTCAATATTTATTAATGTTTGACCTCCCTTGAAACCTGAGTTCCATTATAAGCTCCTTTGGTAAATGGATTGAAAGGTTGTCTCGGAGCACTCCAGCTTCCCTAAGTATTTTCTATTCTCCAGTGAAATGTTATTAGTCTGCATTTTACAGTAATGCTCCTCAGCTGATCAAAACCACGCATCTCTGTTCAACACAGAGAAGAACTAAGTGTGCTGGTCTGTCTCTCTCTCCGGCCTCTGCCTCCCATGTCTACATGTATAGATATTCCTACAGATAAAGTGTGGATATACAAATTTGCACATTGTGGCAAAAGTGTCATAAAATCCTCCACCCCGGTGTTTTATAAGGCCTACTTTAAACATACTGAATCAAATATTTAGGGCTTGGAACAGCCAAACTACACAAGGGGCCAAGTCTTTCTCTTCATATTGATAGCAGGCAGTAAAACACACAAAACTTCCCAGAGAGTAGAGGGCAGAAGTCCTTCCTGCTCTTTCCCTATCTCAGATTAAGTTTGGGAAGCATTGAGTGCTTACTTTTGCTATGCAGATGCTCTGTGCCAATTCTAAAGGGTATACAGGATAGATTCCTTTAAGAATCGTAACTTTTTTTTAATCAAACATTCGACTTACAGGATTTAATACTAAAAAAAAATTAAGGATGTACAAAGATTTAGCCACAAGAATGTTCATTGTAGCATGGTTTATCAGAAAGAAAAACTGGGGCCGGGCACAGTGGCTCATGCCTGTAATCCCAGCACTTTGGGAGGCCTAGGTGAGTGGATCACGAGGTCAAGAGATTGAGACCATCCTGGTCAACATGGTGAAACCCTGTCTCTACTAAAAATACAAAAAATTAGCTGGGCATGGTGGCGCGTGCCTGTAATCCCAGCTACTCGGGAGGCTGAGGCAGGAGAATTGCCTGAACCCAGGAGGCGGAGGTTGCAGTGAGCCGAGACCACGCCATTGCACTCCAGCCTGGGTAACAAGACTGAAACTCCGTCTCAAAAAAAAAAGATAAACTGGGATCAACCTAAATATTTAACAACAGTTGACTGGATAAAAAAAGAAAGTTCCATCCATATAACTGAATTATGCATAGCCTGTAAAAATAATGTCAAATACTTAAAGACATGGAAATATGTCCATGGTAGATTTTGAAATAAAATCAATATGAATAGTCTGATTTACACATTTTTGTAAAAACAAAATATATATATACATGTATATATATACTTAAAAGGCGATTAGAAGCCTTACATTTGTTACAGAAGGGAGTCAGGCAGACACCGGCAGGGCAGGCATGCCCCCTCCACCCCCAACCACAAATGGCAGGAGACCATCAGGTGATGGTCAGGCACTTGTTAATTTCTCTCTCTAAAGTAATCATTGGGTGCAGCCGGTGAAAGACTGGCTCCCAATAGATAGAAACACCTAAAACTGGTGTTTCTATCAGGCCCTTCCCAATAAGATCTTAGGAGTTGGGTGAGTGGGCCCAAGCATGCGCACTAAAAGGCAAAATGGTGGAATGTAACTGGTATATGGCTTCCTCTAGAAACAGTCCACTGGTAAGGGAAAAACGCCTCAGGTGAGCACGTGTACAACTCCGGTAAACACACTGCGCATGCGGCCCCTCCCGAGTGCTGGCAGGCCACTGTGCGTGGGAACAGCCCATCCCCAGGGAAGAGTAAGTCGAGAAGAGAGGCAACCCCGAAAGCGTGCCAACATATAAACACCAAGTCAGAGGTCTAACCACACACTCGAATCTCTCAAGTCACCTGCGTGGCCCTCTTCTGAGTGTCCTTCCTTTTGTTCCTGCTCTGAAACTTGTCTTGGTCTCTCACTTTGCCTTATGCCCCTTCATTGAATTTTTTTCTTCTGAGGAGACAAGAATTGAGGTTCCTGCAAACCTGTATAGATTTGTCACCACTAACACTTCAAAATGTAGAATTTGCAAGCAGGTCATCCAGTTTGCTCATCTATATTTTGTTCTAATTTGTCCATAAATATCATCTTATTACTTGTGGAATTGGAAAAGTACCAGTAAAGCTGACTAAACGTTACTCACGGTGGCACACCAGTGTCATGGGAATACTGCCTGGCCAAACAAAACCCTGTTGCTCCTGACCTTGCAGGCTTTCTAGATATGTGGCTGTGGGTGAATTTAAGACCTAAGTGCAGCACTGTTTACAATAGCAAAGACCTGGAACCAACCCAAATGCCCATTGACGATAGACTGGATAGGGAAAATGTGGTACATATACACCATGGAATATTAACGCAGCCATCAAAAACGATGAGTTTGCGTCCTTTGTAGGGACATGGATGAACCTGGAAACCATCATTCTCAGCAAACTGACACAAGAGCAGAAAATCAAACACCGCATGTTCTCACTCATAGGCGGGTGTTGAACAATGAGAACACATGGACACAGGGAGGGGAGCACTACACTCTGGGGTCCGTTGGGGGGCAATGGGGGAGGGATGGGGAGGTGGGGAGGTGGGAAGAGATAGCATGGGGAGAAATGACAGACACAGGTGAGGTAAAGGAAGGCAGCAAACCACACTGCCATGTGTGTACCTATGCAACAATCTTGCATGTTCTTCACATGTACCCCAAAACCTAAAATGCAATTTAAAAAAATTAATTAAAAAAAATTTAAAAAAAAAAAAGACCTAAGATGGCCCAGAGATGGTCTTCTTCCATGAATCTGTGACAGTCTGCTCATCAATCAGAATGACTGTATTCTTCAGACATGAAATGGAAGGAAATGGGAACAGCAGCGGAGATTCACTATCTACAGAAACCCAAGGAACAGACTGATGAACACAAGCTTCAGGTGGGAATGTGCCATAGTGCTGGTTCTTTTGCATAAAAGCAAAGGGGGCTATTCAGAGACAAAATGTAGCCAGAACATCTGTGGGTGTTAGGGAATAAGGTATGCAGAGGACAAGAGCAAAGGCCCAGAAAGAGAACATGAATGCAGCATGTTTGGTCAAATGGTCCTTGTGCTTTCAAACAGCACAGTTAGGGAAATTCAA
Source organism: Saimiri boliviensis (assembly GCF_048565385.1). NCBI lineage: Eukaryota > Metazoa > Chordata > Mammalia > Primates > Cebidae > Saimiri > Saimiri boliviensis. Next base: position 95,747,724 of record NC_133458.1, on the reverse strand, counting down.
GGTAATTTCAGGAACAAGGCCCAAGCAATTTACAAAGCTTCCTTTAAATTAAGAATGAAGTCCCTGAAGAGCCAAATTCTAATACCTTGAACTTGAAACAAACTGCTTTAAAAGCAACACTTAAAACCTTCCAATGGAAAGTAGATTAAGTGCACGCTCTGTCTGTAAGAGCTTACTTACCACAGACTCAATTACTTGTTTCAAAATGAGATACAGGTTGGTTTGTATTTACTGATAGACTTGTCCTGATAACTAAGAATGACAGATGTGAGGGGAGAAAGCTTCATTTCTCTTTCCTGGTAACATTTAAAGCCAAACCTCCAGGTAAATGCATACATAGGCAGCTATGCTTTGCAAACCAAAACAGTGCCCCGTTGATAGGCAAAGTCAACACCCTATTGACTTTTATCTTTTGCGCCATCTATTTCAATGTAGAAAGTGCTGGGGCCTATTTGTCTTTGAAAATAGTCCAGTTCCCCTTCTCCATCCCTACCCTCCACCCCACAGGATAATGCTTGCTCCAAAGAAGTATTTTCGTTCTGCCATCACCCTCTGTTAAGTTCTAGAATTTGCTCTCATCCAAAGTTGGCCTGCTTTCCAGTTCTGAGCAGAGGGCAAAGCATGTGTGCCTCCCACTCCCGTTGGCTTACTCATGCCTAACCCGCAGTCCTGCTGGCCTTTGGGGTGCTGCCAGCATCCCCCTCTCGGAGACATCTGTTGCCTTGCTTCAACCAAGAAGCCTCCCAAGCACGTGACAGGGCCATGCAGAATCAGAGAGCGCCACCTCCAACAAGAGCCGTATGTCCACCTCGCCTCTCCCTTGTCATTTCCTCCTCTAGCCTCAGCCTCAACAAGTGGCCGAGCCTCACACAAGCTGTCAGGGACAGATGCTATGTGAAAAGAGGAAATTGGACTCAAAGACGCTACAGCTTTTTTAATTAAGTCCAACCTACCAGCCACATAGCGAGGCATGAAATGAATACGTACTTGCAAATAAGCACCACGTTTCTCAAAAACAAACGCGTTGGTTCGGGTTGGCAGGCACATTCTTAGCTTTTTCAAAAATCGTATTGTTCCTCATTCAGTGCCTCAGATAGTTTCACCTGACCAGCAGAAAGTGCATTTTGCACTGGAACGTGTTATCCTAAGTTTCCTTTCGTGATTTTTCTTCTACCGCCATCCCAGGGCTAGCTGAGTTGGCATGATGAAGCGTGTCCACACACAGCCAAATGCTCATTCTCATCTATTCGTCCCTTGCCCCCTCATTTCTGCAAACCCCCTGAGTGCCCACTACACGGGGCCTGGCTTTCCATTATAAGAAAGAAGAAGGCTAACACCTTTGCGGCTTCTGTCTTCCCAGATCCCTGAGCTAATTCCACTCATTTGCTTTGTCTCCATTTTCTCTAGTTTACGATTTGTTTTCAATTCTGGTTCCTTATTGTTCCTCTCTGCATGCTGCCTGCCAATTAAAGCTGACTGGAGCCATTGCTGCTATTCTCAGCTGAGCAGGCCAAGCGCCTTCATTATTAAGACAGTGAGGACTCAGGAAGACCACATGGACTTTTGAGACAGAATAAAATAGGGGGAAAAAAGATTACACAAATCCCTTTGGATAAAGAAAGAAAAGAGATAAGAGCAACCCCAAAACATAGATCACAAATTCGAAGGCATCACAAAACGCAGATGAGTCTCCTTAAGAGTTACATTTTTCTCATTTCTTTTCCATCATTTCACAACCACAGAGAAAAATGAAACATGTTATTTAAGGTGCTTAAGAAAGCTCTTACATACCTCAAAATTAATAAGGAAGGAACCTCAACTATCACATCCTGCCTGTTTTACAGACCGGGAAACCAAGGAGAATTGACTTGTCCAAGGCCACACAGCGAAGCAGTTTCTGAACCCAATGGAGAGTCCCAAGATTTCTTATTTACTCCCTATTCCCACCCACAGCCCCAGCAAACTGCTCACCTTCCCCATTCAGTGTTTTTGAATTTTTTATTTATGTCTAATGTATTAACATATTTTTTATTTTTCATGGTTTATATTTTTATATTATCATTTTTAAATATTGCATGAATTGGAAATAAAGGACATAAAGCATATGCTTGTTATGAATATCTAATTGCAATGTTCTGACATTCCTTAGATAATCATGACACCCAGTATTTTTTTTTTTTAAAGAAATGCTGAAGACCAAATTTCAAGCAAATGCAAGCAAGAAGATAGGAAGAAGGAGGAAGTTAGCCAGTTCCAAGACCTTGCTCACCACCGGACAATAAGCAAGAACGTAGTATCTAAGTTTGGTTTATTTTTATCTCAGGATCATTAAGGAAGACAAAATTTAAACCTGAGGCTGGGCACGGTGGTTCATGTCTGTAATCCCAGCACTTCGGGAGGCTGAGATGGGTGGATCACAAGGTTAGGAGTTTCAGACCAGCCTGACCAATATGGTGAAACCCCAACTCTACTAAAAACACAAAAATTAGCCAGGCATGCTGATGCGTGCCTATAATTCCAGCTGCTCAGGAGGCTGAGGCAGGAGAATCACTTGAACCCAGGAGGTGGAGGTTGCAGTGAGCCGAAATTGTGCCACTGAACTCTAGCCTGGGCAACAGAGCAAGACTCCGTCTCAAAAAATAAATTTAAAAAAAAAGCCTGAATATGAATTTGATTTCACGGAATCTACTAGTTAGGACTCTTTAAGTGACAACAAACCCAAATGGGCTATCAGCAAAAGAGAATTTATTATTCTTAGAGCTGAAGAAAATCCAGGGGTGGGTCTAATTTTAGTCATGTGTTGGCCTAGGGCTGAAATGATGACTAATACCTGTATGGTACATACCAAATGCTGGGTGCTGTTCTCAGCATTTCACATGACTCACCTGACCCTCACTACAACGCCACGAGTAGGTATATAACAATTCCCACTTCATAAATGAGTAAACTGAGGCACAGATACTAATCTGTATACAGTGAACACATTTGTAAATGGCAGAACAATTTAAACCCCAGAAGTCTGGCTCTGAGTCTAGAATTTAGTCACTTCCTCCTCATGCTTCCAGAGGTCAGTGTGGCTCCACCTCCCGTCTCCACTTTCCCTGTGTTGTTACCATCCTCGTTAAGATTCCCACCTCCTGGGGGCAAGGTGGCTCAGACGGCTTGAGCCTCAAAACTTGAAAAGTTCAGTGAAAAAGACCAAGGGTGTCTTTGCCAGGAGACTCAGCCAAAGTCTTTCTGCCTCTCAGCGACTTGAATCAAACAAGGGATAATTTAAATAAAGAGTCCCCTTTACACTCTATACTCTGATTGACCAGACCTAGGCTGCATACCCATATAGAGTGTAAAGGGGACTCTACCAGAAACAAATGGACTAAAAATACAGGAGAAGAAAAGCGCCCCCATCCCAGAGGAAGGACGATAGTTAGCAGAGATGGTAAAGGAATACTGGGTGAATGCCACACTGTCAAATTTCACAACTAAAATCCTTGTTTTTCAATGATCAAACAGAAGCTCTTGGTCTTCAGGTAAAATAGGCATCCTATAAGACCCAGGGTAACTTTCATTTTTATATAAATGAATATGAATAAAGCAGAAAGGTATATGAAAACATAAACCAAGACAGACAGCTGTGATGTATTTAGAATCACAGACTATCTCCACCAAGCCCACTCATAGGGGCTTTATGATCCCTCTAAAGGAATTGTGGAATCAAAGCATCTTCACTTCAGGGTGGATCTGGCAACTCATCCATCTCAAGATCCTACATGGAGCAGAAGCTATCCCCAGTGCTGTCAAGAACAATGACCCCACTTTACAAAGCAAGTCTTATTTTTCCCCTTACCCTCTGCTTTGATATAAAGTGTGGCTGGTAGAGGAAGGGCAACATGGGAGGAGAAAAGGGTGAGGCTGCAGAAGATGCTGGCTTTGCCCCTGCCCCGTGGAAACCCCAGAGGTAAACTCAGCCTTGCCCTTCCTCTCCCTCCCCACCCCATCTCCACGTGCAGACCTTGCCTTTCACTGCAGCCCTCCCACCCGTGCAACTTGTTCTGACTTTTACACCAGAGCCCTACCCTACTTCTTACGATAAGATACCCCAGAGAGATTCCTCCTCTGAAATAAAGATGAGCCCTGCTACAATCATTTAGGTACCCCAAGGTTCACTGATAGCCTCTAAGAGCTCCTTATCTTTTCCCATGGGAATCTGAGTAAGGGAAAAAAAAAAAAAGATGAGAGAGAATAGAATCATGGGGGTGTGGGAGAATGTTGTTTATCTAAGGAGGAGCAAACTACAGATGGGTGGGTATGAGGCACATCCTGGAAAAGTGGTTCCTATGTGTTCGTGGGCACGCAGGAGGAGCTCTTGTGACCTCCTGGCTTGGGAAGGCAAAGAAGTGGACTTAACGCCTTGTACTTGGCAGCCAGGAAACAGTTGATTATGTTTCTGCTGGTACCTTTACGAGTTGGATGACTGCCCTTAGATGATACAATTAGTTGGATTTGCAAACTGTTTGAAGGACCCAAACACTGGGAATAGTCATCAATATGGCACTAGAGGGCTCTGACTTCAGCCCTGTCTGGTTCCAAACTTCTGTCGATAACTCCGATGAGGATATTTATGGCATACTTGTCCAATTGAGAGTTGAGGTGATGCTAGGGAGAAGAGCAATATTGTTGGATGACATAATCAGGATCATCCAAGATATGCAACCCAGATCCCTGATGACACACAATAGTGATGAATGTGAAGCCTGTTTTCACGTTAAAATAAACATGCACAAGTATGTGGTGGTGGAGATATACCCTAGCAGCCACATGTGTGAAAAGGGAGTTTTGATTGACTCTGTGTGTGGTATGAGTCAGCACTGCATTGTGGTTGTGAAAAAGCATATGTGGCCTAATGCTGCACTGATGGGAACAGGGCATTTGGACTGTGGCTTATGCTAGCCTTGCTGTATTTTATGTGAAGCAGACCACACCAAAAATTTTGTGCTTGTTCCTGACCTGACTCTAAGAGAAACATACTCAAACAGTAGGAAAGAAGGGACTGGCAGCTCCTTTGTGGTCATAAAGATGTTTTGTCTGGAAAACAAAAGGCTTCCATGAAACATGAGCACTGTCTTTAATGGTGTGATACACTGTCCTATGGAAAAAGAGTTCCATTTGTTCTGTGTATCACCTGTGGCCGGACCTAGACTAACAGTAGGAATTATGGTGAGCAAGATTTCAATGCCACAGAAGACTTTCCAAAGGAACAATGTGTAGGGGAGCTTTCAAACAGAGGTCAGGATATTGTAGAGGGAAATGTGAAGATGAGTTGTTGGATCAGATCAGTGGTTCTCAAACCGTTCCCCAGAGGTTCCTCAAGGAAGGGAGTGCAAGGAACAGAAGCAGCCTAGAAAGTGGGGCTCCACTGTGGCTCACACACCCCACTGCAAGTAGAGCAGCTCCCCCAGCCTGCTTGCACAGTGAGCATCTGCTGTGCAGGAAAAGTTTTATTAAGCAACTGGGCTAGAACGAAGGTCTCCACTCAACCCTGAAGCTCCAGGATGTTTTGATTTTTGAGATGACTTCTCTGAAGAGGCCACCTGGAGAAGGGAGGATGCATATGAGCTCTGCAGCCAGAATCAGGAGGTTCAGATCCCGGCACATTCATCTGCTACTGCGACAGAACAAATCAACACAAACTTAGTAGCTTCAAACAACACCCATTCGCTAGCTCACAGCTGCTGTGGGTCAGAAGTCCAAGCATGGCTTAGCTGGATCCTCTGCTCCGGATCTCCCAGGCTGAAATCATGGAGTCAGCTAGACCATGTTCCTTTCTTGAGCTCAGGATTCTCTTCTCAACTCATGTGGTTGCTGGCAGAATTCACTTCCCTGAGGCTGATGACCGAGTTCCCCATGTCCTTGCTAGTTGTTGTCCAGTGACCACTCTAAGCTCTCTTAAGTCCACTCTCAGGTTCTTGCCACGTGGCCCCTCCCACAGGCTGTTCACAACATGGCTGTTTGGTTCTTCAGGGTCAGCAGAAAAATCTGTAGCTTCAATTCTCCTTTTTTTTTTTTTTTTTTTTTGAGATGGACTTTCACTCTTATTGCCTAGGCTGGAGTGCAATGACGCGATCTCGGCTCACCGCAACCTCCGCCTCCTGGGTTCAAGCAATTCTCCTGCCTCAGCCTCCCGAGTAGCTGGGACTACAGGCTGCACCACCATGCCCAGCTAATTTTTGTATTTTTAGTAGAGACGGGGTTTTGCCATGTTGACCAGGATGGTCTCGATCTCTTGACCTCGTGATCCACCCGCCTCGGCCTCCCAAAGTGCTGGGATTATAGGCGTGAGCCACCGCGCCCGGCCCAATTCTCCTTCTTTAGGGAAAACCTGGAACCGCTTTTAAAGAGCTTGCCTAGACCACATGCGGCGGCTCATGACTGTAATCCCAGCACTTTGGGAGGTTGAGGTGGGCAGATCACCTGAGGTCAAGAGTTTGAGACCAGCCTGGCCAACATAGTGAAACCCCATCTCTAATAAAAATACAAAAATTAGCTGGGCATGGTGGTATGCACCTGTAATCCCAGCTACTTGGGAGGCTGAGGCAGGAGAATTGCTTGAACCAGGGAGGTGGAGGTTGCGGTGAGTGGAGATCATGCCACTGCACTCCAGTCTGGGACAGAGTGAGACTCTGTCTCAAAAAATAAAAATAAAATCAAAATTATAAAACACAAAATTAGCTGGGCATGGTGGTGCACATCTGTAGTGCCAGCTACTCAGGAGGCTGAGACAGGAGAATCGCTTGAACCCAGGAGGCAGAGGTTGCAGTGAGCCACTCCAAAAAAAAAAAAAAAAAAAAGAAAGAAAAAGAGAAAGAGCTTGCCTCTGTAGGTCAGGTCCATCCCGGATGTCTCCTTGTTGATTAACCCAAAAATCAACTCATTGGGGACCTTACTTATCCGCAAAAATCTCTTTATCCTTGCTGTATAATGTAACCTAATAAAGAGAGTGAAATCTCATCATTTTTACAGGTCCTGTCCACACTGAAGGGGAGAGGATTCTACAGACTGTGTATACCAAGCGAGGGGAAACTTGGGGTCAGCCCATCTTCTTCGAATTCCGCCCATCAAACCTAGCTTTTCTGCTCAATGCTTCTGGCCTTGGGTGAGCTGCTCAGCCTCTCTGTAGCTCAGTTACTTCCTCTGTCCAGGGAGGAGAATGATTTCTGAAAGGGTTGCTACGAGGGCTAAATAAGCGAATACACAAAGCACTCAGAACAGTCACCTGCCACCAGGTAAGCACCTAAGGAAAGCTCTAAGGTATAGTTATGCAGGAACACATGGTATTCCCAGGACTGACTGAAGCCACTGAAGGTCAGGCATCCTACCATCAGTGTGCTCTCAGGCAGGAGCAGCGTGAGGGGGTCAGATAATACAGCTTCTGGGAGAGGTGGCTTCTCTCGTTTCTCCTACTGGCCAGCTGTCCTCCTTGCTACCGCTTCTGCTATTTGGCTTTCATTTCCTCTGCCACGTGGACCATCCACCACCTGCTGACACTGTTCCTTTTCTCTGTGCTTTCATTTTCTTCTTCTTTTTCAGTCTTTTTCATCTTTCTCTCTTGCTTTTTTCATGATTTGTATTTTTTACACTGGAAGATTTACCATCGTTAGCCATTGCCAGCAAATAAGATTATACCTTTCTCTGTTGTGTGATCTTCATGACATTCATTCTTTCTGTTAGTATTCCCTGCTCACAGGCTCTTAAAATATTTTTTTTAAGCCTGTATTTGGTATTGTTTCAGACAATGAAAGGTATTAAATTTTATTTTCCCTTTAGGTAAACATTCTCCTTTACTGAACAGATAAATCAGAAAATAATGTTTTATCTTTCAAAACAATTCGGCATTGGAATTTATTTTTAATAGAAAAAATCCACCAGTACAGTTAAAACATTATTTATTTTATAACAATTATTTTTCAAAAACAATTTTGAGGAACGCTTCTACAGTGCAAAGTGAATCATCCCTGGTTTGTAATTTAGTTTGTCAACGAAACATAGAATGAGCCACTAGCAAAAGGGAAAAGCAAAGAGATTTCAGTCTGCAAAAGTTAATGTAGACAGCCAATAGCTGTAGCTGTAAGCAGTACTTAACAACACAGCACATTTCAGCACTGTACCCTGCACGTAATAGGCACTCAGTGGAAACTTCTGGAGTTAGATTGAGATGTGTCAGTCACAATCTGTTGAACTGAATTGAGAAGCTCAATAAGAGACAACCACGGGTCCCTGTAATTCTTTCTTCTATCTAATACCAAACTTCAGTGTGAAACAGAATTTACAACACAAACAGAGGAACCAGTAGCAATGAACGCAGCTTGTATGGACAAATGAGCTGACATGCATTATCAGCTACATCTTCACTGCTTGTCGAAAACCAGGTGAGGTCATAGTTCCCATCGCGGCCTGTTCTATCATGCCACTGCCGAGTCAACACAATTGTCTCTATGTTATTTATGGAGGAGGCAGCAGGGAGTCCTGAGTGTTCCCACCCGCCAGTGCCGAGGCAGCAGAAGCTGTCAGCTGACACCCTCTGACGCACAACATACTCAGGTACAACGCGAGACGTGTTGCGGGAGCCCCATGGCCACCTGCACTTCAGGGAGATGAGGACAAGGAAGCATCTCCCATGTCAAAACAACCCCTGATCAATATCTCTTAGGGGAAAATGGCTGGACAGGGGCTGTAGGGTGTCTCCCCTGACACGGAACTGTCACTTCTCCCAGCAGCAGGCAGAAGAGCTGTAAGGAGAGAAGGAGAGAAGGATCCTTTGGATGTGCTGACCTGTCTTCCAGCTCATGAAGTTTTTTAAACATATTACTTCATGTGATCCTCATAGCCACAGGAGACCCTGCCAATAGGAGAGCAACTTGGTGGAGCCACTATGGAGGGAAATTTGGCAACAAGCATCCAAATTACAAACACACATTCTCCTTGATGCAGCAATTCCAGTCCTAGGGATTTATTCTGTAAATATACTCACATGCGTGTGAAATGAGGCAGCACTCTTTACATGAGCAGAATATTGAAAACAACCTAAATGTCCCAAAATAAGGGGTCCTTTAAGTAAAAATTGTGCTGTATCCTTCCAAGGATATTTTTTGGTATGCAAAAAAAGCAAGGCACAGAACAGTGAAGAGTATGTTATCATTTCTGCAAAACAAAAAAGAAAGAAAAGGGAAAAAAAAAGAATGTGTGCACACACAGTGCTAGCTTGTACATGCAAAAAATACCCCTTTAAGGGTACACAAGAAGATGGTATCTCTGAGAAAGGAACTGGTAGATTGAGGACAGAGTAGAAGGGAGACTTTTTATTATTTATCATTTTACGAATTTTGAATTTCATAACATCTAAATATATTGCTTCTTTACATGCTTAATTTTCAAGGGCATATGAGGTGGTCAGTGTATTTTATCATACAATGTATATAAGGGTGTTTATAAGCTGTAAGCCCTATACATACTTATTTATTTCTTTATTTACTTCCTTGCTTACTTAATCACTCACTCACTCACTTACTTTGAGATGGAGTCTTGCTGTATTGCCCAGGCTGGAGTGCAGTGGTGTGATCTTGGTTCACTGCAACTTCTGCCTCCTGGGTTCAAGTGATTTTCCAGCCTCAGCCTCCTGAGTAGCTGGGATTACAGGTGTACACCACCATGCCAGGCTGATTTTTGTATTTTTAGTAGAGATGGGGTTTCACCATGTTGGCCAGGCTAGTCTCGAAATCCTGACCTCAGGTGATCCACCCTCCTCAGCCTCCCAAAGTGCTGGGATTTTAGGTGTGAGCCACTGCATCTGGCCCCTACATATACTTTAGTTGTGTGTTTCTATCACTGATTGGTTTTTGAATGAAGACGTCAAGGCTGGGGAAGGTAGGTGATTTGCCCACAATCACACAATTGACAGTCACAGGCTTTACAGGCTCTTCTCATGAAAACCTGTTTCCAAGTATAGGGCTGAACATCTGTCTTCTCTGTTCAGCTGTGCGTAACAAAGCCTAGGAACCACGTCCATAGCCAGTGCCCTGTAGAGTGTCTAGTACCTAGATTTGTTTACCTGTAATCCTCTCTCTTCAGTTTCCTGTCCCACATTACCCACAGCCTAGTGGGTAACTCCAACTGTATGTTGCTCAGATGCCTCAAAACCAGCGGGCCCCCAGACTCAAGGCATTAACTTCCCTGCCCCTCTATAACACTGTTTCAATCATATTTACTTGCCTATTTTAATCATAAAGAACACCTCCTCACTGGTCTTCATCATCCCACCAACTGTTTCCTAAGTGTAATCACGCCATCCGGCTGCCGTCCATCCTAGCTTCCACTTTCTCTGCCAGGGCCCTCCTGATTTTGACAACAGCCTCTTATGAGGACACCTGCTTCTTTTCTTACCCATCACCCTAATTCAGACCCCCACTGCTGCTAGAATCATTTTGCTAAAACAGATCTGATTGCATTTCTCTTACTTAAGCTCCTTCTTTTGGTCTGCACCACCCATGGAGGTTGGGACTTCTAGACTGGTTTCCAAACCCATCTTCCAGATTCAGCTTGCACAACTCCCCTCTCACGAACCACACGCTCCAGGCCCCCATCACACCCTGCTCCTGCCTTAGGCACGCTGGTCCCTAACCCCGAAATGCCTTCCCTCCTGTTTTCCAACTGGGGAGCCCCATTCCCTGACACCTCAGCCTTTCACTCCAGCCTCTCACCCCCACAGGAGCCATGAGTGCGCACCTCAATTACAGCATCTCTGACACCAGCTGGTGGTTAAGCGTTCCTATGAAGATCTTTCTCTAGTGAGGGTATCCCAACATGTGGAACAAATTCAGGTCTCCATAAATGTTTGTTGAACAAATGCATTCCAATGTCTAAACAGCTAACTTGACGCTTTGTGCACATGAACTGTTAATATCTGAAGTGCCACCTATAGCAATAGTTTTCCTTCACTCCAGTATTCTTGGGGTATTACCAAGGACAGCTGCCATGTAAGGAAAGGATAAGGAAAGCATACTCTGATTTCTATGTTTTTGGGGGGTTGGAGTGTAATGCCAATAACCAAGAAAAATTCAGTTGCCCTTTCAACATTGTAAATAATTTCTAGTTGTCATTTCCACTTCATTAATAATCACAACCTACATTTTGGGGGATACTGCATTAATATTCCAAAAAAGAAAACTGATGTGCTGAATCTTTCGGGTGAAAATGATGCTGTCACTCAAGTTACAAGCATGAGGCAGCTATGGAAGGTCCACGGCAGAGAGAAGGAAGCAGGAGCCTGATTGAAGGCGGGGGCCGGGAGGACAGCTGGACCTCCCTACGGACTTGCTCTGGAGGGAGACAAGCCTGGGGGGAGGCAGCAAGGGGATGCATGTTCATGAAGGGCAGTCTTCTTTATCAAACAGGTGGCAGCCTCGAGGGTGCAGCTAATCCTTCTAATTACAGAGGAGTTGGCTGCCAGCCAAGACCAAGGGGGGCAATTTTAACCCCTCACTGGGGAGGGCTAGCAGGCCAGACAAGGCCCCCGCGCCAAACAGGTGGCGGCTCACGGCTGGCCTTGCAACTCAGCAGGGCACTGGGGTCCTAGGCAAAATAGAGGCCATCATAGACGTTCAGTCACAGAGACTGGGCCAACCCTGCGGAGCTGGCAGAAAGGTGGTGGTTTGGAGGGTATGGGGTGCCCAGGGCTCTCCCAAGACACCACAGATACCAGCCCCACAGAAGCAAGGTGAATTCTTTTTTTTTTTTTGAGACAGGGTTTCGCTCTTGTTTACCCAGGCTGGAGTGCAATGGCGCGATCTCGGCTCAAGCAAGGTGAATTCTAATCTCACTGGCGACGGGATAGAACCTACTAATGAGCTGCCTGACTTGATCAGTCACTGGCGGCAAACTGTGGCTCATGGGCCAAGTTTGGACAGCCACGTGGTTTTCTTTGTAAATAAAGTTTTGCTGGAACACAGCCATGCTCGTTCATTTATGTATCGTCTGTGGCTGCTTTTGCTCTATGAAGGCAGAGTCGAGTAGCTGCAACAGAGACCATACTGCCTGCAAAGCCTGAAATATGTATTGTCTGCCCTTTACTGAAAAAGCTGGCAAAACCCTGGTCGAGTAAATGCCCAGACTGCACCTCAGATCAATTGAAATCAGAATATCTGATGGCAAGACCCAGGAGTAAGTACTTTTTAAAGCTCTCCTGGTGATTTCAATGTGCAGCCAAGGTTGCAAACCACTGCTCCAGCCTGATGCAGTAACCAGGGGGTGAGGGGTGGGCAGCTGAAAAAGTTGTAGTAAGTTTCTACCTCAGCTGAATACGTTAAGATAAGGTGGTTCAGTGCTTGAGCCCTGAGGAAACACAGGCCTGATCTGTATCTTCACTCTGCTGCATATGAGATATAACTGTACACACTCAGCCCCTCTACACCTGTTTCTTCACCCGTCAAGTGAAAATATAAAGACACCTACCTTATAAGGTCATTGAGGGGCTGAAGGGGATAATGTGTGTGGAGTTCTGGCATTGTGATGGATACACAACTACACTCAATAAATGGGAGCTAAAAGAGGGAGTCGGGGAGAGTTGGGCTGAGAGGCTGATGCCATCATGGTTTACAGCAGCTAGAAAAATTGCAGGAACTCTTAGGGCCTGGCACATGTGGTGTTAGAAACTGTCTTGAAGACACTGCTGGGAAAAGCCACAGGATACGTGCAGTGACTCTACAGCCAATAGGTGTGGGCAGGCTGCTGCATGGTTCAGGACAGCTCAAAAGACTGCTAAACTCTACCCTCTTCTCCCCATGCTTGAAAGAGTTTCCTGTTCTGGGCCTTAGCTGACATTCTAGAATACAACTGTAGCTCCTGGTGAGTGCTTGTTAGAGGCTTTGATACTAAACCCTGAACCCTGCTGCTTGGATCACATACTGGGGCTGTGATGCACTTGTGGGTACCTGACGCCTGCTTTGCAGAGGCCTGTGGCCTGCTCACCTTTGTTCTGACTTCATGCCAGTATGGGCTTGACATCAGCCTGCCAAACTTGTACCCAGGTAACACATGGTGGGCTCTGGCCAGCTACACAGAGGACTGCTCCCTTGGGCAGAAAATCTGGCCCTTAGAGATGCTCCAATGATATCCATGCCTCGACCATTCAGCTACAAAGTGAAAGACACGCTGCAAAATTCTCGGGGCTCCTTGCTCGGTGAATGATCTGTATCCGGACGGGAGGGGAAGCTTGCTACATTTCACAGACGCAGGCCTGGGGCTTGTTCAGAGTGAGTGACCTCTCCAGTCTGGTGCAAAGATGAGTGGCCCTTAAATGCATGATCAGTGAAGTGTTCTTATGAATCCTGGCAACATGTGGTAACCCACCAAATCATGAAATGGTGAGCCGCGACCTTCATCAGCGAAGCCAGGGGCACGGCTGTTTGCAGTTGACCAGCCTTATTCATTTAAGGCTTGCACTAGAACAGGTTCAAGCAGAAAATCCAGGCCAATACCACCCTGAATTTAAACAATGCATCTATAAGGAAGAGAGGCTTGGCACCATACCAGTCCTCTCCCTGTGGGGTCCTGCACCTAAAACAGTCATCGTACATAATGATCTAAAATAGCTGGGGGTCAAGCCACAGTTTTAGGGCCAGTGCCTCAACCCAGCTGGAAAATCCAGAAACCAGCTAATGGGAAGATCTAATCATAGTGCTAATAATGACGGCTATTTACTGGAGGCTTACAAAGTGCCAGGTGATATATTTACAGGCAATCTCTTATTTAATCTTTACAATCATCCTATGAAGACTTGGAGAATTCAGTACTTGTGTAACCACATAGTTTTTAAGTGGCGGAACTGAGATTCCAATTCAGGTCTGTCTGACCCAAAACCCCCAGGAGCCCCCACTTTATACTACTAAGCTATACAACCTTGGTAGAGAGAGCTAATGATGCCTGCCACAGCATCATCCTGCTCCACCAAACTGCCTTGGACAGAGACAAGGAAATAATATCCAGGCCCCATGAGACAGCCTCCAGTCAACGTGAGAAAAACTGCATCCCTCCACACGCTGGCAAGTTCTACCTCACTCCCAGGGCTCTTCCCTGGGTTACTGCCCGTACACCTCTCTTCCACATTCTCAGGGAGTTTCCTTCAGAAACGCCATGTGGATTTCTGTCCCCGCCCCTCCACACACGGTCCCACACCCTGGTGCTGCTTGGAAAGCTCTTCGTCTTGCATCTGATCTGTCCCATCTCAAGTCAATGATTTAAAGAAACAACCACTTCCTTGCCCCAAATGCTAATGATAAGAGATCACTTTTAAAAAATGTTTTAGATGTAGGGAAATATGTGCAGGTTTGTTACCCAGGCATATTGGTTGGTGCTGGGGTTTGGGCTTCTAGTGAACCTATCACCTAAATAGCAAACATAGTGCCCAACAGGTATCACATCTTTTATCTTACCCCAAAAGCACAAAATATCTAATTCTGTCACCTGCAGAGCACAACGCTGCAACCTGCTGAGCTCAGACGAGATGTAATTCCCTTCCACTTTCATCTGGACCACTGGCCCTGTTACTGCACTGGTGAAGAGCATCAACTTTGGAACCAGCCTACCTGGGCTCAGTCCTAGCACAGCCACGTGCAACCTGAGTGACCCTGAGAGACCTCACTTTCCTCCTCTGCAAAATGGGAATAATAATATTACCTCCTTCAAAGGGCTGTGGTGAGAAGTGAGACCGCATATTATATATCGAGTACTTAGCTCAGTGCTGGCACAAGATACATACTCCACAAATATTAGCAATTGTTATTACTAGTTGTGATTATATTGCTATTCCCTCCCTGGTTATTACACATTCATTTATTTTAAAATGACTGCCTTGATTTCAAAACGTTGCAGATAATCATGGTGTCTTACACATGGGAAAAAACTCAGGGACAAAGTTAAAGTGTTCTCTTGACTTGTCCTCAAAATATAGTGCAGTACTTTTAATGATACTTGACATTTTCTCCAAGACTTGACCATATATTCTCTAAATTAATTCCAACGCCAAGCTGGAAAATCCTACTTTGCAGATGAGAAAACCAAGTTTCAAAGACACCAGTAATATTACAATAATGTCTGATACCTATTTTGTGCTTTTTCTATATTATACACTATTTTAAGGAACTTATATGTATACTATCCTTTTTATTTTCAAAACAGCCCTATGAGACTGAGACTATCGCTATACCCCTTTTGTAGGTGAGGAAACTGAGATCCAAAGAGATTAAGTAACCACCAAGATCACGGGGCACAGAGAGAACACTGGCTTTCCCCAGTTCCCTAGGGTGTGGCTTGCACACTACAGTTAGATTTAGCAGGGGACAAAGACGGACCAGACCCAGGGCCTTGCTATGGTGGCATAGTCACCTCTCTACCCAACACCCTCCGCTGACCCCCTTTCTGCTGCACTGGGTGATCTCCGACTCTCCTCACTGTAAAACTCCATGACTGTAAGTGAATCTGCGACACCATCCTTCCACCAGCTCTGCAGAGATCACAGCACCGATGCAGGTAGTTTTCCTAAAGGACAGAGAACAAAGCTGAATACTTTTCTAGCTACATTAAAAATGATATTCCTGGGTTAGAATAACATCAAAATGTGTTGTGTTTTGTTTGTTTTAATAGCTTCTCTTTGATCTGCACTTTGGCCGCAGACTGACGGGCTGTACCCACTGGTGTTCTCTCCAGCGGGCAGAGTCTGGTGCTGAGTGAAACTAGCTCACAATTCTTGTAATCACTGCTTTCCATTCATGCTCATTTTTCTAGGGACACCGCTCAGCCACTGTCTTGATCAATGCAGGAAAAGGGAGGTTACGATTAAGTGAGATTATTTTTCACCCAGGAAAGAGCAGATGAGTTGGATAAACTGCCCAGTTATTGATCAGTAAAGAAGATTTCAGCTGCCCTTGGGTACTGGAAACAGGAAGCTCAGAGAGACCTTGGAGCAGCTGCTCCTCTCTTATAAAGCCCTTGGTAATTGTGAAGAGGAAAAACGTATGTGCTGTCCAGATGAAGTGGAGCACATGCAATTTGAGGTTCAGATGCTGAAAAGCAGGGCAAGGAGCCTGACTCATGCTCTGGATTATCCTGTTGCCAGTCCACGAGCAAGAACTTGGCCAGCCTGTCCAATAAATAGGACATTCAACATCAATCTTATTCTAGCTTGTCTCAGGGATGCTTTCTGGAAGGTTCATAAGCAGGATTCAAATGCCAAAAGCCACAAAAAGGATTCTATGCTAGGCACACCACGCCCACTTTCTGCTAATGCAGAAATGTCATCATACAAGGTAGCCACATATTAAACAAAGAGAGAGGCAAGTTTTGGTGAGTGTGCACCTAGGGAAGCAGTTCTCAAGGCCTGGTCTAGGGAACCCTGGGAGTCCTTGAGGCCTTTTTACAGGGGGTCTGAGACACTGAGACATTATTTAACTTGTTCACTCTTATTCTCTCCCAAACACCCAGTAGAGTTTTCCAGAAAGTGCCTGACATGATGTGACATCACATGGCAAGAGACCGAATGTAGAAGCAGATACGAAATCCAACTGCCTCCCATTCATTCAGACACTAAAGAGAGCTGCGGTAAAGTAAAACAATGCCACTATTTGGGAGAATATTCTTTTTCAATAATAAGAATTTATGAAAAAGACAAGAGACAACAAATGTTGGCAACAGCAGGGAGAAAAGGGAAACCTGGGATACGGTTGGGGAAATGCAGACTGGTTCAGTCCCGGGTAACAGTGGGGAGAGTCCTACAGAAATCAGAATTAGAACGATCATATGACCCAGTGAGCCCTCTTCTGGGCATCTACTCCAAAGAGATAACAGCATCACTTCAAAAAGATAAATGCACTCCCATCTTTACCGTGGCATTATTCACGACAGCCAAGATACAGATACAAAGCAAATACCCACTGATGAAGGAAGCAATAACGAAAATGTGGGCTGGCGTGTTGCATGCCTATAATCCCAGCACTTTGGGAGGCTGAGGCAGGCAGATCACCTGAGGTCGGGAGTTTGAGACCAGTATGGAGAAACCCTGTCTCTACTAAAAATACAAAATTAGTTAGGCGTGGTGGTGCATGCCGGTAATCCCAGCTACTCGGGAGGCTGAGGCAGGAGAATCACTTGAACTCGGGAGGTTGAGGTTGCGGTGAGCCAAAATTGTGCCGTTGCACTCCAGCCTATGCAACAAGAGCAAGACGGTCTCAAAACAAAAAAAAAAAAGAGAAGAAAAGAAAAAAAATTATATACATGATGAAATATTATTTAGCCTTAGAAAAAGAGATCCTTCCATTTGCCATATCATGGGTGGACCGAGAAGATATTATGTAATGTGAAATATGCCAGACAAAGAAAGAAAAGTGTTGCATGATCTCACTTATATGTGAAATTAAAAAAGCTCAAATACACAGACACAGAGAATGAAGCGGTGATCACCATGAGCAGGGGGTGAAGGGTGGGGGAGAAGAAATGCAAAGACGTAGGTCAAATGATACAAAACAGCAAATACGTAGAATGAACGAGTCTAGAAATCTAATGTACAACATGAGGACTAAAGCTTATAAAATTGTGTTACATTAGGGATTTTTGTTAAACGAGTAAACAAAATTTTCTTTTTCTAGCCAGTCAAATTTAGATTTTTAGCTGCTCTTGCCATACACAAGAAATGTAACTCTGTGAGATGGTAGCTATGTTAATTTGCTTTACTATTGTGACCATTTTGCTATCTATATATATCCCATAATATCATGCTGTAAACCTCAAGTATACTTAAAATTTATTTTTAAAAATGTGTGTTGACATACAATAAGCATATGGTTTGAGGTAAACTGACAAATTATTTTTTAAATTTCTGAGTTTTAATTTCTAATATGGCAAATATTGATTGATATAAAATATTTTGGGACCTTAACTTTTTTTTTTTTTTGAGACGGAGTCTCGTCCTGTCACCCAGGCTAAAGTGCAGTGGCATGATCGCAGCTCACTACAACCTCCGTCTCCCAGGTTCAAGTCATTCTCTGCCTTAGCCTTCCAAATAGCTGGGATTACAGGTGTGCACTACCACACCCAGCTAATTTTCTGCATTTTTAGTAAAGAAGGAGTTTCATCATCTTGGCCAGGATGGTCTCGATCTCCTTACCTTGTGATCCACCTGCCTTGGCCTCCCAAAGTGCTGGGATTATAGGTGTGAGCTATTGTGCTCGGCCATTGGACCTCAATTATTTTGAAGGGACTAAAGATGTCCTGAGCACCCAAAAATCTGAAAACCACCAAGAAGAATGTGGTAATTTTCTTTGTAAGCCGGTGGAAGCCTCCCTTTCTCCTCCAGCCCCTTCGTCAAGCACGTGAGAGCTTCAGATTTGCCCATTTTCTTGGTCTTAGGCACAGGTTCTTTCTTTACAGCCTCATTGCCTGCCTTGACCCAAACCCCTATGACTGAATTGTATTTATTCTGCTCATGGCTTCAGTCCAGGAGATTCACAATTGTTTATTCTCCCTGGCAGGGCAGAGAGAATGGCTTTCCTTAGCCCCTCAGCTCTCAACCAGTCATTGTCCAGTGCAGTGAGAACTGTCATTTCTGCCTGGATCATCAATCAATAAAGACAGATGCACTTCTGTGGGCTGACTGCGGGAGGGAGGTAAATTTAGACCTGGGACTTGAGAAACTATCCTGAGCCTGGGCTACAGAGACCATGGCGGACTCCAGGTCTGTTGTGGGGCAGAACAGCCCATCAGTCAGTGGGTAGCATGTCAGAACTCAAGCAACCTCTCCATGTCTGAAAGTCACTGCAACACCAGAGCCACAGGCAGAGCCACACACTCTGCACATTCCAGGGACCTTGGAAGCCCTCCTTGCAAACAAAGCTGGAGCCTTTTCTCCATCTCTCTCCTGCAATCACAGTGAAATAGTGATTTCACCTATAAAGAACCAGTGAGGCCCCACCAGACCCTGTATGAAGTGTTGGTGGGAAGGAGAAGCACAAAGGTGAATAAAAAAATGCCCCCGCTGCCCTCCAGGAGCGGCTCATAAGCAGCAAATGATCAGACTCCAGTTTTAACTCATGTCTCTTACTTGGCCTGCTTTTCAGAGGCAATGAGAATGTGTGATGAGAAAAGGCAAGGCCACCAAAGAAAGCAGAGAAATGAAAGCCCTAAATAATTCCTAACACTGGATAACCAATGTCTGAAACAGAATTGACTCTGCATAAGAAGCCACTCTCTGTTTCTTCTTTAAAAGTGTTCTTTTTTTTTTTTTTTTTTTTTGAGATGGAAGTCTCTCTGTGCCACCCAGGCTGGAGTGCAGTGGCACGATCTTGGCTCACTGTAACCTCCACCTCCCAGATTCATGCAGTTCTCCTGCCTCAGCCTCCTGTGTAGCTGAGATTACAGGAGCACACCACCATGCCCGACTAATTTTTGTATTTTTAGTAGAGACAGGGTTTCACCATATTGGTCAGACCTTGAGATTTGGGAGGCCGAGTTGGGCCGATCACAAGGTCAGCACTTTGACCTTGTGATCTGCCCAACTCGGCTTCCCAAAATGCTAGGATTACAGGCATGAGCCACTGTCCTGGCCTTATAAGTGTTATTTCTTCACCTCAATTTTCAACCTGAATAGCAAGCACCTGATTTCCTTCCAAACTGAAAATTGTCCCATGTTTCCTGGACAGGCTCAGGTTCCCAGGCAGGATTCACCAGAGGGGCTCATAAGAGGCATCCAGCCAAACAGACACCCAGCCCAGAGGGCATCTGAGTAACAGAAAGGGACTGGGAACATTTTTGAATTGCAAAATGCTTCATCTTAACCGTACACTCCAGAAACATAAAGTTCTGTGTTACAAGAGCTGCTGGTGAAAATATGTTTAATCATTAAGGGTTTCTCTACCACCACCAGGAGAAAACAACCAGAGAGTTTTCACTAGATGCACACAACGACCAGAGCCTTGAACTTGCCTCCAGGCTGTTGGAATTAGGCAGGAACCTACAAGAGCCAAAGTTAAATCACACTTGATGCTTAAAGACCATGAAGGTGGCCGGGCACGGTGGCTCAAGCCTGTAATCCCAGTACTTTGGGAGGCCGAGGCGGGTGGATCACGAGGTCAACAAATCGAGACCATCCTGGTCAACATGGTGAAACCCCGTCTATACTAAAAATACAAAAAATTAGCTGGGCATGGTGGCGCATGCCTGTAATCCCAGCTACTCAGGAGGCTGAGGCAGGAGAATTGCCTGAACCCAGGAGGTGGAGGTTGCGGTGAGCCGAGATCGTGCCATTGCACTCCAGCCTGGGTAACAAGAGCGAAACTCTGTCTCAAAAAAAAGACCGTGAAGGTGACTAAAAGAGGGAGTTGGTGACACAGCTCCACCCCTTTTAGTCTACTTCCTCTCACTTCTTCCACCCCCACCTTGAGTTTAATCATTTCTGTTTGGCAAAGTTTTGAATCCTAGAAACTATCTCACTTTAAGCGTATTCTAATCTTTGTAAAAGATTATCAAGATAATGTAGTTACACATTTCTGGCACCAGGAACATCAAAAGCCCATTAATTAATTAATTATATGTTTTTAAGGATTATCTGTGTGGAAAATATGAGAATCATAAATGCAAATGCATATTACAAAATCACTATTCCGATCAGAAAAAAAAGGCATCTTTTTTCTCTCAGTCATGAATTCTTTCTCCTGCCTTCCCTGTTCTCTCTCTCTCTCTCCAGTGCCTTTTCTCTCTCCTTAATCAATAACCACAATTGCATTCTGATTTCTAGCCTTATGCTATACTCAAACATTTAAAAAATGACACAATGATCAATAAAATTTTAGATCTTCTTTATTTTACTATTATTTTTTAAGACACAGTCTTGCTGTGCTGTCGAGGCTGGAGTGCAGTGACACGATCTTGACACACTACAACCTCCATCTCCCAAGTTCAAATGATTCTCATGCCTCAACCTCCCAAGTAGCTGGGATTACAAGTGTGCACCACCATGCCTGGCTAATTTGTTTGTATTTTTAGTAGAGACAGGGTTTCACCACATTGGCCAGGCTGGTCTCCAACTCCTGGCCTCAAATGATCCACCCATTTCAGCTTCCCAAAGTACTGAGATTACAGGTGTGAGCCACCGTATCTGACCTAGATAGTTTTTTAAACGTCCAAATTGAAAATCATGACTACAGCTCCTTCATTTAGAATGCAGCCTAACAGGAAGAGCATGGGTTTTCTAGAAGAGCATGCTGGGTTCAGAATCCAGTTCTACTAGTAGACTGAGGCAATAGGACTACCAGTGAGCAAGGTTATCACGAAGAGTAAATAAAATAATGCCTGTGAAGCCTTTAGCTCATTGCCTGGCATATACAAAGTATTCCACAGGTGACAGCTATCATTATTATCAGGAAGCACTGATGATGTAGGCCACAAGTCAGAAAAGGCAGAGACGAAGAAGGACTGAAATCATACAAAGCAGGAAATGTTTCTTAATTCACCTGTGCCTTCTACTTAAATTGGTTTTGCAGTGGATAAAACACTTACATTAATTTATCCAATCCCCAGAAGCAGGCAGTAGATAGGACAGGTGGCATTATTTCACCTGGTGAACCAGAAAATGAGGGAAGGTCAGAAACCTATCAGAATGATTTGGGGGGAAGGTTTCACAGTCATTAACTGAAAGAGCTGAGACTATAATGGGAACCACACCATTCCCAGGTCCTGGAAGGAGAGTGTTTTCTCTGTTTGCCTGGCCTCCTCAGTCCTTCTGATTTATGATCCTGCCTCAGCTCACCTTAAGAACTGGTTGCTAAAGAATTTAAGATTAAAATGCTAAAGTTCCTCTTACGCTGTTGGTGGGAATGTAAATTAGTACAGCCACTATGGAAAACAGCATGAAGTTCCTCAAAAAAACTAAAAATATAACTACCATATGATCCAGCAATCCCACTGCTGGGCATTTATCCAAAAGAAAGGAAATCAGTGTATTGAAGAGATATCTGCACTAACAAGTTCATTGGCTCACTATTCACAACGGCCAAGATATGGAGTCAACCTAAGTGTCCATCAACAGGTGCATGGATAAAGAAAATGTGGTATACATACCCAATGGAATATTGTTTAGCCACCAAAAGGAATGAAATCTTTTCATTCCCCACAAAATGACTGGAACTGGAGGACACTATGTTAAGTGAAACAAGCCAGATACAGAAAGAGGAATACTGCATGTTCTCACTCCTATGCGGAAGCTAAAAAAAAAATTGAACTCATGGAGATAGAGAGTCTAATGATGGTTACCAGAGGCTGGCAGAGTCATGGGGAGAGGGGAATAAGGAGGGGTTCGTGGGCACAAAAAATACAGTTAGAGGGATAGAATAAGATCTAGTGTTCAGTAGCACAGTAGAGTGACTATAACGATAATTTACTATTTCAGAATAACCAGAAGAGTGGAATTGAAATGTTCCTAACACAAAGTAATGATAAATATTTAAGGTGATGAATATCCCAGTGACCTTCATTTGATCATTACGCATTATATGCTTGTATCAAAATATCACATGTTCCCCCAAAATATATACAACTATTATATATCCACAAAAGTTCTTAAAAAGTAAAATAAAATGCTAATGTCATTGCAATAAAAAGGGAATTTCTAATTATCTAACTGTGGCCCATTTGGGTGAATCACAGTGTTTCCTCTCACCCATGAGGTGGAAGCCACAGGCCCACTTCCTCTCCTGGAACGCTGCACCTGCTCTAGGGAATGAGGCCCCTGAGGATGGCTGCTCAGGAGAGAGCTGTGCCTCATGCAGGGCCTTGGCTCCCAGCAGCCCAGCTGTTGTGTTGCTTTCTGTGTCTCCAGCGCCAGTTAGCATAGATCATTCATTACAGGCTGGCAGCTGTCAATCATCCAAGCCAGACAGACTCCCCATGGCATTCCACATCTGGAAAGGCCTTCCCTGGGAATCGGTGCAGAAGCATCCATGCATCTCCACCTCTATTTAATACCTCCCTGGAAAGTGTTATCTTCCAAATGCAGAGATCGAGAGAAGTTGAAATGCACCTTGTAGTTTCTATCCTAAAAAATACGAGAGATCCAAGATGGCTGACCACTAGCAGCTCGGGACTGTAGCTCCCAGTGAAAGCACAAAGAACGAGAGGACGCCACACCTTCACATGAATTCTTGTGGCTCACGCACCAGGAGATTCCCAGCGGAGGAGCCCCAAGGGTCGCCAGCGCGACTCTTGTGACCGGTGAGGCGGTTTTGCCGGCGCTTCGGAGCGTCGGTTCTTGGTGCAGAGTCAGAAAAGCACCATCGATCTTAATGCCGCTGATTTAGTCGGTGCAGTGGGTTGCTCAGATTTCGGCGCTGAGAATCAATAAGTTGGACGTCCACTCAGAAACCCAATTACAAAGACGGTAATTATAAAGACCACAGATGGATAAATCTACAACGAAGGGAAGAAAACAGCCAAAAAAGGCTGAGAATACCCAAGATCAGAACGCCTCTCCCTCAGTGGGGGATCACAGTTCCTCATCAGCAACGAAACAAGGCTTGATGGAGAACAAGTGTGTTCCAATTACAGAAGCAGGCTTCAAAATGTGGATAATAAGAAACTTCTGTGAATTAAAAGAACTTGTTCAAACCCAATCTAAAGAAACTTACGCACTTTGAAAAAAGGTTTGACGACATGTTAACAAGAATACACAATTTAAAGAGGAATATAAGTGAATTGATGGAGCTGAAAAACTCAATACAAGAATTACGTGAAGTATGCACGAGTTTTAACAGCCAAATTGATCAAGCCGAAGAAAGGATATCAGAGGTCGAAGACCAACTCAATGAAATAAAACAAGAAGACAAGATTAGAGAAAAAAGGATAAAAAGGAATGAGCAAAGTCTCCAAGAAATATGGGACTATGTGAAAAGACCTAATCTACACTTGATAGGTGTACCTGAATGTGACGAAGAGAATGAATCCAAGCTGGAAAATACGCTTCAGGGTATTATTCAGGAAAATTTTCCCAACCTAGTAAGGCAGGATAATATTCAACTCCAGGTAATACAGAGAACACCACAAAGATATTCCTCAAGAAGAGCAACTCCAAGGCACATAATCGTCAGATTCACCAGGGTTGAAATGAAGGAGAAAATACTAAGGGCAGCCAGAGAGAAAGGTCAGGTTACCCACAAAGGGAAGCCTATTAGACTTACAGCAGATCTCTCAGCAGAAATCCTACCAGAAGAGAGTGGGGACCAATATTCAACATCCTTAAAGAAAAGAACTTTCAACCAAGAATTTCACATCCAGCCAAACTAAGCTTCATAAGTGAAGGAAAAATAAAGTTTTTTGTGAACAAGCAAGCAGTCAGAGATTTCACCACCACCAGGCCTGCTTTACAAGAGCTTCTGAAAGAACCACTACATATAGAAAGGAACAAACAGTATCAGCCTTTCTAAAAAATACCAAAAAGAGCATCAATATAATGAAGAATTTACATCAACTAATGGGCAAAATAGCCAGCTAATATTAAATGGCAGTATTAAACTCACATATATCATTATTAATTCTAAATTTAAATTGACTAAATCCCCCAATCCAAAGACAGACAGGCAATTTGAACAAAAAACTAAAACCCATCAGTATGCTGCATCCAGACCCATCTCATATTCAAGGATATACAAAGACTCAAAACAAGGGATGGAGAAAGATTTACCAACCAGAGAGCTAAAATATATAAATAAAAAGCAGAAGTTACAATTTTTGCCTCCGATAAAATAGTCGTTAAAGCAACAAAGATCAAAAGAAGCAAAGAAGGACATTATATAATGATAAAAGGATCAATGCAACAACAAGAGCTAAAGATCCTAAATATATACGCACCCAATACAGGAATACCCAGACATACAAGACTAATAAAGAGACTTAGACTCCCACACAATAATAGTGGGAGACTTCAACATTAACATTAGACAGATCAATGAGACAGAAAATTAACAACGATATCCAGGACTTGAACTCAGATCTGGAACAAGTAAACGTAATTAACATTTATAGAACTCGCCACTTTAAATACATAAAATATATACTCTTATCAGTACCACATCATATCAATTTAGAAGTTTAAACGAAATGTTGGTTGGCTCCTTGTTTGTTATTCTCTTCCCTCATTTTCTTTTATGTCTCCATTATTAAGGACAATTATAGGCCTACCCATATTTAGACTGCATTCTAGCCTGGGCAATAAAGCAATACCCCCATTTCCTCTCTCCCTCTTCCTCTTTCTCTTTCTTCCTCTGCTTTATTCTTTTTCTTATTATATATATAAAAAAAAATCTAATCTCCTTTCCTTCTGCCCCCTCTTTCCTCCCCATTCTCAAAAAAAAAAAAAAAAAATCTAGATAATTCTAATACCCAGCAAGATTATTTTTTAAATGGTATGTAATTGAAGGACATTTTGTGTGTGTGTGTGTGTGTGTCTGTGTGTGTGTGTGTGTGTGTGTGTGTGTTCTGGTGAAGCTGTGAAGAACATTTTTTAACACCACTGTAAATGGCTGATAAACTAACAATGTACACTTCCTCCTATATTATCAAATGGATGTTATTTTTTAGCCCGCCGCATATACTAAATATGGATGATCTGTTCCCCAACCCTTGGTTCCAGGGGTTTCATTAAACAAATAAAATAAAAATATTCAAAAGGACTTCTGTCCTACCACATACATAGGAAAAATGTGCTGGGTAGAGAAAGTAAAAGGTTTCAGCACAAAATATTCAGCCTCCTTTGTGGAAAAGAACCTTCCATAACACAGATCAATAACTCCGGCTGCTTCCTGTTTACTCTGCCTAACTGGGGATTTTACTATAAAACCTGATGACTGTTATCAGCAAGAAGCTGATTTGGCTATCCTGCTCCAAGGAGAGTCATCCAAATTAAAGATCCCCCAATACACACCTTGTATGATCCTCATGTACACAGAAGTTTCTAGGGCCTCTCCTTGGCCATTGGGGGGACTCTGTGTCTTAAAGAATGGCCTGACTCAACTTAAATTGTTTATCTAGGTGGCAAATACCAGATTCCCACAACAGGGACACGCTGACATTCCAATCCATGGTAAACTAGAGAAAATTCAAAAGGGTATTAACGCCTTGTTCTGGATTTTAGGATTCACTCCATCAAGCTTTTCTCTGTGGAAAAGTAGGTGACCTTTTATATGCTTTAATAAACCATGAAGAAATATGCACTTAGGCCGGGTGCGGTGGCTCATGCCTATAATCCTAGCACTTTGGGAGGCCAAGGTGGGAGGATCATTTGAGGTCAGGAGTTTGAGACCAGCCTGGCCAACATGGTGAAACCCTGTCTCTACTAAAAATACAACAATTAGCTGGGTATAATGGTGGGTGCCTGTAATCCCACTTACTCCGGAGGCTGAGGTAGGAGACTCACTTGAACCCAAGAGGCAGAGGTTGCAGTGAGCCAAGATCATGCCACTGCACTCCAGCCTGGGTGGCAGAGGAAGACTCTGTTTAAATAAAAGAAAAAAAAGAAAGAAAGAAATATGTACTTAGTGCCTAATGTGCAGAAGGCTCTGAGTTGTCCCGTAGCGATACAGGGTTGTGCACTGGATGACACGCCTGCTGGGGAGAATGCAAGAGAGGTCACAAGGCACTTCAGGCAAATGCCAGCAGAGTAAAAAGTTCTAAGAGCTACTGCAGCAGAGAGGTGAGTGGGGCTTGAGACAGGTAAAAAAGCATCAAAGGGAAAGGAGGGATTGGACCCATATTGATTTTTTCCATTAAAAGACTTCAGACAGAAAGTGTCCTTGGCTTCTCACCTTGAGCAGGGAGAAGGGCCAATTGCACTTCATCTATGCACTTCCAAAAGATGACGACAGAGGCCCAGCCTAGGTTTTTCAATGTCTCGACCAGAAGAGGTAGAGGCTTCCTGGAAGGAGGTCTGCACCCAGTTTGGATAGGAAGGGATGGCAGGAAGGAGAAAGGCAGGCAGTGCTCAGAACCTATCTGCCACTCATGTGGAAGACGCACTACAGTGCAAAGAATCAGGGAGTGGACTTGAGTTTCAAAATCCTGCCCCACTCTCCCTGGCTGGGTGACCCTGGGTAAATCAAAGTCCTTTCCAAATCTGTTCCCCCGACGGTAAAATGGGGTTATGCCTGCCACGATCAGGGGCCTGTTAACATTCAATAATGCATTTCAAACTTGGAACACAATCTCTTGCTCATAAGTAATCAATAAATGCTGGATCCCACTTGAATTTCCTCACACCATCTTGCCACACACTAGAATAACAATTACAAGGACCACAGCCTTGTAATTGACCAGCAAAAGCCATTGTTGGTCTCTCTGGCAGACAAGATGGTTAATTTGTGGTTTAGGAAATACATTCTTTCTATTAGAAGGGAAAACTATCTCCTGTTTCATGTCTTATTGGATCGCCCATTCCTTAGACCCTTTGTGGGTGGTGACGGAATCAAGAGGAGGGAGCAAGGGGAAGTTACAGAAGAAGGAGGTATGTATCAAGCCTTCCCCTCTCGGGACCAGGCCTTCTGGTGAACGCCTAGTGAGGAAGGCCTAACAGTGTTCCAGCTTCCTAGGAAGCTCTCCTCGACGCCCTCATATTGGAAGGATACAGTTTGTTTTGGGGAGCACACACATATTTTACACGCATCTTTGACAGTCATTTGGGCAGGATGTCTCACCGCCAATGGCAGGACTAACATCGAAATTGGATCTTTTTTTGGGGGGGGAGATGGGGTCTTGCTACTTTGCTCAGGCTTTGAACTTGTGATACCTCCACATCTGCCTGCTCAATAGCTGGGACTACAGGTACAAGGCACAGTGCTCAGCTGACTATACTGGGTCTTTTTCAGGTGAATCTTCACTTGTGACAATTTTTTACCTTTTAAAACAGAATTCACGAGCCTTTTCCTTCTTGTTACGCTCACCCATCAAGGCAGAGGCTGCTCTCTGTACTCACAGTAGCTTACATCAACAGCCTTTCCTCCTCAGCTGTCACTTACCGCCCAGGCCCAAAGATTCTCCTCCCTGCATGCCAGCCCACTGCTTTCTGAGACCAGAGAGAGACAGCCCTTTTCTCCCGGGTCTCTCTCAAGTCTGCTTTCTGCCTCCAAGAAAGTACCGAACTTTCCTCAGGGAGTGACAGCGGCAGGTACATCGGAGCTAACCACAGAAAGTTCTATTTTAGTCATTCTGTCTTCACTCCAGGAGCCCCTATTGTCTACCCACATCTCTTAAGCAATTTACAAAGCTCTGTTAATTCATTCACAGCCTGCTCAGCCTCAGGGCCTTAAGGAGGCGGAAGTCAAACTCAAGAGACAGCGAGGCTTGCAGAGGTTTCATGAGAGTGGGTTTGGACAGTCTAAGCCTAGCAGAACAAGTGGAAGCTGTGCCCTGCTCTTTAGCATCAGATCAGACGGCAAATCCAATGAGTAAGCAGAGAGTAAGGAAGCCAGGCAGGAGACCAAGAGCGTGCTGAGGAAGAGGAGAGACTGCACAGTCAGGAGGCAACTTGGAGCTTTCTGGGAACTTGAAGCTGAACGAATGATTGCTTCTAGAGTTAGGAGAAGTTGAAGGAATAGGGGCAGCGTGTGGACTGCACTGTGAGATAGCCAGAGACACCACAGGAGGGCCACCCGTGATGCCGTCCCTCTTCCTTCAATGTCTCTAGACTCTAAAAACACAATCCCCATTTACTCAGCATCAAGTTTCCCAGCTACTTTTCACCCTCCTGATTTCACTATCACTTCAGAGAAATGGTTACAGATCATTCCCAGTAATTTTTTTGCTAAAAAATAACAGATCTTCTTTTAAAAGGCTAATGATGGACAGGTGCAGTGGCTCATGCCTGCAATCCCAGCACTTTGGGAGATGGAGGCGGGTGGATCACAAGGTCAGGAGTTCAAGACCAGCCTGGCAAAGGTGGTGAAACCCCAACTCTACTAAAAATACAAAAATTGGCTGGGTGTGGTGACGGGTGCCTGTAATGAGCTACTCAGGAGGCTGAGGCAGGAGAATCACTTGAACCCAGGAGGTGGAGGTTGCAGTGAGCCAAGATCACACCACTGCACTCTAGCCTGGGCTATAGAGTAAGACTCCGTCTCAAAAAAAAAAAAAAAAAAAAGGCTAATGATTTATTCTACCTAAATCAAGTTACTCTTTTCTTGCTTTTAACAGTCATTTGACTTTTACAATTTTTTAATTCTTATTTTAAATTGTGGTAAAATAAACATAACATAATTTTTACCATCTTCACCATTTATTTTAAGTTCCAAGGTACATGTGTAGGATGTGCAGTTTGTTACACAGATAAACGTTGTGCCATGGTGGTTTGCTGCACCCATCAATCCATCATCACCTAGGTATTAAGCTCAACACGCATTAGCTATTTTTCCTGCTGCCCTCCCTCCCCCTGCACCCCCATCTTCACCATTTTCAAGTAAATAGTCAGTGGCATTAACCACATTCATAGTGTACAACCACCACCACCATCTATCTTCAGAATTCTTCTTCTTTTGCAAAACTGAAAGTCTATACCCATTAAAATCTAGTTTCTTTTTAGTAAGGAAGGTACACTTTAATAGACAAAAGTAAGACAAACAATTAGTCAAAGAAGAAAGGGATTAGGGAAGTGAATGAAGTCAACACAAAGAAAACAATTATATTTATTCTCTCTAATGATTTCAAAGAAAGATCTTTATCATCTAAATTGACGCTAATCCTGATATAATTTAACACTCTCTTTAGTTTAACCCAATAAAGAGAAATAGTTTAAAGTATTAACCACAGGGTTACTTTCGTGAGTGACACAAAGCAAGACTAACACTTTAATATGTGTTAAGAACAACTATGTGTATTTGTGATATGAAATATTCTACATAGTGCTAATTCCAAATACCTGAAGTTGAAGTTTTCCTTCTAAGAATTTATCAAACTAATACTGTGACACATAGAAGAGACCTGCTGGGCAACTGGACAGACTGTTGCTTTTTTGGTGGTGGTGGTTGTTTGTTTTTTGAGGCAGAGTCTCACTCTGTCGCCCAGGCTGGAGTGTAGTGGCACAATCTTAGCTCACTGCAACCTCTGCCTTCCAGGTTCAAGTGATTTTCCGGTTCAAGTAGATGGGATTAAAGGTTTGCACCACCCACCATGCCTGGCTAAGTTTTGTATGTTTTGTAGAGATGGGGTTTCACCATGTTGGCCAGGCTGGTCTTGAACTTCTGATCTCAAGTGATCTGCCTGGCTCGGCATCCCAAAGTGCTGGGATTACAGGCATGACCCACCACGCCTGGTGCATCACTTACTTTATTGCTCTTTAAAATAATCTAATTTAAAAAGGCTTGTATATAACGATATCTAACATGCAATTTCATGAGGGCAGAGCCCATAAATCATCACTACACTGTGCACATTTGCTTTCTTTTTAGTCATTCCCTTACGTGACCTCTATGAGCACCCAATGCTGGCATTTATTTGAAGTAATTTCAATAATGTGTTCTGCCCAGATATTTTCTGTGGTTCAAAAAAGTGAACTGAAGTTCTAGTTAAGGTAAAAGACCTTTGTAAGGACTCCAGTGTGAGGCAAAGTCCTAAATCCTGAGGAATAATTTTTCGAGAAAATAAATGACTGCCCATAGATACTCCAGACAATTCGTGCGGGCTAGAGAAATACTTGTGGTCCTTAGAGTGGCAAGCAGGGTCTCAAGGCTCTAGGAAGGAACACCTGAGACAGAGCCCTGCTGGGGGAAACCCCAGTGTCCCCCCAGGGGAGGTGAAGATAACTGACAATGGCTCTCAGTGGGTTTGGAGATGATGTGGAAGGTACCAGCAGACATAGAAGTGACAGAGCTTGGCCAAGTTAGGGAGGCAAAGGATCCAGTGCAAACCCCAACTCCCTCTGCCAGTCACTAAGTAGGCTGTGTGACCTTGAGCAAATTACTAACCTCTCTGAGCCTCCACTTCCTTCCCCATTCTGTATAAGAGTTGTTTGGGGAGTAATATGAGATACAGTGCAAGCACCAACTCCCTGGCTGGTCATTAAGTAGGCAGTGTGACCTCAAGGTAAAAGAGTTGACTGGAGAATAATATGAGATGATATCCTGATATAAAACACAAGAAAAAGTAAATAGCCAGCTGGATAGAGAATTCCTGAAGACAACTGATGAAGAATATCTATTATGATTGAAAAGTAGATGGGGTGGTATCATCATCACCTTCAGAGTTTCTCTTTGAATAGGTCACTCCCAAATCTGCATTAAAACATCATGTTCTAATTTTCCCACCAAAAGGGTCAACGTATGTTAGAAAGAAAACAGAATACAATTGCAAAGTGGCTTAATAACTGGGGATTATTTCTAAGTGACATTCCCAAAGAGCTGTGAGTTACATTTGTTCAGAATGAGATGAAACGTGACGAGGGTTTGTTTCCTGTGCTATTGGGAGAAACCCCCAGAGAAACCACCAAATAAAACAGGTCCGGTGTCCAGAATTACCAGCCTGGAAAATCATACTGCTGAATAAAATGCTCACCTGAAAAGTGTACTCCAAAATAACGCAGGCTAAAGGCAGTTAGAGGAAACACTGAGCTATGGAGTCAGAAAATTGCTGACCCATAAAGAAGCTTCTTACAAGGGATCCCGGCTGGCAGAGCTACATTCAGGGCTGCAACAGTTCCGCACCCCACCTCACCCCACCGTGGCCACTCCTTCTCCAGAGTCCCCACTTCCGCACTGCAATGGACCTTCCCTTAGTGGCCCAAAAAGCTTTCTGAATCACATCTCTGATGCTCCTCTCCAGGAGGTTACTCAGTTCTGCAAATCCAAGCATGAAAATACCGCCAATGAGAGACAGCAAAATTAATCACACAGGACACTACCTTACAAAGACTTTTATAAAATAAAGTATCTAAATATTTTATTTTTTAATGGGTAATGCAGTGACATGACTCAAATCCAAAATTAGATAGATGATCTGAGGGCAGTGGCTCACGCCTGTAATCCCAGCACTTTGGGAGGCTGAGACCGGCAGATCACCTGAGGTCAGGAGTTCAACACCAGCCTGGCCAACATGATGAAACTCCATCTCTACAAAAATACAAAACTTAGTCTGGCACGACGGCAGGTGTCATAATCCTAGCTACTTGGGAGGCTGAGGCAGGAGAATTGCTTGAACCCAGGAGGCAGGGGTCGCAATGAGCCAAGATCGCGCCACTGCACTCCAGCCTGGTGCCTGGCGACAGAGCGAGACTCTGTCTCAAAAAAAAAAAAAAAAAAAAAAAAGAAAGAAAAAACACAAAACAAAGTTAGATAGAAGAATATTCACAAAAAAGTCTGTCCTCCACTCTGGCCTTGAGGGATAATCATTTCTCATCAGTTTCTATCTATATTTCCACTGGTTTTCTTTTTAAGGTATAACCGACCAATAAAAATTCCATATATTCAAGGTGATATAAGACGTGATGATTTGATGTACACATACACAATGAAATGATCACCACAACCAAATCAATTAACACATCCTCACCACACTTTATTACCATTGTTATGTGTGTGGTAGGGGAGTGAGGCCACTTAAGTCTACTCTTCTGGCAAATTTCAAGTATACAAAACAGTATTAATTATAGTCACCATGCTATATGCCAGGTTCCCAGAATTTATCTATCTTATAACTGAAGTTTGTATCCTTTGATCAACTTTTTTTCAAACGATACCAATATACAAAACATACACACACACAGACACACACAGACACACACACACACACACACACACATATATACATATATATATATATGGACCATATAATTAATATACTCACATACCTTCTTACACCACCCTATTTTACACGCAAAGGAGCACCCAATATCCAGTCTTCTTACACCTGCTCTCTTCCTTCTGTATGTCCTACAGATCTCTCCACACTCACACATGAAGATCTTCTTTGGTTTGGGGTGTTTTTTTGGCGGGGGTGGGGTCTGAGACAAAGTCTCAGTCCACTGCCCAGGCTGGAGTGCAGTGGCACAATCTCGGCTCACTATAGCCTTGGCCTTACAGGTTCAAGTAATTCTCCCACCTCAGCCTCCTGAGCAGCTAGGGCTACAAGGGCACACCACCACACCCAGCTAATTTTGGTAGTTTTTTGTAGAAATGAGGTTTTGCCACATTACCCAGGCTGGTCTCAAACTCCTGAGCTCAAGTGATCTGCATGATTCGGCCTCTCAAAAGTGTGGGGATTACAGGCATCAGCCACTGCACCTGGCCCATTCTTTTTTTTTTTTTTTTTTCTTTTTTTAAAGCTACATAGTACTCGACTATGTGCTACACCAGTCTATATTCTACTAGTTCCCTATTGCTGGGCACTTGGTGTTTATAACCTTTTGGGATTACAATAATGGCACATGCCAGGCACAGTGGCTCATGCCTGTAATCCCAGCACTTTGGGAGGCTGAGGTGGGCAGATCACGAGGTCAGGAATTCGAGATCAGCCTGATCCACATGGTGAAATCCCATCTCTACTAAAAATACAAAAATTAGCCGGCGTTCAATGGCATGCACCTATAATCCCAGCTACTCAGGAGCTGTGAGGCAAGAGAATCGCTTGAACCTGGGAGGCGACGGTTGCAGTGAGCAGAGATCACGCCACTGCACTCCAACAGGGGCGACAGAGCAAGACTCCATCTCAAAAAAAAAAAAAAAAAAAAAAAAAAAAAAAAAAAAAAGGCACAAGCAATAACCTAAGACTTCTGTTATTTCACACTTGTAAACATAATGGAAGTGGGATTGCATGTGCACTGCTGCTAGATGATGCCAAACCCCTCTTTGCAGAGGCTGTACGGTTCTACAGACTCATCAGTAAAATAAAATTCTGATTTCTCTTTTGAAAGTTGTGCTCATTTTAATGTTTTTACCTGCGTTATTTTGTGGCTCTCATGCTTTTGTAACAGGCATATTTATAGAAGGAATAATCAGAAGCTGTGTCCTCACTACTACAAAAAAATCAAAACACTTCATTTTACCACTCAGAAGTGTCAAATTAGTAGTACAGATAGCAAGCGTACGACTTTGGAGGAGCTAGACATTCTGGGAGCTGAAACAGCTTCAACTTTATGGAAAAAAAGGGAATTAACAAGCCCTGGAGAAAACAGAAGATGAGGTGAGCAGAGAAACACTTCCAGGTTCCAAAGCAGAAATATTCACAAAGAGTGTCAAGAAGGATGAGCAAATTGACTGGACCAAACAAAATATTGTGTAGATTCTTGAGCACAAAGCTTAGAAATGCAGTTTGGGGCCTGATTGTAGAAAACCTTACATTCCAGAGGGGAATGTCTAATCTTTATGACTTAGGCTATATGAAGGGTGACCAGATGTCCTGGTTTGCCAAGGACAATCCTGGTTATCTCTGTTGCTCTAGCATCTCTTTCACTCTCAAAAGACTCAGTTTGGATGATAATTACATGGCCAGTTGTCCTAGCTATAGGGACCACCAAAAATCTGTGGGCAAGAGAGAGAAAAGAAAGTAGTATTTAACCAAGATCAGTCTGAGGGGCCAGGCACAATGGCTCACGCTTGTAATCTCAACACTTTGGGAGGCCAAGGTGGGAGGATCACTTGAGCCCAGGAGTTTGAGACCAGCCTGGGCAACATGGCAAGATCCCATCTCTAAAAAAAAAAAAAAAAAAAAAAATTAGCAGGGGGTGGTGGCACACGCCTGTAGTCCCAGCTACTCTGGAGGCTAAGGTGGGAGGATCACTGGAGCCCAGAAGGTTGAGGCTGCAGTGAGCTGAGATCACACCACTGCACTCCATCCTGGGTGACAGAGTGAGACCCTGTCTCAAAAACAAAACCAAAAGTATATATCTGCGTATTTGAGTATACAGAATGGATAAAGAGAGAGAGGCTGGAGATACAGAGAGCAGGACATCACCAGGCCGAGTAGCAGGAGGAAGGATAGAAGTCATTTGTCTAACCTCTCTGAAGCTGCCATTTCCTGATGTATAAAAAGAAGATAATGGATTGGATGCAAAAGCGTCTTTTCAGTTCTGATTCTCTAGGGCCCAAGAGATTAGAGCTATAAGCAAGGTGCTGGGTTATCTAGAGGAGTGGAAAGGAAAAAAGATAAAGGGATGGTGGATGAGAGAGAGTGGTCAGAACAGTTGTGCCCAAGCAACAGGGAGAGCAGAGGCGCTGCCACTGGCACATGGAAGAAGTGAAGACCACCAACCTGCTGTGAGACTCTCCATAGGCTTGATTTTATTAATACACCTGCTGCATGGAGATGACCACAGGCCACTGGAGGGGTGACTGAAAGACACATGTAGGAGGACACAGTGGTGTGACCAAGCCAAATGAAAACCAGGGCTGGGATGAACCACACTTAGAACCATCCGGCAAATGGCCTCAGTAAGGGTCGGTTGTCATTCACGGTAATCAGGTGTGGTCAAGGCGGCCAAGACAATGGGTGAGTAAACCTATTCACTGGTGGAGGCATCTGAGTTTCAGGCCAGGCAGCCTGGGAAAGCAGGGCAGATTTTTAACATCAAGGCTAGCTGACAGCCCTAGTCTTAATTGCCAAAGGCTCTGAAGGAAATCTACTGCCTTACACCAGATGTATTTAAGGAAAACTCCTGCTACCCAAATGGCCTGAGCTCCAAGAAAGTATCACATCCACTGCTTTGGGTTTATTTCCCCCAATGACAAAAGGGATTTTCAGCCAGAACTCCTTACTATTAGAGGGTCTCTGGTTAACAGAGGGCCCTGTAGGTAGATTTGGATGGGGGTGGCAGACTGTCAGTTCCTCGTAGGCTATCGAATTGGCTCCCTGGACTGCCTGAGTTGCCCAGGGTCCGCTACCCTGGAGCCTGCATGGACAGCTTTTGGAAGATTATCAAAGATCATCTGTGCCAGACCACCCTAATATAGCCATAATTTATGGTGACTAGAAATTGAACTTTAAGTCCCTGAACAAATGACCCATGAGCACCAGCTTCCTGCAGAAGATACTGGAGAATGAGAGATCCACCCCTCCCCACCCAGCTTCCATCACTTTTTTGTAATGAGATCAGACACAAATAACTAAATCACTTAGAAGCAAGCTGCACGCCTACATCCAAAAATCACAAGCTGAAATTAAAATATTGTACTTGTGTTCAAGTTGAAAGAATGACAAATGGCTGTTGCTCTCCTTTTCAATGTTCATGTACAAACTTATCTTGTCAAGAAAGAACACATGTAATCAACAAAGAAACATGAAAACCAAGTGAGAATGAGTCATTACACTCTAGCTTTATTAGAGATAAAGTGATCTCCTGCTGTCACATGATTCTGTGATTCTGAAATAGGCTGAATAGTTATGTGGGGCTTGAGGGCAAGGCTATGTCTCATTCACCCAAAAACATCTGGCACATCCATGGCATGTAAGTCAAGTTTATGACATGGCGGCCTCTCACTGGGTCTAGAGATAACCATAACCCAAAGGTGAAAGCTCACCATAACATCACACCTAGATGTTAACATGAAGTCAACAAAAAGCAAGAAAAAAGGCATCTGTTACAAGCCAAATCACTCTAGTCTGAGAAATGTCTGCTCTGGCTGTCAGAAACTTAAATACCAAAGGAAAGGTAAATTTGATTAGGTTACATTTGGAAGAGATTCCAGTAAGAGGCTTGTTAACTTCTGATTCCATTTGATAGCATTAAGCTGAATCAGTTTCTAGAAAATGATTTTTGCATACCGCAAGTTGCATTCATACAGTCTGTCCTTACAGAATTTATACCCGAGTAAAGGACTAAGATGAACACAGCCTGCAAAGAGAGAAATGACGTCAGTAAACCAGTCCAATTATCCACAACTGCCTACAAAAAAGAATACATAAAAGATGCAAAAGGAGACATCAATCATGGCTGTTTGTTTGTTTTTATAAAAACTCCATTGTAAACTTGAGTCACCCAGCTTGCCGTCTTGGCTGTCTGCAAGATCAGTTCCAACTAATTGCCCAGTTGTCCCATTGCCTGCATCACACAGTCTATAAAACACAAACCTAGACTGAAAAGAAAGACAACAGGAAAGAAAATCCTCAACCAATATATATACATATTTTTTTTAGAGCTCACTCAGCTTCTTCCTCTGACCTCATGGCTGGAAGGTTTTAACAAAGGCTTCTCAGTGTGGAGGGTGTTCCGTCTTCTCCTTGCCTCGTGATTATTCCTTCCCACGCCCTAAGATTTAGGACTGGCTGGAGGTCACATGGGCCAGGCGACAGGAGCCGTGCTGCACAGCTGCCACAGGAGCCCTGCCTTCGCCATCCTGACTCCTGCTACCCAGGTAGCTCACTCTGAAGTGAGTTTGCTGGCCTTACCTGGAGCCACATGCCTGTCTGAAGCTGAGTGCCTGAGACAGTGACCAGGCCAAGAGAAATGCAGAAGCAAGTCTCCCTCTGCACTCAATCCACCAGGCATGCCCAGGGAAAATTACTTCCACCCCTTTCCTCTTCTGCCCCTCTCTGCTACCATTAGTAACCCACTGTCCATTCCTGGGTGACTGCCTGGCAGGCTCCTGGAGTAAATGGACCTGAACACCTCACTGTGTTCCTCTGGTCTTCCAGTACCTCCTCCCAGTGGTCTCACCGCTCTATGACCTGCAAGCTGTCTTGGTGGGATAACTGCATGCAGTTGCTCAGAATGACTTCTGTGCGGGACACAGTGCATTGCTAGCTGACCACTCTAACCAATCCCCCTTTAGCAAACCTGGTTAACTACAGAAACTGGAAAGCGAAAAACTACATTTCCCAGACTCCCTTGCAACAATGGGACTAAATGTGACCCAAGCTCTGAGGAGCAGACACACGTGACATCTGAAAGGAGAGGGTGTCAAGCAGTGGCTGTACAGAGAGATTGGCCCCTCCTAGAGATCTAGTATGTGTGATTTTTCTGGGGCAGCTTGCAGATTTTCATGTCCAGTCCCTGGTAACCAGTCCCTGGGTATGAGTGGTGGTGCCAAGGGAGTTACTACCAGAGCAGCCCTGTTTCTCTAAGGTCCCCAAAACGCTGTCAGAAGTCAGTTTCTGCTTAAACTCCTTAGAGTGGCTTCTGTTGTTTGTAACTAACAACACTAACCCAAACAACTTCTTATCTTATATCTTAGGGTTTTTTCCCCTTAACGTAGTGTCTCCTCCTCATTGTTACAGAAAGTACCTCAGATACATGCCTCAAATTTCACTTGAGAAATGCCAAGTCTCAGTTACTTTGAATATGTTGTATATCAGCTTTAAGACTAGCATTAGCACTAGTCTCATCCGTTCATTCACTTAACAAGAATCTGTTAAAGGGGTACTGTGTACCAGGTACTGAGATGACCGTGGTGCACATGTAAGACACAGTTCTTGCCTTCAGAAAGCTTACCATCTAGTAGAAAAAGAATAGTAGCTGGGCACAATGGCTCACACCTGCAATCCCAGCATTTTGGGAGGTCGAGGAGGGCAGATTATGAGGTCAGGAGTTCGAGACCAGCCTGACCAACATGGTAAAACCCCATGTCTACCAAAAATACAAAAATTAGCCAGGTGTGGTGGTGCACGCCTGTGATCCAAGCTACTCTGAAGGCTGAGGCAGGAGAAGCCCTTGAACATGGGAGGCAGAAGTTGCAATAAACTGAGATTGCGCTACTGCACTGTAGCCTGAACAACAGAGGGAGACTTCGACTCCAAAAAAAGAAGAAGAAAAAAGAAATTAAAAGAACAGCTGCATTTGTTTAGCATCTACTCCTACCAAACACTATAATTGACACTTTAAATATTTAACTCATGTAATTATCAAAATAGCAGACACCATCATCCTTATTTTACAGTTGAAGGAACTAAGGTTCAGAAAGGATAAGTAACTTGCCCAAGATCAGAATTTTTTTTTTTTTTTGAGACGGAGTCTTGCTCTGTTGCCCAGGCTGAAGTACAGTGGCACAATCTCAGCTCACTGCAATCTCCGCCCTCCAAGTTCAAGTGATTCTCCTGCCTCAGTAGCTGGGATTACAGGCACGTACTACCACCCCAGCTAATATTTGTATTTTC
Organism: Saimiri boliviensis; assembly: GCF_048565385.1. NCBI lineage: Eukaryota > Metazoa > Chordata > Mammalia > Primates > Cebidae > Saimiri > Saimiri boliviensis. The sequence goes on along the minus strand of NC_133458.1, from coordinate 95,708,580 downwards.
AGTAGAGATCGGGTTTCACAATGTTGGTTAGGGTAGTCTCAAACTCCTGACCTTGTGATCTGCCCACTTCAGCCTTTCAAAGTGCTGGGATTATAGGTGTGAGCCACAGTGCCCAGCTATGATCAGAATGTTTTATCTAGTAAGGGATAAAACTGAATTTAAATTCACATAGTTGACTCTGAAAGCTGCCTCCAACACAAACTGTGAATACCTTAAGGGTAGGAAATCTATTAAGTTCATCTTTAAATCTTATAGTTGGAAGGCTCATCTACCCAATCTTCCACCTTATTCCAGAATCCTTTTTATAGTAGATGCTGCTAGTTTTCTCCCTCAAATCCAAAATTCCCTGCTTCCTCACAAAAAGAATGCCTAGTTTGTTCAGAGCACTACTGAATCCAGCTAAAAACTAAATTTCCCAGACACTCTCACATTTATTAGGGGTCATATGACCCAGTTCTCTTCAGTAAGAATCAAATAGAATGTGCTGAGGATTTCAGAAAAGTTTTGCTTTGTTAACACCAGCCACCTCTTCCTCCTTGACACTTCTTCCTGCTGGATTGAGCAAGGGAGGCTGGAGGTGGGGTAGCCATCTTCAGGCAGCAAGGATGAATGCCACATATAAGGATGACAGGACAGAACAGAGAAGGAGCCTGGGACCCTCATGGCATCAGGAGGCTTCTACATCAGCCATGAAGACACAGCTCAGGACATCTTATTATGTGAAAACTTTCATGTTCAATCCCTATTTGATGAAGCTCTATAGTTGAGTTGCTGTTACATGGACTGAAACTCTCTCTCTAACTGATACACTGTCCTTAACACTCTGGATGACTAAGAATTAACTTATGTCTTTCCCGTGATGGGAAACTGTCCCATGAAAAGCCACTTACATGTTTGAATGTTTCTGTAAAAATACCTTTCCTTCTCCTTAAACTGAAATCTGACTCTGAATAAGATGCATAAGAATACAACTGAAGACAGACAGCAAATAAATACCATCTGTGCATGTACCAAATACTTGCAGACTATCTCATGTAATCCTCTGTAACCTTATGCGGTAGGTTTCATTATGCCCAATTTGCCTAATAAGATCACATTCTAAGGTTCTGGATGGACATAAATTTGGGGGTACATTATTCAACTTACCACAGTGGCAAAACTAAACCTGTTTCTCTACTAACCCAAAGCCTTTCTATTGCTGTTTGTGGGTTAATGATAATGAATTTGGTCTATTTAAGTATATAGAGCATGTGTAAGATTTTGAGATGGATATAAAATTTAAAGCACCTTCAAAAAACCACTGTTACCCTTATTTTAAATGTTTGAATCTCTAAAATAAGTGCCACGCGTCAAGCCCGATCTTCAATTACATATAATTAGGTTCTATTTCTGCAATGAATACCTTACTAGTTCCAGATCTGGCTTCGATTTCACAGTTGAAGGTAAACACTCACAAGTTTACATGTACTGGCATATTTCTCTTCATTTCAGTCTCAAAACACTACGCTGAGGAAAGAATGAAATCTGTTTATCAAATATACTAATATGTCTAAATTACCTTATTCACTCTGAAATTCTGCATTTATGTTAGTTACACAAAGTTACCCTAAAAACACTGCCTCACATTTATTCAGTACTCACCATGTTCGATGCTTTATATGTAGCTCATCCCTATACCACCACCAAAAAGTAGTCTTATTAGAGGCAGGTATTTTATTTTGTTTTATTTTTCAGATAGAATCTTGCTCTGTTGCCCAGGCTGGAGTACAGTGGCCTGATCACGGCTCACTGCAGTCTTGACCTCCCAAGCTCAAGAGATCCTTTCACGTCAACCTCCTAAGTAGCTGGGACTACAGGCACATGTCACCACACCCAGCTAACTTTTGTATGTTCTTGTAGAGACAGGATTTTTCAGTGTTGCTGGGCTCAAGCGATCTGCCAGCCTTGGCCTCTCAAAGTGCTGGGATTGCAGGTGTGAGCCACACGCCTGGCCTTGTATTTTATTTTAAATCATAATCCCTTGCAAAACCTCCTGCATAGCAGATACATAACAAATGTTTACTGACAAACTTTAGCATTTTTATTCGAATTGCCATCCTTGATCATAATTATTAAGTGATAGAAATACCACTCAATTGTAAAGTAATTCAGGCAAAAAAAAGGGAAGAGTCTTCTTCCTAGGTGTGGTATTCCATGTACATTATTAGACATCGATATGTAGTAAGCAACTTAAGGTTTAACCAGAAATCAGAGTTCCTAGTCTAAAATAACTGGTTATTTGTAAAGTACTTTTATATTCTTTAAGGGGTCATGCTATAATTGATGAAAGTCTCATATCTTCTGTGCCTTCCTAAATCAGAAGCCTCTGTTGCTGTTGCCTGATTCCCTGAGATATGCGCTCCTTATATGGGTGAAGCATAATTAGGTTAATCTCCTATCTGAAACATTTCAGGATAAAAAGGAATTTTAACTCTGTTACAGAATTATCAAAGAAGAACCTTTTGGTCATTTAAGGATTAGAAAGAAAGCACTTCGGATCCAATGCATCTCCTATCTAGTTTTGGTAATGGCTATATAATTTCATTTTTGCAATGCAGATAAAAGGATATTTTAAATGGGAATATATCGATAAAGGGGGTGCTGTAAAAGCTACAAATGGCCGATTCCTGCTATCTTTCTTTCATCCCAGGGAGCACCATCACATTAGCCTGTTAATAGAAATCTGAGCTAACTGGTATCTCTGGTACTGAACAGAAGCAAATATAACGGACAACATCATTGCAGATGAACAATAAAATGAGGTCTTGTGTTAAAGAAGGTTAAGTCAGTAAGGTCCTGGCAATACAGATATATTCAGAAGCCTTATACTCTCTTCACCAGGTAAAAGAATAGAAGAAAAGGAAATTCTTACACAGGGTTTGACAACTCCAATTGCCACTTGTTTAAATTCACATTTTTACATTTTTAAAGAATGGAACTGGTTACTGGTATTCATGTTACTACCATTCCTGAGAAATCTTTCCTCTTTTTTCCTTACAGATGAAAAATATCACAAAAGCAAATGTAATACCTGTAGTTTTTGACTGTTTATTGAATAATATCTTTCACATTGGAGTGGCTATTAAGCTTAAGTTGCTTTTCTGGAAGCTGCAAGATACACATGGATGAATACATCCTCTACACTCAAATTGTAATCCAGCAGGAAAAGGACAAAAGGCGTAGAGCAGAAGGGCCACAGGACAACCTAGGGGTTGTGACGGTTAGGTGACAGCTTGCCTGGTTAAGGAACACTTAGAAACCCAATAAAGCACTATTTTGGGAGTGTCTGTGAAGGTGGTTCCAGAGGAGGTTGACAGGAGTCCCAGTGTGTTAGGTGGGGAAGGTCTGCCCTCAATGTGGGCAAGCACCATCCAACCAGGTGGGGGGCTGAAAAGACAGGAAAAAAACAAAAAACAAAAACAAACAAAAAAAAAAAACAGAAAAAGCAAATGTGTCCATTTGTCTGCTGGAGCTGGGACACACTCTTCTTCCTCTCCTGTCCTTGAACAAGCCCAGGCTCCCTGGCCTTTGGACTCCAGGACTTACACCAGCAGCCCTGCCAGTTCTCAGGTCTTTGGCCTCAAACTGAGAATTATGCCATCAGCTTCCCTGGCTCTGAGGCCTTTGGACTTGGACTGAGCCATGCTACCAGCATGCCAGGGTCTCTAGCTTGCAGATGGGCCATCATCGGACTTTGCAGCCTCTAAAATCACATGAGCCAATCCCCTGAATAAATCTACTCTCCTCTCTCTCTCTCTCTCTCTTTCTCTCTCTCTCTCTCTTTCTCTCTCTCAATAAATCATTCCTATTGAGTCTGTGTCTCTAGAGAACACTGACCAAAACAGGGGCAAAAGAAGAAATAATTTTTGACTACTAGAATCACATAACTACTCAAAAAGAAGTAACAACTGATCTGGAACAAGAAGAACAGGGCGCCCAGTGATGGGAGAGGCCACCGAGGGTACAGGAATGGCACGACAGAGACACAGAATTCTAAACCCTGCTCATCCCGTCACATGGCCAGAACTTAAAACATGAAGTATTCAGGTTGTAGCACCCAACTTCCTGGTGTGTGTCTCTCAAAGTAGAAGTCTATGTTTCATTTCCTCAATAGATTCTGCTGAGGGTTCTAGTTTGAAACACTGGGCAAAAAGTGAGAATCTACATGAAGTATTCAGAGCACGAGAGGCAGGGAAGACTGTTTGAGGCCTTGAAATGTCAGGCTTAAGAGTGAGGGAACTACTGGAAATCTGTGGGGCATGCAGTACTATGATTAGAGCTGTGTTTTGGGGAATGACACCTGGCAGTGGCCCAAAGGCAGAGCTGATGAGGAGACTACAGGCAGGAAATTCATCAGCAGGCTGATCATGGCAATCCAGGTAAGACGCAGGGCCCAGGGCCCAAGCTAAGGCCACAGCAGCAGAAGTGAAGAGGAAGAAATGAAAGCTGCAGACAGCAGGGTGGGGAGACTTGGTGAATGAGCTGGAGGTAGACTAGGGTCACAGGTTGGCAGGGAAGCAGGCTGAAGGCAGGTCTGACTTCAAGGTCCAGTGTCCCACATGGCTGCCAGCCTAGAGCTCAGGTCTGTGGTCTGATAGCACATGTCACTTCTTCCTGATATTGCCACCAGCTGCTAGGACCATTGCCTGCTATAGTGCTTTCTCTCCAGACGGTTTCATCTGCCTGGCCAGACTGGCTCTCATCACCTGCCACACAGTCAGATCACATCTAATGTCTGTGCTTCATGGCAAGGGACAGGGTCTCCTTTCCAAGCCCCAGATGCTCTCCAGCCCTCCTCAAACCCACTGCCAGCTGGCTGGTCTCTGAACTCTTACAGACATGATAACCTGGCATTCTCAGGCATCAGTGCCTGAACGAGGCAGAGAAAGCACATGGTTTCACATGCAATGATGCTGTTTCTATAAAAATGTTCACTCAACTAAAATCAAAAACAGTATAAACACTGAACACCTGAAGATAAAGAGCAGAGAGGATTTGGGGGGGTGTGTGATTTTTGCCTTGCTTTGGTTTGTTTTCAACTGGAAAGCAAAGCCATGGAAAGGGAAAGCTGGGAGAGGAAACAACAGAACAGCATCGGTGCTCCTGTCCCAGTGGATCTGGCAGTGAAACCGTCAAGGTCAAGGCTGGCTGTGAAAGGGCAGGGCTCGTGAGGCACCATCGGGGCAGTGAGGCCTTTTTGTGTGTTTTGTTTCATTTTCTGTAACCCAGGGGCTGACAATTTTTGTAAGGGGGAAGAACAAATAAATTCTGGCTCCTTCTCAGACACTGCTCAGGCACTGCAAGATGCCAGGGCGCTGAGGCGGCCTCCGACAAGCTGCGCTCAGGAAGCAGGTCAGGCGGGCTGTGAGCAGACGACTGGAGGAAGCATGCTGCCTGGGGCAAATGGGCACCTGCTTCTGTGGAGGGAGTGGGCAGCCACTTTCCTGAGTGTGGGAGAGAGCTGAAAGGAGGCAGCCAGGCTGATGTGACACTAGGGGTAGGAAGGAAACGCTTGTTCTGGCATCTCTGGGTCAGTATGCGATTGTATATACAACAGCAATATTTGAAACAGAAATCCAGAATTTGTGGCTCTTACTATGCCTCCCATCTCACTCCCCAAGCTGCAGTGATGCCAAACTGCCCTCTCCACTCTTATCTCTGCGTTTGCTGTCTCTTCTTCCTGGAGTGACCTCCTATCCCTCCTAGTCAGCCTGGTGAAGTCCCATCCATCTTTCAAATCCAGGCAAAGATGCCACCACTTCTGTGAAATACTTTTTGACACTCCCAGGTTCAACAGACCCTACCCTCCTCTGATCTCATACAACCCAAAAAACACACCTCCATCATGACCCCCACGTGATGCACGCCACTCCACACTGCCGGGAACTGAGTGTGTGTGTCTCCGCCAAGTCCTAACCTCCAAGGTAATATGACTAGGTGTTGGGGCCCTTGGAAGGTGATTAGGTCATGAGGGCTGGCCCCTCATGACAGGATTCGTGCCTATAAAAGCAGCCCCAGAAAGTTCTTTCATCTCTTCCACCATGTGCGACCACAATGAAAAGGCACCATCTATGGAGGAAGAAGGCTCTCATTAGACACTGAATCTGCAGGTGCCCTGATCTTGGACTTCCCAGCCTCCAGAATGGTGAGAAATAGACTTCTGTCGTTTAGAAGCCACCTAGTCCAGGGTATTCTGTTATAGCAGTCTGAATGGACTAAAATAAGTACTTAAGTCATGTAAGCTATCTTTCCGCCATGGATGTGCCTTACTTATCTGACTCCACAGCACCTGCAAGCAGGTGCTCAACGGCCCTGTGAGCCATGTGGATCACACATCAAACTTATCACTTATTAACAGGAAGATCAGTGAACGGAAATCATGTCAATAATGGCTTTACTTTGACCCTTCACTCCTTGGAAACAAGAAGGGAAGAAGCTCTGATGGTTTTCCAGAAGCCTATTCTGATTTAGCAACTACCAGCAAACAAGTCCCCTTGGAGACTGTCCACTCCACATCAGTGCCCACCTATTCCCTCCACCACCCCCTCCCCCTGCCCCCAGGCACTAGGACCAGGAAAAAGAAAGGGATCTTTGGGAACCTCTCTGGTTCTGCCTGAGACAAGAAGTCATTCTCTCCAGGCAGCACAAATCCCGCAAGTTGATGTCAGCATGGTCATTGCCACAGCCTCTTCTCTAAAGCAGGGAAAAGCTGCTCTACACTACGAGTCTTCCTCTTGGTAACACAACTTCCTTGGTATGTTACCAAGACTTTGCCCAGTGCTCTAAGGATGTTTGTTGAATGAAACAAAATTCTCAGGTCACGTTTCATTAATGTCCTTACCTCATCCTTAGAAGCTTCCTAATGAAAAAGGAGATGAAGCTGGCATTAATGCATTCATTTTGCCTATGTGTACAGAGCCCCACATTATCAGGGGCCCAGCAGCAAAGGCTTCAAGAAAGAGCTATCCAAGATGTATCTGAGGCATGGGAAGCATTTCCACAAGCTGACAGGTGTGGAAGAGAAGTGTTCCAAATGGCCTGAAGAGCAGAGTAAAGGTGTCAAAGGCAAAAGGAGAGAGTGTGTGCACAGGGTACTGCCAGTCCTTGTCCTAGAGTCCCCACCAGGGAGGCGATGTCAGTCCTGGAATTAACTCATGTTCTCCAGCCAGGCCTCCATATACCAGCTGGTGGCTTTGGGCAGATTCCTTAAATTCTGTGGGCTTCATCTTAGTTATCAGTAAAACACTAAGAATGTGCTGACTTAAATGTATCTCCTTGTCACTTTATTTCTATCATTGTTCCTTGGTTTTTGTTCTCCTCTTTAAAGAAATGTTCACTACCTTTTGTTAGCCTGATTAGACAACGAAGAGGGTCCATGGACACTGGATGCCTGAAACACAGATCCTATCCACCTTGAATTTACAGATGAGTTAGGGACAGCTTGAAAAATGCACAGTCAACTACAATAAATAGTTAAGTAATAAAGTTCCCATAAAAGAAGAAATTCTATGAGGCTCAGAGTCTTAATAAAAAATGGATAGGATTTTTTTTTGAGACGGAGTTTCGCTCTTGTTACCCAGGCTGGAGTGCAATGGCACGATCTCGGCTCACCGCAACCTCCGCCTCCTGGGTTCAGGCAATTCTCCTGCCTCAGCCTCCTGAGTAGCTGGGATTATAGGCACGTGCCACCATGCCCAGCTAATTTTTTGTATTTTTAGTAGAGACGGGGTTTCACCATGTTGACCAGGATGGTCTCGATCTCTCGACCTCTTGATCCACCCGCCTCGCCCTCCCAAAGTGCTGGGAAGACAAGCTTGAGCCACCGCGCCCGGCCTGGATAGGATTTTAATAAGCTGAGAAGAGGGGAAGACAGAAGGCATTACAGGTACAGAGCTTACCGAAGAAATCAATATTGTGTGGGGCGTGTTCAAGAAACCACAGGTAATCTGGCCTGGCCAGTATGGATAAGAAATTGAAGACATGGCCTGAGAAGCAGTGTAAGGTCAGACTGAGAGGGATCTAAAGATCAAGATGAAGACTAAGTACTTATCTCATGAACAATGGAGAGCCACCATGATGGGGCCTGGGCTCACAGTTTGAGATCTGGAAGGTTTATATAGAGGGAGTTCACTCCTCCATGAAAGACCAGGAAGCCAAAGCAAGGGAATTTAACTTGCTCAAGGTTACACTGCTCATTATGGGCAGAATGGAGATGAAAACCCCAGTTTCCTGATTACCAGTCAAGATCTGTAAGCTCCACACCAGGGAGATGACAACAAATGGCACGCACGTACACCACTTCCTTCTTCCTCATCCAAGGCAGACTTTTCTAATTGATCGGGGCTCCTTCCTGGTGGTGTAGATACAGCCTCACCATCCTCAACCCAGTGCTTCCTCGTATCTGCCCGTAGTCAGCGCTGCTCCTAGAGGTGAAACCTCTCAGTCATCATGCCCTTGCCTTGCTGCCTTAATACAAAAATGCTTGCTTTGAAATTCCCACAGAGAATAACAGAAGTGACTGAGGGAGAACTCAGTCACTTGTGAGAGTCACTTGGTTGGTGCTTCTCACTGTGTGGGAGGTGAATTGTATGTCATCATCTCAGACATTCTGCCACCAGCCAATGAGAGGGGCTACCCGGGCCATCTCTATCTGTTCTCTACGCCACCTTCTCTGCTCATCAAAATTACAACTGAAAAGCGGGAGGGGAAATCTCAAACTTGGAAATGACATCTGAGAGCATCAGTAAGTAAACACGTTGCTTAAGACGATGAGGAGGAAAGGGGAAAGTGGGTGTGGGGAAAGAAAATAATGCACTAACCCACAGACTTAAAACTAAGTACCATTCAATGTTTCCTTTTTGATTTAGAAACCACTAACTAAAAACGAAGAAAAAAATCAGGAAGTTCCCTCCTTAGTGTTAACAATAGAACAATCCAGTGTGCTGTTACAGGGGCAACTTCTTTTTAAAAAGAGAGGCACTGAATGTTCAGATCGGCCAGATCTTGACTGGTAGTTTGACTTGGGTGCACTCTGACATCTAAAAATAGATTGGTGATGGAGATCAACCCATAATTAACTTCAGACTTATTTAAATTACGTATTCAACATTGAAAGGATATACTGGCAAGAACGTTAACAACAAATGTGGGCATTTTGGATCCTCTTCCCTCTGCAGCCCTGAGGCTTGGTGAAATTCTTCTTGACTGTCTCTTCTAAACTGTCTTACTTCAACCAGTGATAAACACCTACCTGTACATATTTTGCAAAAAAAACCTTATGGAGTACTTTAAGATCCTCCTCATTCAGAATCTGCACAACGTACACAAAATCATGTCACTTATGCATACAAAAACTTCCTACTTTATGATAAACTGGTATCTTAAAATCTGAATGTGAAAGTAGGCAAATGAAGATATTGTCATATAAACAATCTTATTCATTTCCTCAAAGGATTCCCCCATAGAATCCACTTGAAAAAAGAGTGCATGCCGGCCTGGCATGGTGGCTCACGTCTGTAATTCCAGCACTTTAGAAGGCCGAAGCGGGCAGATCATGAGGTCAGGAGTTCGAGACCAGCCTGGCCAACACAGTGAAACCCAGTCTCTACTAAAAATACAAAAAAAATTTAGCCAGGTGTGGTGGCGGGCAGCTGTAATCCCAGCTACTTGGGAGGTTCAGGCAGGAGAATCACTTGAACCCAGGAGGCAGAGGTTGCAGTGAGCCGAGATCACGTCATTGCACTCCAGCCCAGACAACAGTTCGAGTCTTAAAAAAAAAAAAAAGTGAATGCAGTTTACATGATTCTACTTAGAAAACTCTGGTATACAATTTTTCAGAATTACACTTGTGACCCAAAGTGAAGTGTACCTACAGTCATTGGACTATGATGGTCTCAAATTGGGTAGAAAATGTCAGGAATAGGATTGTTCTATGAAAAATGAGACATAAGAACAAAAGAAGTCACATATTTTTAAAAGTTGCTTTTTTGTTCTTGGAGCTTTCCCCTAACATTAAAAAAAATTGAGTCCCATTTTTTGAAAAGGAAAATCCTCCCACACCATATTTACAAAACTTAGTAATTAACTGATTAGATTAAAACAGAATTCTAATATCACTAAGCCACCTCACAGAAAACACAAAATATGTCCATTTAAAATTTTCACAATTATCTCCCTCAGTGATATTGTTAATCATATAAATAATTAAGGCATTAATAAAATTAATGATTCCTTGCATGTGAGAATATTTTTACACATGTGAAAAGTTTAAAGCTCATTTCCAGAGGAAAAAAAAAAAAAAACAAAGTTGTCAGGAAATAAAAAGACAAGCATTCACCCTAAGAACCATAATTACTGCTTTCCTCATAGGAATGTCATCTGAATCTTTCACTTTTTTTCCTCTCCTTTTTTTTTTTTTCAAGAAGAAAATCAGTTCTGTAGCTTTTTCCAGACTACAAAGTTCTCACTTCAGGATTTTAGCATTTAAACTTATACCCTTCTTTATCTAAGTTTGTTCTTAATTAATGTAATATAATAAGCATCAAAGAGAAATTGTAATACTTTCTGAATATAACTGGCATTGGCCTGGTATTCTATTTAGAGTCTATCCACCTGAACCCAGTTCTAGAAACAAAACAAAAAAAACGTGTAAAAAACTGAGCAGTCCATTCTGCTTCTACCAAGACAGACCACTGATGCCTTAAATATGCTGCCATTGCCTGCGGGATTTCATACACAGCGTTCACATCACAGCCAGCAGTATGCAGAGGGCAGCCGCAGTTAAATGTGCAGCTCCCCTTGCCCTCTGAATTAAGGCGGGGTCTCTGATGAGTTGCACTTTTAACTTTTACTCTCAACAATGCCGGAGAGATAGTTTTATACAGACACAGTAGCACAGTCTCTGGCTGCCGGAGGTTTGCTCTCTGCCTTCCAAAGCCTTCGGTGAGGACTGTGACATGATGGAAATAGATATATGTCCTACAGAGGCAGCCTGCCTAGGTTTTATGCCTGTTTCTGTCGCTTATAAGCTATATGACCTTTGGGCAAGTTTCTTAAACACAAAGGGAAATAAATGAGTTACACAATCATAGGGTGGCTGTGAGAATTAAATGAGTTCTACAAATGCATCTGTATATACAGCCCTTGGGACAATGCCTTGCATATGGTAAACACCACGTAAGTATCTGATATGATTACGTTCCATATCTTATATGCATGGCATGAGATCTCCAGGTAATTAATGAAGATTACATCAAACTTTCTTAAGTTGCCTTAATGGATGGTGGCTCTCCTCTTGGCATAAATTTGAAGAGAAGAAACGAGATTTTTTTTGTTTGTTTATCTCTCAAACTAAGATTCTGTTTGCCACTCAGCCCTCTGGTGCAGATGGGAAACCGTGAGGCCTTCTTTCCTCCTCTTGGACAAGTTCCTTCAGGAGCTACTCCCTGGCACTCTCTCCTTCCCTCTTGCCCAGGTTCACCCTTTCCTTCACCCCTTAAAGAAAACTGTGACTCTCACTAAGACTACAGAGCTCCCCTCATGGTTTGCCTGCTAGGCTCCGTTTCATTTTCCAGAACTTGGCTCAACTACCACTGAGACAGCAGGTGGGAGGGGGTCCCCAGAGAACCTCCAACCAGCCTGCACACTGGGAGGCACGCACACTGGGGTGAAACCTTGGGAAGTTTGGGGCATTTTCATTGAGGAGCCTGGCCCCTCCTCTTCCCGTGTGGAACCTGAGCCTGGCCCCTCCTCTTCCCGTGTGGAACCTGAGCCTGGCCCCTCCTCTTCCCCTGTGGAACCTGAGCCTGGCCCCTCCTCTTCCCGTGTGGAACCTGAGCCTGGCCCCTCCTCTTCCCGTGTGGAACCTGAGCCTGGCCCCTCCTCTTCCTGTGTGGAACCTGAATTGGAAAGGCTGGGCAGGAAGCACTCTAGCAGGGACTCTGGCCTAGTGAGAGTTCCTGTTTCTCCTTTTTCTTCCTTTTCACCCAATAAAACCCTGTCTTACTCACTATTCAAATTGTCTGCGAGCCTGAATTTTCACGGCCATGGAACAAAGAACCCTGTCTCTGGCTGAACTAAGAAAGTGTCCAGGCTAGGCATGGTGGCTCACACCTGTAATCCCAGCACTTTGGGAGGCCAAGGTGGCAGGACCACTTTAGGTCAGATGTTCAAGACCAGCCTGGTCAACTGGTCAGGTGAAACCCTGTTTCTACTAAAAATATAAAAATTAGCAGCACGTGTTGGTGCACACCTGTAACCCCAGCTATGCAAGAGGCTGAGGTGGGAGAATCACTTGAACCTGGTAGGTGGAGGTTGCAGTGAGCTGAGATTGCGCCACTGCACTCCAGGCTGGGCAAGAGAGTGAGATCCATCGCCAAAAAAATATATATATATAACATAGATTATATATATTATATATATTATATAACATAGATTATATATATTATATATATTATATAACATAGATTATATATATTATATATATTATATAACAGATTATATATATTATATATATTATATAACATAGATTATATATATTATATATATTATATAACATATTATATATATTATATAATATATTTTATATATTATATAACATATATATTATATATTATATAACATATATTATATATTATATATTATATAACATATATTATATATTATATATTATATAACATATATTATATATTATATAACATATATTATATATTATATAACATATTATATATTATATAACATATATTAATATTATATAACATATATTATATATAACATATATTATATATATTATATAACATATTATATATATGTATATATATATGTATACACACACACACACACACACATACACACACACTACACCACTGCTCCCAAAAAGACTTGACACCCCTGCCACTCTCCACTGCCTCTCACCCTCATCTTTGGTCTATGGCATTGCTGGCCTGTTTTTTTCATGATGCTATGATTTGTTTCTTTTCACATCTGTCTCCTCCAAGAGGCTGTGAATCTCATAGGAGTAGATGGTATTTTATCTTTTTTCTGTATACACAGCACATAGTAACATAACCGGCCCCAGCACGTATTCAATAAATAATTGTCGAAAAAATATATAGTTTCTTCTACCTGCCCAAGACTAGCTTTCTCCCTCAGACTGTCATTCAGCTATGATTCTGCAATCTTTTTCACCATCAGGAGTTTAAGACAGATGTCAGATGTGCCGATTCAATAGCCCCTACCTGTCTTACCTAAGCAACGGGATCAATACTCATTCTGCTTCTGATGCGAGATACAACACTGGAGGAAAGGGATAGAGGGGAAACGGGACCAAATGCTCTTCAGATAGTTCCCAGTGAAGGTACCTCATCCTCCTTTTCAGAGAAGCAGACCCTTGGTGGCAGACCCAGGGGACAGTGTACCCCAGGAGCCTCCCCAGGCTGTGGTGGTTCATGGCCTCAGCCTGCACTAGGGAAGCCCAAGGTGGATATCCAATAGTCTCCATCCAGGGGCCAAATGCCAAAGCCAGCCAGTCAGCCCATCCAGTGGGGTCATCACTGGTGAAAGGGTGGCTGCCTGTGGGCTGGATTTGGCCCCAGATATCTTTTGTTTGACTCCCAGGGTCTTCAAAAAATGTTTGAGTTAGCTGCCAATGTGTAAAAATTAGCAGATGATGCATTTTTTTTAAATCTAAAAAAATGTTAAGATTAAGTTAAGATTCCCAGCTTAACTAGAAGAGCAGGCAACAATAGGTCTCTCTCCCTGGTAGGAGGGCTTCATGGGAGGGGACCAGCGCTGTCTTCTTGAGGTGAGGCATGTGCTTTGCATTTTTCCACACTCCCCACATCACTCAATTACTTCAACTCTCTGAGTGCTATGCAAAAGAGTTTGCAACTCCCAGGCTAGGCTCAGCAAGAGAATCCAAGTACTGAGGCAAGGACATGTGATCTGGAGGAATCAGATCAGAACGTGGGAAGAAGCCCCGAACCAATGGGACAATAACTTTTTAAAAGAACTTTGAGACTTAGGCCAAGGTAGGGAGGTGACATGAAAGGAAGTGTTGAATGAAGACTAATGTGACAGATTTTTTAGAAAGTGTGACAGTGGATGGCTTTTTGAGAAGTGTGTGTGTGTGTGTGTCTGTGTATGTGTGTGTGTGTCTGTGTGTGTGTGCGTGCGTGCACGCAAAAATATGTATCTCCAGCCAGAACCTCTTTTCTGAATTCTAGATCTGTTTATTCAACTGCCTATTTGACACATCTAATGAGCATATCAAACTGAACACGTCCCAGTGGAACTATGGATGGGTTCCCCAAACCTGCTTCTCCTAACATCTCTTCCGTCTTAGTTGATGGCACCTCCGTTCATTCTTCCAGTTGCTCAGGCCAACTTTGAGACTATCCCTGATTCCACAAGCTCTCACCTCCCACCATGTCCAGACATCCAGCAAATCATGTTCTACGTCTATCTTCAAAACCCTCAGAATTCAAGCATACCTCACTCCCATTGCCATCACTTTGGCCTGAGCCATCTTCAACCTCTTAGATTACTGGAACAGTCCCCTAATGCTGCACCTAATTCTTCCTATGCCCCCTGCAGTCCCTTCTCTGTAGAGAGGCCAGAATGATCATATGATCATTCTCCATGCAAAAATATTTAGTAATCTGCATATTAGAGAATAACATACATATTGGACCTAAAGTTTCGTTTATTTGTTTTGGAGACAGAGCCTTGCTCTGTTGCCCAGGCTAGAGTGCAGTGGCGTGATCTTGGCTCACTGCAACCTCTGCCTCCCAGGTTCAAGCAATTCTCTTGCCTCAACCTCCTGAGTAGCTGGGATTACAGGCACCCCCCTATTACACCCAACTATTTTTGGCTTTTTTAGTAGAAACAGGTTTTCACCATCTTGGCCACGCTGGTCTCAGACTCCTGACCTCATGATCCACCCGCCTCAGTGTCCCAAAGTGCTGGGATTATAGGTGTGAGCAACCACACCTGGCTAGACCTAAAGTTTTAATTTCATGAAGAGTACATGTTAAAGTATGAGTGTGTGACAGAGATTCAAATGATGGAGTGACAGAGACTTGCAGGACCACATAACACAACGCTGTGCTGGGCAGCAGGAAAGCTAGTTCTGCTCCTTTTAAACCTCCTGGCCCCTGGGAAGCACGTACAAAGGATGACATCATGGCTACAATTTTTCATGTGCAAGATCTGCCCACTCTGCACCAAGTGTCATTCAACCCCTCATTTGTCCACTGGTCTCCTATATGTATCTCTCATTTCTCTGGCTTTGGAACTTCTTTTTCTGGCTCTGAGACATCCAGCTCCATTGCCTAATCTCCTGGCTCAGAGCTGATCTCCTGCCTCCACGCTCAACCCTGCAACCTCTTTTCCTGTCTGCTTTAGCCTAGAGGGTAGATGTTGGACGGAAAGGATCCCAGGAAAGTTTCTGGCAAAGGCACTTACTCCATTGAGATGCTTTTAATTTTTTCCTTTCTCTTTTCCATAAGACTTTTGAAGTTATCTGGAAAAGAATCAAGTTTTGTGATAACTTCTAACTAAGAAGACATAAAACTGAAATCTTCAGAATAGCTTTAGACAAACACATGCTGAAAAGGTGTGCCATATTTCTCCAAAAATATGCGGTATAAAGCGCACTTTAAAAGGCATGGGATGAGGAGTTAGTGAAACAGTCAGGAATCTGATGAGGAATTTACAGACCTGCAAAGGCAAGGCACAGAGCCCAGAAATCTAATGCTTTCCACCAACTTTTCTCACTGAGCCAAGTGTGAGATAAGACACTGCTAATTCTAATCACACTGAAACATTTTCTATCACATACATTATAATGGAAAATGGAAAAGGGCCATCTTGAGGTTATAAAGGTTTATGTGGCTCCAAAAATTAGGTGGAGCGTAGGCATTGGTTGGAAGGCTGTTAGCAAAGAAAGCAATTCAGCTATTTTGGTGCTGTCATCCTTGGCACCTTGGGGTAGGCAGAATAACAGCCCCAAAGATGTCCATGTCCTGTTCCCTGGAATCTCTGAATATCTTGCATGACGCAGCAAAGGGGACTCTGCAGCTGTGACGACGGATTCTAAATGATGACCAAAGCAGAGGTGAGGGTGATGTGGGGCCATAAGCCAAGGAATGTGGGCAGCCTTTAGAAGCTGGAAAATGCAAGGAAATGGATTCTCCCTTAGAGCCCCCAGAAGGAACAGAGCCCTGCCAACCCATTTGAGAACTCTGACCCTACAGAAGTGCAAGCTGGTAACTTTGTATGCTGTTAGCCATTAATTTGAGGTAATTTGTTACAGCAGCAACAAGAAACCAAAACAAGTCTCTGATCTCACTCCCACGTTCAGTCCCTTAGCAAATCTAGTTGGAGAACGTCCTAGGTCTTCTAGGGACCAGGTTAAGGGAGAAGCTGTATGTGAAATCGCAACTCATGTAGTGACAGCTCTTCACTGACTGCAAAGGAACAACTTCGCAAATGGCTGGGGGAAGCTCCATGCAGAGGGCTGCAAGAAATGCCAGACGCACTGGACAACCAATGCATTTACTGAGCCAAAAGATGGGCTTCAAACCCGGCCTGGGATGATCTCCACCCTCACTGTCAACTACTCTCTAGGGGAGCTTGTAAGAAGAGTCCAGATCCACTATTGGAGAAATCCAGGAAGAGTGAAGGTATTCCTCACTGGCCCCAGTATCCTCTTACCATGCTTTTCATCTTCTCACAGAAATCTTGCTCTTCCCCTCAGGCTCTCCTTGTACTTCTAACCTCCTTCCTCCTCCAGGCAAGCTTATTTTCAAGATAAGATTGAATAAACCTAAGGCTAGAAAGTAAACAATAGCCGAGACATTTAAACCAAACTTCCAACGGGTATCTGCTTTTTCCCCTTTTCCAACTTTCATTTTAGATTCAGGGGATACATGCACAGGTTTGTTCCATGGATAAATGGTGTGTTGTGGGGGTCTGGTGTGAAGATTATTTTATCACCCAAGTAATGAGCATAGGTAATTTTTGAATCTTCATCCTCCTACCACCCTCCACCCTCAAGCCGGCCCGGTGCCTGTTGTTCCCTTTTTTGTGTCCATGTGTGCCCAATGTTTAATTCCCACTTACAAGTGAGAACATGTGGCATTTGGCTGTCTGTTCCTCCATTAATTTACTTAGGACAACAGCCTCCAGCTCCATCCATGCTGCCGCAAAGAGCATGACTGCATTCTTTTTTAAGGCTACATAGTATTCTATGGTACACATGTACCGTATTTTCTTTATCCAGTTTGCTGTTGATCTAGGCTGATTCCACGTCTTTGCTATTGTGAAAAGTACTGTGATGAAGACTTGCATGCATGTGTCATTATGGCAGAATGATTTCTTTTCCTTCGGGTATATATCCAGTAATAGGGTTGCTTGGTTACATGGTAGTTCTGTCTCCTTAATAAGTTATTGGAGAAACCTCCAAAGTGCTTTCCATAGTAGTTGAACTAATTTTCACTCCCATCAGCAGTGTGTAAGTGTTACCTTTTCTTCATACTTCACAAGCATCTCTCATTTTTTGACTTTTTAATAACAGCCATTCTGACTGGTGTGAAATGGTATCTCACTGTGGTTTTGATTTACGTTTCTCGAGTGGTTTGTGACATTGGGCCTTTCATCATATGCTTGTTGTTGGCTGTGTGTATGTCTTCTTTTGAGAAGACTCTGCTCATGTCCTTTGCCCATTTTTTAAAATGGGGTTGTTTTTTGCTTGTTGATCTGTTTAAGTTTTTTATAGATTCTGGATATTAGACCTTTGTCAGATGCATACACATTTGCTTTTTAACAAAGACCAGAATGAGACTATAAATGTTCCTTGAGGACCAAAAATACATCTAGATTCTCTATCATTGACATTCCTCATCCCTAATACCATGCCTGGAATTTAGCTGGCCTTAAACGAATTAATAAAATTGTACCAGTAGACAGCATACCTCTTCTTACAGTATCTCCTCTCAGTGTTAGCACTTCCTATGATACAGAGAAAATAACATGTTTTCACCACTGCTCTAAAACAAATGAGACCTTGGAAAAAGGCTTATTAAGAATTACCATCATGCTAATGTTACTTTAGCTTTCAAATCACTTTTTAGAACATTAATTATTCTAGTGATGCAAAATCTTAAAAGTGGTGAGTACAGAAGGGTCACGTGACTTGAGATATGACAGTGCCACAGATGAGAAATGGAAAATAAAATTTAAAGTTTCAATTTGACTGCACAAGGGGTACAGATCTCTAAATGACCATGTAGCTTTGATGAGCATTCACAAAGCCTTCATTTACGTAGAACTTCAAAGCACGAGATCACTCTGTCCAGAAAGCTCCTATGCTCACCATTAAAACCTCATCACTGACTGATCCTTTAATCCTATGCAAGCTTAAGAGTTATAACCTGGAGCCATGGAGGGCTTCAATGAGGTCTATAGACCCCACTAAATTTTATAATTATGTGTACTGAATTATTTTAAAATAATGAGTCTGATCAAGGAAGGTTTAGAATCTGCTTCTTTAAGAAATAGTACCAGCCATTATATCATTACCAAAATGAAAATCTGTCCTTTTTTGGTGTCATGATCTGAAACAATTAATCTTTTCATTCAGTCAGTTAGTCACTGTATCCGTTTCTCATTGCTGCTGTAATAAATTACCATATACTTGGTTGCTTTGAAAGACACACATTTATTATACAA
The DNA here is from genome assembly GCF_048565385.1 of Saimiri boliviensis. NCBI lineage: Eukaryota > Metazoa > Chordata > Mammalia > Primates > Cebidae > Saimiri > Saimiri boliviensis. Next base: position 95,689,812 of record NC_133458.1, on the reverse strand, counting down.
CAGTTCTGGAGGTCAGATGTCTGAAATGGTTCAAGGTAAAATCAAGGTGGTGGTAAGGCTGCATTTCTCCTGGAACTCTAGAGATAAGAGAATCAATTTCTTGGCCTTTTCCAGCTCCTGGAGGCTGCCAGCAGTCCTGGGCTGGTGGTTTCTTTGCATCTTCAAGGCCAGCAATGGCCCGTTGAGTCTTTCTCACTTTGCATTCTTCTAAAACTGACTCTTCTGTCTCCCTCTTCTACATTTAAAGGACCCTTGTGAATACATCAGGCCCACCAAGAAGATCCAGGATAATCTCCCTATCTCAAGATCAGTTGAGAGCAACCTTAAGTCCATCTCCAATATATTCACATATAACATATTCACAGGCTCCAGGTGGATGTGAACGTTTTGGGTGGGGGTGCATTTTTCTACCTACCACAGTTACTTAACACCTGTTTTGAACACCTATTTCTAGTAGGAGATTTTGGAAATAAACCTTTTTTTTTTTTTTTTTTTTTTTTTTTTTTTTAAGATGGGGCCTTGTTCTGTCATCTGGGCTGGAGTGCAGTGGCACGATCTTGGCTCACCACAACCTCCGCCTCCCAGGTTCAAGCAATTCTCCTGCCTCAGCCTCCTGAATAGCTGGGATTACAGACACATGCTACCACGCCCGCCTAACTTCTGTATTTTTAGTTGAGTCGGGGTTTCACTACATTGGCCAGGTTGGTCTCAAACTCCTGACCTACTGATCTGCCCACCTCAGCCTCCCAAAGTGCTGGGATTACAGGCATGAGCCACCGTGCCCAGCTGAGGATAAACTTTCTGATGTGGTCCTCACTTTTCAGGTGACAATAATAAAAGATGACAATAGCTGCCATCATGGAGCATTTGCTCTGTGTCTCTCTCCATTCTAGGCATATTATATGAGTTCATTCATTTAATCATACAACCAGCCTAGGAGTTAGGTCATATGATTATCACTATTACAGATAAAAGGAAATGAGGAACCAGCAGCCTGTGTTTCTTGTCCAGGTCATATAACCAGTTTGGTGGCAAGGTGCAGTTTAAACACAGGCTCAGACACTGGTACCTGAGCTCTGAATCTGTACTAGAGTTTCTTCTTTAGTATGACACTGAGAAAACTTAAAGAAAGAGGGGGTATTAATTAAGTAAGCAAAAACAATATAAATTGTTGAAATAATGTAAATTTTCAAGCTAAATAAGGACAATGGAAATTAAGATGAATAAGTCATAACAAGCATGCTTTAAAAGGCTGGACCATTATATGTACACATGAGGACAATTCAATGAAAATAATCAATGAATAGTCATTGTCACCACTGTCCATTTAAAATAATGTCTGTCATAAAAATAACTGAAGTTTTCATAGGGAGCATAAATAACAGAAAGAAGCCTGCAAAACTTAATGGCATCCTGCATTCAACGAGCATTCAGCAACTCTAAAATATGTGAGTGCACACGGATGGGATACATGATCAGCTCAGATGGAAAGCAACGACCTGGCTCAAACCCCAACACCGTGAGAAAGACGCACCGCTATTCTAGGATGGAAATAAATATATCAGATCATTCATCGTGTTTTCAGGTTTGAAGCTACCAGAATGAAATTAGGTCTGCAAAAATTCAAGGGTGACTGCTTCTTAGACATGGAAATCGTATCTGTTAAATACAGCTCTACAGGAAAAAGAAAAAGGAGAGCTAGTGAAGATTGTTTCTCAAAGGGAGAAAGCAGCTGTGACTCTGGGAGAGTAATTTAGTAAGGCTTCCTGGCTGCAGACATAAAAGAATGAGAAGAAATCTGACAAGATGAGAATAAGAGCTGGCCACTAAACTAGAGAAAAGGTTAGGAAAATTCAAAGGATTTTTTTTTTAAATAGCTTTGAAAGGAAGACTGAAAGAATGAGTAAGAAAAGAGAAATTTTTATTTTAAAGTCCCATTTCTCTCTAATTCTGACTATTAAAAAAAATGACATCAGGGTCCTGAATCTATTGTCTCCCAATGAAGTCCTCATAAAATGTCCTACGTTTAAAAGTCTGTTTACAAATCCAAAGAGGAATTTCCTCTCTGGCCTTTCTCAACCACAGCCCAGGGTCTCAGAAAGTGTGCCCTTTCTGTTCCTAACACAATCACCAGGAATCCTACGATTCAGAAACAAAGACACTGGAGGGAAAAGTTGCTGCTGTTTGTGTAAGGAAAAGTGGTTTATGCTTCAAAGGATTGATCAGTTCTGTAAGATTCTTAGAAATAAAATTAAATACTTAAACTGCAATAACCCACGAACACCCAATTAGTAAGATGATCTGTTCAGGGAGGAATAATGATCACATGTGATGATAAAGATGAACAGCAAGCAACGTACAAGCAAAAAAGGAAACACCGTATTTAACTAAAAATGCAGAATGTTCAAGAAGCAGCCCATATTTCCCTTATACACTGTAACCAATAATTTCAAGTGCTAAGGATAGTATCAGAGCTATAATTTGGTCCCAAAAGAAACATCTAAAAGTCTAAAATACATAAGTTGGAAAACACCCTTCCCCAAAAGTGCTGTACCAATTTTTTTTACGTATTTCCATAACAGTATCCCTATGCAATCTTTGGGCTTTATTGAGAACATTACCTTACCATTAAGGAGGTATCTTTTTGTTGCAGTTGCTTAATAGCTCAGTACATCAGATGAGGGGAAATAAATGGCACAGCACACAAAGTGGGGATAGGCTGCTTATGAGTAATGTAGTAAAGACATGTATGTAGATATTTTCCTTTTATATAAAAATGATGCCATTGAGGGCAGGCATGGTGGCTCACGCCTGTAATCCCAGCACTTTGGGAGGCTGAGGTGGGCAGATTGCGAGGTCAAGAGATCAAGACCATCCTGGCCAACATGGTGAAACCCTGTCTCTACTAAAAACAAAAAAATTAGCTGAGTGTGGTGGCGCATGCCTGTAAACCCAGCTACTTTGGAGGCTGAGGCGGGAGAATCACTTGAACCAGGGAATCGGAGGTTGCAGTGAGCCAAAATTGCACCACAGCATTCAAGCCTGTGTGGTGGAATTAGACTTTGTCTCAAAAAAAAAAAAAAAAAAAAAAAAAAAAGATGCTATTGAACATTCTCCTCCAAAACACACACCATTTCTCCTAATGGTGATGAATTTTTGCTCATTTCACCACTCTCTCTCCCCATTCTTTTGCTAACAAATAACCTGTTTGCTGTGGCTGCAGAGTACGGTGGCGGTATTTAAATAGTGGAACAAGTACCAAGGTCACACTGGCTTCTTATGCAACCGACTTTGAGCTGAAGTTAAGCCAGAAGATACACAGTGATGAACAGAGTAGTTTTCCCAAAAGCAAGCACACTACTGGGCCAGACACATGCCATACAGTTTATTGGAACTTTTCCATGTTCTGCTGCCAGGCTCATCACAATCCACTTGGCAGTCTGGTATGCTGTAAAAAAAGGTTTCTGAATTCCTAGCTGTGAGATCACAGACCAGACAAGTGACCTTGCTATACTGCATCTGCAAAATGGGCCTAATAAAAACACTTGCTGGCCCCATAAGGTATTTTAAGATGCAAACTGATTATATACCTGGATATACTTCGTAATAGATAAATATTAGAATACCATGTTTAGGCCTGAGGAAATAAAGAATTGTCATTACAGGAAATGAACACAGTTTTGCAGATAAGACACAAATGTATTTCAAGATTTGGGAATGTTAAACAGGGATGGATATCATTTTTTGGAGGAAAAAAAGACACAAATCAGACCATTTGACTACCTTTAAATATGTAAGAATCTTTCATTGAGCAGTTGAAACAAAAACAACTGAATTAAACATACTTTTTTTTTTTTGAGGCCTGGCACAGTGGCTCACCCCTGTAATCCCAGCACTTTGGGAGTCTGAAGTGGGCAGATCGCTTAAGGACAGGAGTTCAAGACCAGCCTGGCCAACATGGTGAAACTCCATCTCTACTAAAAGTACAAAAATTAGATGGGCATGGTGGCACATGTCTGTAATCCCAGCTACTTGGGAGGCTGAGGCACGAGAATCACTTGAGCCTGGGAGGCAGAGGCTTCAGTAAGCCGAGATCACACCACTATACTCCAGCCTGGGAGACAGAAGGAGACTCTGTCTCAAAAAAAAAAAAAAAAAAAAAAAAAAGAAAGAAAGAAAGAAAGAAAGAGGAATTAGGTTTACACGATTTTACAAAAGAAGTAGGTAAGTTATTTTTACAAATAATTTTTGTTGAGTAAGAGTTGGGATATAGCGAGGCAATACAATATATGCCCCTAGAAATCTTAACTAGGTAAACACTTTTCTGAGGCAACAAAATACAAGCATTCCAGAAAACAGCCAAATGATCCTGGATAGCCTTTTACAGCAAAGTTGGCAATTTTTTTCTCTAAAGGGCCACACAGTGAATACTTTAGGCTTTCTGGGCCACACAGTCACTGGCTATCAAAGTACTCATCTCTGCTAGGGTATTGGGAAAGCAGCCATCAACAGTACCTAAACAAAAGGGCACAACTGGATTCCAATAAAACTTTTCATTATTTGAGACAGGGTCTGCCTCTGCCTCCCAGGCTGGAGTGCAGTGTTGTGATCTCAACTCACTGCACCCTTGACCTCCTGGATTTGAGCAATCCACCCACCTCAGCCTCCCAAGTAGCTGATACTACAGGCACATGCCACTATACTCATGGGGTCTCCCCACGTTGCCTAGGCTGGTCTTGAACCCCTGGGCTCAAACAATCTTCCCGCCCTCAGAAAGAGTTAATATTACAGGGATAAGCCTCACTGAAACTTGATTTACAACAAAAGATGTCAAGCTGGATTTGGCTGGTAGGCCATCGTTTTCCAATTCTTAATCTAAAGGTTCTTTCCAGTCCTAGGATTCTAGCCTGCAAAACGCAGCTACAGCAAATGGTGAAAAACCAAATGAAAATGAAAAATACCAGTAAACTGCTGAATCTGAGTGCTATGTCACTGGAGCCAGTGCCATTCTTTCTGTCTAGGGCTTGGGAATATAATTAATAGATCTTTGTAATCAGCTCATTAGGATAATACATCATCAGTGATTTTTTTTTCCTTTTTAGCAAAACATAAAAATGTTTACATATGTTTATAGCTGTGATACCCAGACTTTGTAATCCAAGTGTATAATATTACAATCTGGTACACTAGGAAGCATATGCCATCTGCTCAGCTTCTTCATCCTGTCTGCCAATGGGAAGTATTTTTAGATAAGGTAAAGACATGTGTCGGTAGACACTACCTTGGTCCTTTTCTAGCTGCTACTCTTTTGTCACTCTTTTATCTCATCCTTCTTCCTCACCCATCCCACTCTTGCAAAGCAGACTGAAACAACACCGTTATTGCAAGGAGGAGGTCAAGCAGGGAGGAGTTGGTCAGTGCAGGTGAGGGGGCCACAGCTGGGCAAACCACACCCAGGAGCTTTGAGGGTGAAAGCTGGCGATTGAGTCCACCCTTGAAACCGTGGACCAGAAAGAAGAGCATGTTCGGAAGTCAGGCCCAACTGGAGTGGAATGGGAGTGAAAGGAAGAGTGGGCGTGAAAGCAGAGCTCAGGAAGGAGGGCGGCTGCAGTGCCAGGGGCTCGTTTTCCTGGCATCCTGCCCCAGGGCATGTAGGTGGCTTGGCCTCCTTGAAACCTTGGGGTCAAAGGAAACAAACAACCCCCCTTACTAGTGTGCCTGCAGCCAAAGCACCTTGGACTTTGATCCTGTCAAATTCTCGGACCTTGAGGTATTTATTTCCTGATATTGCCCAATGAGGTGTTTTTGTTTTTTGCTTTTTTGGTCTAACGTGTCAAAGGAACACATGCTATTGGCCTAGACATTCTAAAAATGTAATACACACACATATATACTTATTACACATATTCATATTACACATTCACATACGAATATGGATATAGGCATGTACATGCATACAGTCATGTGTGGCTTAACAATGGGGTATGTTCTGAAAAATTCATTGTGAGGTGAGTTCATGTGTGAACATCATAGCATGTGCCTACACAAACCTAGACAGCATATGCTGTGGCTACAAAGCTATATAGCATGTTCAATAGCGAATCCTGTAGGCAATTACAGCACAATGGAAAATATCTGGGTATCTAAACACAGCAAAGGTATAGTAAAAATACTGCATTGTAATCTTACGGAACCATTGTAGTATATGCAGCCTGTTGACAAGGGAACATCGTAATGTGGCATATGACTCTCTGTCTCTCTCTCCATACACATACACACACACACACACACACACACACACACACACATTATTGTGTTTACAGGCTTTTTTCTAAGGTAGCTTCTATGTTAATTAGAAGCAGTAAGCAGTAGATACCCAGATTTTAAGGTAACTTAATACCATGTTTAGATCTTAAAAAATATACATGGCCTGAGAACTTGTCATACGATCTGAAGCCTCTAATTTAACAATAAACTTGTTGGATGCCAGCGTCCGTGGATGAAGGAATATTTTCCAACCTTGATTTATTAATGGGAAACTCAGGCTAAAACAAGAAAAAGTGAACTTGGACTACAGATACTTGGCATGTATCACTTAGGTTGTTCATATTCCAAGTGACAGATGACAGAATCACCAATTCCAACTGGTTTAAGCTAAAGAGAGGGGGACAAAGTGCTGACGAAGTCAAAAGATTAGGAATAGAACTTCAACCACTCCTGGACTCAGGTTCCAACAAAGACAATCAGAATTCAGTTCTCCATCTCTCAGCTCTGCCTCCAAAGGAGTGTGGTCTATCTCAGGTCCCAGGCAGATCACAGCAAAACAACTATGGTTCAGAAGCAGCAAGCAAAAGCTCGAGCAATGGCTGATAATTCCAATGAGGCCACATTCCCTTTCTAGGCCAATCCCTGAGGTCCTGAGTGAAGCTGGAGTCATGAGCCACCCCAGGAAGTTGTAGACCTATCTGGACTTACGATAAAGTGGACAGCATAAGAAAATCAGGGGCTTTTACCATGAGAAGGAGTAGTTCTTGACAGCAGACAAACCTTTAACAAGGAACTCAGTACATCCATCCCTCTAGAACAAGGAACAATGTAATGATGTAAAGGATGCTGATGGCAGAAAGATTACTGAGTTGGAAAAGCAACTCTAAGTCAGAAAAATACAAAAATGGACTGTGAATCATTTAATGTAGGCTGCAGTGCCCAGCAAGGTTTGGAGACATCTTCTCAAGAAGCTGCCTGGCGGGGTGCGGTAGCTCATGCCTATAATCCCAGAACTTTGGGAGGCCAAGGCAGGCGGATCACGAGGTCGGGAGATTGAGACCATCCTGGCTAACACGATGAAACCCCATCTCTACTAAAAATACAAAAAATTGGCCGGGCATGGTGGCACACACCTGTAGTCCCAGATACTTGGGAGACTGAGGCAGGAGAATCGCTTGAACTCAGGAGGCCGAGGTTGCACTGGGCTGAGATCACACCACTGCACTCCAGCCTGGGTGATAGAGCGAGACTCTGCCTCCAAAAAAAAAAAAAAAAAAAAAAAAAAAGCGGCCTGCTGCACCATTGAGAAAACAAGATCCACTAACTCTGCCAAAACACATAGCCTGCAGTAATGCTAGCCTAATCTCTGAAAGGATAGTCCTAGAATAGTCTAACAACATGGCAGCATCATGTCCTATCTTGCCATGGATCTAATGCCTTGAGGTCACGGACCGTTTACGACACCCTCATCTGCACAGCAGTGATGGGAACTGTGTGTGTATTCGTTATGACTTTACTGGCAGCCTTTTTCATTCTCCATTATGTAGATGGGAAACGTAAGGACTAGGTTAAGGAAACTCATATCAGGGGAAAACAAAGACAAAAATAGGTTATCAAAAACTTCACAATAAAATTATTTTCATTACGTTATTTGGGGCGTGCATGGAAAACATTAAGAGCAAAACAGGATCACCGAGATAATTCCACAGAAAACTTGAAAAGTCACAGCATAGGTAAACTGACATAGATTTGGCTGGATTTTCATTTTGATTTTTTATATTGAGTATTTCACTCCCTATGTTGCTATACACATAACAGCATATGAGATTTTAGCCACACTCTTAAAATACACAGGTTCAAGCTAACGCGAGTGGTTACTGTGCACTGTAAATAAATAGGATAAAGTTCTGTGACATGTCTAAGAAGTAACTAAGATAGTAACTGTCTTCATGGCAGGAAATACTCTCTTTCTTAAAAAACAACAACAACAACAACAACAACAACAACAACAACAACAAAACCACACATTGGACACAGTGGCTCATGCCTGTAATCCCAGCACTTTGGAAGGCTGAGGTGGGCGGATCACCTGAAGTTGGGGGTTTGAGACCAGCCTGCCCAACATGGAGAAACCCTATCTCTACTAAAAATACAAAATTAGCGAAGCATGGTGGCACATTCCTGTAATCCTAACTACTCAGGAGTCTGAGGCAGGAGAATCGCTTGAACCCAGAAGGCAGAGGTTATGGTGAGCTGAGATGGCACCATTGCACTCCAGCCTAGGCAACAAGAACAAAACTCCAATTCAAAACAAAACAAAAAATCGGATGTGCTGTTTTTCAGCTTACTATAAAAAAAAAGTCAGTGATTCTTGTTTGCATTTCATGATGCTATACTCTGCGGGCTGGGCTATTCCCAGACTTACCTAGCTTACATCATGGAAGTTTTCAAAAAGTCTAAACACTTAAGGACTTTTGTTCATTTTTTCCCCACTCATAATAATAGATTTCTGGAAGACCATTTAAATATGTTAAATTTCCCTTCATTTTTCTAAGTATTTATAACACGGCAGGCAATCAATTGAGAAAAGACAGCTCATTGTTCTGTTTTTCCCCAGAGAGAATTTGTCTCAAAAGATGTTTTTTAAGAAGAAAGTTTAATACATCTCCCTAGCCAGCTCAGAAATTGCTATAAATTCAAAATTCATTCTTGTACAATGTTCTTAATTATAAGTAATCTTTCTGTGTTAGTTTAATTCTATCCTATTTATCTTCTAAAGTAGAATGACACATTGCAAATACCATTTGGGGGGTTTTATTAATAAACGCCTAATCCCATGGCTAGTAGGACATGTCTCAGAATAATGTTTTAACTACACTAATGCTCAGTGACTAACACCCTTTCAATAGTAACTGTCCGTTCAACGTGAGGCTAGGCATCTTTTCCAGTGGGATTAGTGGTGATTCCTCAAAAATTGGTCTCAAAGTGCTCACAGCAGGTGATTAGCTCCCGTCTCCTCTCGCCTTCAAAATATGCCAAGGATTATCAGCTTTGTTCTACTTCTGGATTAGATTTTCCATATCCTGTAAAACCAGTATAGAAACCAAGAGTGATGCTAGACAGCAGCACTAATGTCCTATACCATCGAACTCAGTTTCGCAAAATGCGTATTTGGAGATAATGCTCTAAACATGCATATGCACACTCCATAGAAATGGCTAGTCAGAAAGGCTCATGCACACACTCACACACGCAGTGTTTCATATATTGGTTTTGGTGGGCTGATCTGCGAACTTCATCGCTGTAGGCAATATTGTTTGCTATTGCTTCTTTTAGAGCCCATACATATAGATGAGCCCAAACAACTAACCTGCGATAAAGTTTGCATATCTGATAGCAACCTATCTTTCCAGGCTCATTCTGTATGTCCAGGTACAACAGGACAATGTTACGATGAGGCCATGTTTTCCTCCTCTTGATTTAGAAAAATTATGGATTAATTTAAATTATTTGTGAAGTATTTGATGACAATAAGGAGAAAAAGTTACATTCACATTCTATGTGTTTTCAATCAATAAGGAGTTTGAAAAGGGCTCCGTTGCAGAGTTTCACATCTTTGGCTTACGCAGTTCCCTGCAACTAAAAGCAATCTTGCTGTGACTGAAAATGGAGGTGTCAACTCAGGCAGGCTACAAATTGCCAACAGAGGGAATAGCCATTTTAAATTACTTCCAAAGCCTGAATAAATTCTCCTGAATGGAAATCTGCCTTTATCCTTATTTTCTATCTCCAGAGATGATATGTGTTTTACTCATTATGAATCATTCTCTCCATTCCTTTCTACTAAGGTAAAGAAGAATGAGAAAAATACACTTACAGCCAGCACTACGCTGGGCTCTGTTTATGGCATAAGGAATGTAACAAATAAGATTATCCAGTTATTTAACTAATATGAAAAAATACAAGTTAGTTTGAACAGCACTTTAACAACTAAGAGATTATTTTAAACACAGAAACGAAAACGTGGAAAATGCTTTGTTAACTTTAAATCCCCATACGGATTAGCTATTATAGTCCATTTCAACTGTTCCTCACAATAACCTCTTTGGTAAACAGAGAAGATACAACCTTCCATAATTTCTGCAGATACTTAAAACTGGGACAAAGATACTAAGTGATTACGGTCACACAGTTAGTAATGGCAGAAAGTGCCCCTGAATCTTTAGCTTCTGAATTTCTCTCCAGTAATCTCTCCTTAAACCAAGCAGGATTTAGAAATAAGTTCTATTTGTGCATTCAACACACATAGAAAACATTTTTGTACTGGGAAGTTCCTTCTCATTATAACTTAATGTTACTTAGCTATGTATGTAACTTAATTAAAATTTAACAGTATCTGGCCATGGCCTAAAAGTCTATCTTTTTCAGTTTTATTTACTGTGTTTACATAGAATATCACTTAATCACATGGTTTCATAATTTTTCATAATTGGAATATTTCTGGAGGAAAAAAGAGCTACATTAATGGTTAAGAAGGGCTTAATTCAGACAGCAATCCCACCAAATTGTTCATGTTTCAGAAGTGACCCTTAGAATGTTCCAATTTTAGAACATCAGCTGCCACAGTCCTTCCCATCATGTTTATTTGCTGCTGCTCCTCCTGCAGCATTTTCAACAGTCTGGCCCACCTTTCCCTTGATGAAAGGCTTCCTGTTCTTGAAATAGAAAAGTGTTGAATATTACTGCCTATAGGGTTTTAGAGAATCAAGTCAAAAGAATTTTGAGTTTTTTTTTTTTTTTTTTTTTTTCTTGAGACGGAGTTTCGCTCTTGTTACCCAGGCTGGAGTGCAATGGCGCGATCTCGGCTCACCGCAACCTCCGCCTCCCGGGCTCAGGCAATTCTCCTGCCTCAGCCTCCTGAGTAGCTGGAATTACAGGCACGTGCCACCATGCCCAGCTAATTTTTTGTATTTTTAGTAGAGATGGGGTTTCACCATGTTGCCCAGGATGGTCTCGATCTCTCGACCTCGTGATCCACCCGCCTCGGCCTCCCAAAGTGCTGGGATTACAGGCTTGAGCCACCACGCCCGGCCGAATTTTGAGTTTTAAGTCCATAAAAAATGATGCATGGGTATGGTGTCAATACATCACAACTAAAATTTTAGTTCATTACTGGTGAAAGGGCAAAGTAGTGAAATCACATTAGAAACCTGTTGGGCAGTAGTTTGTAAAGCTGAATATACTATATGTATCTCATGACCTAGCAATTCCATGTGTATATAACAGCAATGTGTGCATACGTGAATACATAAGAATATTCATAGCAGTTAGGCACAGTGGCTCACACCTGTAATCCCAGCACTTTGGGAAGTGGAGGCAGGTGTATCACGAGGTCAGGAGTTCAAGACTAGCCTTGCCACGATGGTGAAACCCCGTGTCTACTAAAAATACAAAAACTAGCCTGGCATGGTGGCTGGCACCTATAATCCCAGCTACTTGGGAGGCTGAGGCAGAGAACTGCTTGAACCAGGGAGGCAGAGGTTGCAGTGAGCCAAGATTGCACCACTGCACTCCAGGCTAAGCGACAGAGCAAGACTGCATCTCAAAAAAAAAAAAAAAAAAAAAAAAAAAAAAAAGAATATTCATATCAACATTTTTTGTAATAATCCTAAACTAGAAGCAACCCAAGAGTCTATCAATAACAGAATGAGTAAGTGTATAGAGATAAATTTATAGAATTTGGAATTGCCTACGGCAAAAAAGAATGAACCATAGGTAGATATAATGTATAGACAGATCTCAATATATGGATGTTGAGTAAAACAATCCAAATATAAAATTGTACATAAATATTATATAATTCCATGCATATAAAATTCAAAAACAGGCAAAATTAATTTATAGTTATGAAGTCAGCACAGTGATTAATATGGGGAATGGTGATAATTAGTGTTTCATTGGAAGACCTGAGTATATTTGCTACATCTACCTGAATGGTATAAGAAGACAAGAGTAAATCAATGAGAGGGGTTTGGGATGCCACCGCCGAAAACCGGAAGGAGATCTGATCACATAGGGTTCTAACCATAAGGACAGAGAGGACAGAGTGTTTTCCCCACATCACCAAAAATCTGCAATAGTAGCTTGACATTGCCAGTCTTTTACATTTTAGCAATTCTGGCGGGTAGGTAGGTGGTGGTATGTAATTGTTATTTTTACTTGCATTTCTCTCATGACCAATAACGTTAAGCATCTTCTTATGCTTACGGTAAATTGTAATATTCTCTGAAAGCTTTTTCAAGTATTTTGCCCAAATTTTAATTCGGTTGACTGTACTTTTCCAACTGCTGTGTAAGATTCTTGACATATTCTGGCTACAAGTACTTTGTCAGATATGCATATATCTGAAACCATGACTGCCAAACTCGATTCTATTCCTCTGCTCTATTCATGTACCTTGAGCCAATACCATACTATCTTAATTCCTGCAGCTTTATAATAATTCTTAATATCTAACAACGTAAGTTCTCCATGTCTTTTCTTCTTTAGTTAGTATTGCTTTGGTTATTCTTGGTGCTGTATATTTCCACTTAAATTTTTGAACCAGCATGACAGTTTTCACAAAAATTAATGGACTGATTTTTATTTTATTGGAATTGCATTCAATCTATTAATCAAATTAGGGGAAACTGTATCTTTACAATCATCTAATCTGGACACATGGTGATGTCACTCCATTTATTTAAATAATCTTTAATATTTCTCAATATATTTTGCAGTTTTCATCGTAAAGGTTTTGAACATCTCTCATTAGATTTATTGCTTCTTAATTCTGAATTCTCTATTCTGTGTCTGTGTATCTGTTTTTGTACCAGTACAATTGAACATCTCTTACTAGATTTATTGCTTATTTCTGAGTTCTCTATCTGTTCCATTGGTCTCTGTGTCTGTTTTGTACCAGTACCATGCTGTTTTGGTTACTGTAGCCTTGTAGTGTAGTTTGAAGTTAGGTAGCATGATGTGTCCCACATTGTTCTTTTTGCTTAGGATTGCCTTTGCTATTCAAGCTTTTTGGCTTCATATAAATTTTAAAAATTTTTTTCTAATTCTATAAATAATGTCAATGGTAGTTTAATAGGAATAGCATTGAATCTATAAATTACTTTGGGCAGTATGGCCATTTTCATGATATTGATTCTTCCTATCCATGAGCATGTAATGTTTTCCATCTGTTTGTGTCCTCTCTGATTTTCTTGAGCAGTGGTTTGTAGTTCTCCTTGAAGAGGTCCTTCATTTCCCTTGTTAGTTGTATTCCTCGGTATTTTATCCTTTTTGTAACAATTGTGAATGGCAGTTTGCTCATGATTTGGCTCTCTGTCTGTTGTTGGTGTATAGAAAAGCAAGCAATGTTTGCACATTGATTTTAAAGATCTAGAAACAGAAATACCATTTAACTCCGCAATCACATTACTGGATATATATCCGAAAGAATATAGATCATTCTATTACAAAGATACATGCATGTGGTATGTTCATTGCAGCACTATTCACAATAGCAAAGACATGGAATCCACCCAATTGCCTATCAACGATAGACTGGATAAAGAAAATGTGGTACATAGAAACCATGAAATACCATGCAGCCATAAAAACAAATGAGATCATGTCCTCTGGAGGGACATCAATGGCACTGGAAGCTGTTATCCTCATCAAACTAATACAGGAATGGAAAACCAAACACCCCATGTTCTTGCTTACAGGTGGGAGGTAAACAATGAGAACACATGGACATATGGGGAGAACAACACACTGGAGCCTGCTGGGATCAGGAAGGGAGAGCATCAGGAAGAATAGCTAATGGATGCTGGCATAATACCTAGGTGATGGGTTGATCTGCGCGGCAAACCACCATGGCACACATTTACCTGTGTAACAAACCTGCACATCCTATACGTGTACCACGGAACTTAAAAGCTGAATGAAAAAAAAAGGATTTGCTGCTAGGTACTTGATTTTTTAACATTACTATAAATAACCGTTTAAAATTTCATTTTCTATTTATTTGTTGTTAGTATAAAGAGACTTGATTTTTTTTACACTGACCTTGCCTCCAGCATTCTTGTTAAAGTCACATTATTTTCAATAATTTTGGAGATAATTTTATATTTTCTACATATATAATTCTATCACTTGTGGCAAACAGTTTTACTTCATCCTTTTCAATCTTCACGACAATTTTTTCTTGGCTTATTGCATTGGTTAAAACCGTCAGTTGGTGATAGTGAACACTCTTTCCTTGTTCCCAAACTCAGAGAGAAATCATTTATTACTTTATCACTAACTATGAGGTTATATAACATCAAGGAAATTCCCTTCTATTAGTATGTTGAGAATTTTTATTATAAGCAAGTGTTGAATCAAATTAGTTTTCTTTATCTACTGAAATAATAACATACTTTTCCTCTGATTCTTTTAATAAGGCTTTTTTTTTTTTTTTTTTTTTTGGATGGAGTGTCACCCTGTTGCCCAGGCTGGAGTGCAGTGGCCTGGTCTTGGCTCACTGCAACCTCCACCTCCTAGGTTCAAGAGATTCTCCTGCCTCAGCCTCCTGAGTAGCTGGGATTACAGGTGCAAACCACCACACCTGACTAATTTTTATATGTTTAGTAGAGATGGGGTTTCTCCATGTTGTCCAGGGTGGTTTTGAACTCCTGACCTTGTGATCCACCCGCCTCAGCTTCCCAAAGTGCCGGGAGCGAGCCACTGCACCTGGCCGAGTGGTTTTTAAATGTTAAATTAACCATGAATTCCTAAAATAAATCCCTTTTGATCATGACATATTTCTTTTACATATCCCTGAACTTGATTTGCTAAACAAATATTTTAAGATTCATGAAAGATACTGACTGGTGATTTTCTTTACTAGAAAGTTCTTGTCAAACTTGGGTTAGGTTGATTTCACACACGTTAAGAAATGTTTCATCTTTTTCTATTTTCTATAAGAGTTTTTGTAAGATTGGCATTATTTCTTCCTTAAATATGTGGAATAATTTATTACTAAAGCAATATGGGTCTGAAATTAAATTTCAGGGAAGGCATTTAATTGTAGCTTCAATTTAAATATAAACTTAGGATTATTCATATTTTTAATTTCTTCTTATGTCCATTTTGGTAAGTTGTATTTTTACAGAAAGGTGTCAATTTTATCTAAGATGTCAAATTTATTGACATAAAGTTGATTATAATATCTTATTATCTTTATTATCTCTATGACATGTAGTGGTGATACCTTTTTTTTTTTCTGAACTTCCTAACTTGTATTTTCTCTTTTTTCCTTGATTGGTTTACTAGAGATTTACCAATATTAATCTTGTCAAAAATCACAGTTGTGTTAATTTTCAAATATTGTATATCTTTTTCTACTTCTATAATTTCTGCTGACTTTTGCTTTTTCTCTTTTCTTTTTTCTTAATTATTTTTATTTATTTATTTATTTTTGAGACAAGATCTCCCTCTGTGGAGGCCCAGGCCGAAGTGCAGTGGTGTGAGTGATCTTGGCTCACTGCAACCTCCATCTCCCAGGTTCAAGTGATTACCATATTTGGATTTAATTTGCTGATTATTTTCTAGTTTGAGTTGGAGGTTTGAATCATTTATTTTCAACTTTTTCTTTTTCCACTACATACATACTAAAAATATAAATTTCCCTGTAAGTATTGGTTTAGTTTCCATCTCACAAGTTTTTATATATTGCATTTTCATAATCTTCACACTTACCTCAAAATATTTTCTCATTTATATTGTAATTTCTTCTTGCATGTGTTATTTAGAAACATTTTCATTAATTTACAAACATTTGAAAATCTCATAGGTATCTATTTCTGAATCCTAATTTTATACTTCTCAGAAAATGTGCAGTAATTCTAATCCACTGATATTTATTGACACATAATTTATGGCCAAGATATATTCTATGTTATTAACTTTTCCATGAGCACTTACAAAAAGGACCCATATACATTTGAAAAGAATGTAGTTGTTGGATGAAATATTGTATATTCATCAACCAGGTAAAGTTGTTTAATCATATTTTTCAATTTCTTTGTTGACTGTCATCTTCCTAAAATTCTTTTCCAATAATGATTTTTGGATTTGTCTATTTCTCCCTTGAGTTTTGCCTATGTTTGCTATACAAAATTTGAAGATGTGTCCAGTGCCTACAAATTTAAGATTGGCGTAACTTTTTTTTTTTTTGAGGGGTAGTCTCATGCTGGAGTGCTGTGGCTTGATCTCAGCTCACTGCAACCTCCGCTTGCCAGGTTCAAGTGATTCTCCTGTATCAGCCTCCCGAGTAGCTGGGACTACAGGTGCATGCCACCATGCCCAGGTAAGTTTTTGTATTTTCAGTAGAGATGGGTTTTCACCATGTTAGCCAGTATGGTCTTGATCTCCTGACCTCGTGATCCGCCCACCTTGGCCTCCCAAAGTGCTGGGATTACAGGCATGAGCCACCTGGTTTGGACAACTTCCTTTTATCATTAACAAATATCCGTCTGTATCTCTCACAGTAATTTTTGCATTAAAGTCTACTTTGTCTGATATTAATACAGTTATAGCTTTTAGTTAATTTTTGCATGGTACATCAATCTCTAACATTTCTCAGTCTACATAGTGTATCTTAAATCTTAAACTTAGTAAAGTATCTTAAAACCTACTATATTTAAACTGACTACAATTGGTTATCTGTACCCAATCTGGCAATCTTTTCTTTTAATAGGAATGTTGAAACCACTTATACTTAAAATAATTACTGCTATAGTTTCTTATAAGTCTACAATTTTAATTTGTTTTCCATTTATCACATCTATTCTTTGTTCCTGTATTTCTTCTTTTCACTTTCTTTTTAGTCAATCAAGTTGTTTTTTAAATTATTTTCTCCCTTATTAGCATTTCAATTGAACTTCTTTTATTATTTTAATGATTATTCTAAAGATGGGAAAATACATCTTTGACTTAAGTCAGTCCTTTTTAAATTAGCAATTGTAACCTTTCTTAAACAATGTTTTTAAACAGCTTACTACACAGTGGTGGGAAACAGTGAGTGTTTCTTTCATTACCTTGCTACATTTGAGTATGATTTGGCCTTAGCTTGAGGAGAGTCTACTTTTTCAGGTCTCGAATGTGGCCCGGGCCACTGTTTTCAAAACCCACCCTTTGTGAGTCAGGATTAATAAGCACTGGATCGGCTTCTGACAGAGCCCGTCACATTTACAACAGCCTAAACCTCTTGTCTGTATTAGAACCCAACTTTAAAATGTGTATCTTACTAGGATATAACCTTTTAACACAGATATTAAATGATTCCACCACTCCACATGTCTACCTTCACGAGGCGTGACTTCTGCTGTCTGGTATTTACAGTTACATGTGAAAAGAGAGTTATGCTGGCAAGTGAGGGCGTGGAAGGTGAGGGCTGGGGGATGGGTGGGAGGGGACATCACAATCCCTAATGAGACTAATATTGGCCCTTTACAGCTTTGTAATTACTTCCAATTCATGGTATCTTTTTAACTGTCTTTTTTTGAATGTAAGATGAAAAGGGTTAAAAACTACAGGCTAAAACTAGTTTTATTAATATCTGAACCCTACCAGTCAATTTCATGTTTTTAAGAAAGTGAATGTCAGCTGATTGCAATGCTAGCTCATCAGGATGATAAGCCATCCAGGGAATCCTGGTGAAACTACTTTACTGCCAGTTCCTTCAAATCCAGGAAGAGACATATGCCTCCTTGCGCATAAGCATTAGTTCGCATTCAGATTAAACTGCCTTCCAACGGGCTGCCCAAGGGATGATGCTGAGATGGCAAATGATCAGATATGTGTCTTTTATTCAGATATCCTTAGGAGCACATGCACGTGTTAAAGGAAATCACTTTTATTTGCTCCAAGCTACTAGAGGAAGAACTAGAATTAGAAAGAGTAAACCCAAAGGACTTTAGGGCCTTAAAGACATCCTATAACCTATATCCCAACTAAATATTTGTATTCAAATAAAAAGCGCTGTTAGGGTTCTTTCTTCGTGAAGATTAATTTTCTATTTTAACTAGAAATATTTGATACGTCGTAATTTTCAATTTGGCTAACAAAAATGCCAAGTGCTGGTATTAAATATATCCACAATGGCCCTCCAAGTTTACACGTTAATGCAGGTCATGATTTTAAGGTTTTTTTTTTTTTTTTTTCCATTCAAACTGAAAGACTGATAAACAGCCCTTGAGTAGTCTCCAGATAGGCTGCTGAAGGAATGTCCCACATGCATTTAGTTAGTTAAAAACCTGCTGAGTCTTACATAATTACTGTGTTGAAGCAACGGCAGTGGTAAAGCAATAGGTCAGATAACTACTGTGGTTTATCCAATGCAAGACACAGCCTGAGATAATATAAAAATAATTATATGCACAAACCAGATTTTCCAAACTGCTTATTTAGTTTTCTAGGTCAGTATAGCTGGTCAAATCCCTCTGAAAG
The DNA here is from genome assembly GCF_048565385.1 of Saimiri boliviensis. Lineage (NCBI taxonomy): Eukaryota > Metazoa > Chordata > Mammalia > Primates > Cebidae > Saimiri > Saimiri boliviensis. The sequence goes on along the minus strand of NC_133458.1, from coordinate 95,671,017 downwards.
TTAAGTTTTCCAGCTGACCGTGAACAGTTAGTTCGCTTACATTATTTCTGTAAAATGCTGCATGTATTTAGATGTTCAAAGGACTATAATATTTATTCTGACTCTCTGGAGGTTTTTTCTCCTAATAAGTACTGTTAGTATGCTGGAGAGAAAGGGTAGATTAAAAGCCATGCTCCTGTAAAAGCTTAACACCATCTTCATTACCGTGTAGTTAAAACTTCAGGTACATACAACTAAGTTCCGAATTGCCTAAGACGGAGTCCATCCAACCATGCAAACATAGCATTCCTGTTTCATAAGCATAAATTTCCCCTTCATTCTGATTCATTTGAGCCTCAACACTCTGCGCTGAAAAATTGCCACAGTATTATTTTACCTTTATAGAAGAAAAAAATGATAGTATCATTTTTTTGGTGGTAATATCATTTTGGTCCTTGTGATTTCCAAGCTAGATCAGCGGTTTCAGAAATTTAAAGCATCCGTTATCTTAAACCAACATAGATCTGAGCTAGCTCACTGAGAGGCTGACTGGGGAGAGAGAAGAGCTCAGCCCCAAGGTAACAGAAAGCAGGACGAGGGGCAGAGGCCAAAACCTTAGCAGAATACTAAGCTAAAAAGCGACAAAGAAAGAAACGTAATTTGATAATGGATCTTATTTGAAGATTTCCACCAAGTGATAATAGACAGTTTTAGGAAATATGGCCAGTGGGTTTCAAAATGGGCACATTTGCCCATTAGGAAGCAACAGCACTTGATTCAGTTTTTGGCAAGCTTCCAACCTTGTCAATTATCTCAATCCTAGTGCAGTTTTCAATCCTGGTGGGATTTCCACCGACCCAAGTGTCCTCTACCAATTTCCCCAACCCTAATTGTCTTTTCCTTCCTCTCAGATATACTGCAGAGTCTCTGTGTCTCTGGAAATTAATCACTATTTGAGAGATTAATTGGAATTTTTAGGCTATTAATTGTAATTTCCTCTTCCTCTGGCTTTCTTAATTTTGAGGAAAATCTACAAGGACTCTTTCAGCAATGAAAGCGTACACTAAAAAAAAAAGAAGCTCCAGCCTCTCTCAACAATAGCTGCTTCTCTGACATTTCTACTACACCGCTTGTCAGTCAATACACCTGGAGAATTACTTAGGCTTAGTTACAAACTTCACCTGGGGATTTTGAGAAATTGGCTTACATAATAAGATTAATTATATAATAACTATTTAAACGTTAAGTGATATCATTTCTACTCTTTAAAAGAGCGTGTTCATATTCAGAATCAGTCACTTAAGGAAGAGGAGTGCATAATTTAAAACCAAAAGAAAAGACAGTAGCTAAAACTTGGTCCCATAGGTTATGGTCTCTTGAACATTTTCTTTCCCTGAGAAACGGAATCTGCCTTATTAGACATACACTTATGTGTGACATCCCACAAAGACATACACACACACTCGCACATACTCACACACTAGAGACCTAACTTTACAGCAGAAGTAAATCCTTGCTCTGGAATGACATAGCAACAAGTACTTTTAATTCCTGTTGAACCAGAAGTAAATGTCTCCTCGCATGTAACATAGAATTGCAACTCAGAGAGAAGAAAACACCTTAGGAAACAGACTTAGATGAGTGTGCTGATTTAAAAAATGCTTTCCTGGTATTCAGACGGTACAACCACAGGCCTGGCTCCAGGCTAAGTAAGATGCCTAATGGGGGCCTCCAGGAGGCCTCCCAAGACCGTGACATTTACAGAAGTAGAAAGAATGAGAAGTTGGGAATGCCTCAAGTAGCTAGAACCACATACTCCAGGAAAAACATGGACGCAAATGCAGAGGACAGCCTCAGCCTTCTTTTCTGTCTAGGAGCTATACTTGTGCCACTGTAAACATCCCCAGGCAGAACTTCTGCTGGCATCTATGAGAAGGCACAAAAATAAAAAATCTCAGACTGAGTAACGACTTGGGGGAAGAGTATAAACTAAAATATTTAATTGTTAATGACTTCAAAATTTCTGCAGAGTTTTACCAAGTCCAGATTCACTCTCAAACTTTGTACTGTGAGCTCCTTTCCAGTGAAGTTCATGTCTCCATTTATTTAGTCATTCATCCAAAAAAAAAAAAAAGTTTCTAAGAAGCTCTGATGTGGCAGTCTTCTCTGCTAGTAGTGGTGACCCAAGGACCCTTCCCTTCCTGGAGTGACAGTTCACCGAGAAGAGACTGAATAAAGAGTTACAAGCAGACTGTACATAACTCTTTACATCCTCAAAGCCAAGCATGGTGGCTGACACCCACTCTGCGCTCACACTTTACGAAAGAGAGATGAGAAAGAGAAAGGAGAAAGAAACAAAGAGAAAAATAAGGTTCAGGTTATTGCCATCTCCCTGCCAAGTTTCATAGATAAAATATTTGGGTGATTAACTGAGTAAGGGACATACAATGGTGGGTTCCTATATAACATACATTCAAGTGTAAAAATAGGTCCCTACCTACACCTGAAATCATGACTATTAATCAACTTCAGAAATGACAAAGTTTTCAGTAATGTAGCCTGGGTCAGTTAGTTTCTGGTCAATAAACTGTTGGTGGAGATTAGGAAAGATACCACAGGATGATGAGCATTACGACATTGACTAAGGATCATAAATTCATGGAACAGAACCAATTCTGTAAGAGTTGAGATTAACCTGAAGGTGCCTATCAAAGAGTTAATACTCATCCACAAAGGCTTTCCATCTTGGTAGAGATAAGGTTTCCTAGAAAAGCCAGATTTTAATGAGGTTGCAACATAGGAAAAAAAGGGAATGGCGGGCCAGAGGACTAGGGTGAGGGTACTCAGGCGTCTGCATAGCAAAATAAGTAAAACATTAACGAAAATGGGACGGCTGCTGCTGGATGCCGGGAACCATGCTAAGTCACTGGGGTGGTACATGACTAAGACCTAGGGCCCGACTCCAGGTGTTTGCTGATGATTACTCAAGAGCCACAGAAAAAGAGGCCATATTTGAGCATAAATAGAAGTCTTAAAAGGGAAATAGGATCAAATTGACTCATTTTTGAAGATGAGGAAGTATTTCTTTACCAGGGGGTTTTAGCAGCATCCAAAAACACCATCCTTGGAATCAGGAGGGGGAAAGCATGACCACAGCTTCATTCCATTAAGGTCACTTGTGTTTCCCTTCTGCAACGAATGAATAAAAATACTGCTGATCAAACTTAAAAGGGCAATTACTGCTTGTGTGAATGTATGCACAAAGATTACGGTAATGCAGTATTCCTTTTTTTTTTTTTTTTAAAAAAGAAAAGTAAAAAAGGGTCCCTCTCTTTTAGAGCTACTATGTGAAATATTTACAGATGAAATGATGCCAAGCCTGGGATTTGCTTCAAAGTAATCCTGGGTATGCAGTGGAATGAAGGTAAAACCAGCCCATGATGCAATCGTTGTTGAAGCTGGATGTTAAGAGGTTCATTTTACTTTTCTCTTTACTTTAAATATATTTGAAATGTTCTTTATAAAAAGTTATTAAAATCTACATTTGTAATAAAAGCCTGATGGATATGTAGGGAAAGATGAAACTTTTAAATGATCATTCAATAAAATAGTGCTACTCAGTGTAGCAAGTTAAAAAAATCAATAAAAGCTCCTTGAACATGATTAAATAATACTATGGGGCCTATAGAGCGTTCTGTATACCACAACCATGCCTGGAGCAAGCTAACTGAATCTACCACATTTCTGGAGTTCTAGACCAATTTCTAATCTGTTTTCCAAAGTGCCAGTCACCACTCTAGAGTGGATCCTGAAGTCAACTTGTGAGTCCTGAAAAGTTTTAGATAAATGAATAGAAATACAATAAAAAAGACAGGATCAGAGCATATCACACATCCTGGATGAACTTTCTTTGAGGAACTTGTGTGTGTGTGTGCGCGTGCGCGAGCACGCACGCGCGCACCATGAGCATTTCTGTTTAGTCTACTCTCAACATAATAGCCAAAGTGGGTCTGTTAAAATCTAAGTCAGGTCGGCCAGGTGCGGTGGCTCATACCTGTAATCCCAGCACTTTGGGAGGCCGAGGCAGCTGGATCACTTGAGGTCAGGAGTTCAAGACCAGACTGGCTAACATGGTGAAACCCCGCCTCTACTAAAAATAAAAAATAAAACAAGCTGGGTGTGGTGGCAGGCACCTATAATCCCAGCTACTCAAGAGGCTGAGGTGGGAGGATCACTTGAACCTGGGAGGCAGAGGTGGCAGTGAGCCCAGATCGCACCACCGCACTCCAGCCTGGGCGACAAGAGCAAGACTCCATCTCAAAATAAATAAATAAATAAACCTAAGTCAGATCATGCCACTGTCTTCTGGAACCCTCCAGGGACAACCTATCTTACTCAGTGTAAAAGCCAAAGCCCTTACAGTGGCCTATGAGGCCCTCCATGATCTGCCTCCTCCTCTGTCATCCTATTTACCCCTTTCTCACTCCACTGGCCTCATTTCTGTTCCTGGAACACACCAGGCACGCTTCCACATCGGGACTCTGCAGTTCCTTCTGTCTGGAACGCTCTTTCTCCAAATATCTGCATGACTGGCTCTCTCTCCATCAAGTGTCACCTTCTCAGTAAAGCCTTCTCTGACCACTCAACTTAGAATACAGACCCCCTTACCCCCAGCATTTCCTGTCTCTCTTCCTGCTTTATTTTTCTCCGTAGAACTTATCACCTTCTAATATATAAATCAATAGATATAATTATATATAAAAGATATACATTTATATATACAAATTATATATAGTTCCGTTGGTTTACTGTCTGTATTTAGAAATTCCACGAAGTCCAGAATTTTTGTCTGCTTCGTTCATTGCAGTATCTCTAAAATCTAGAACATGGTAAATAAATACATATTGAATGAATTGTGAATGTGTGCATGTTACGTGTGGGTTTCACGTGTGTGCTGGGTTTCATAGTGTAGGTCATGTTTCAAAAGGCTTGTATGATACTGCCCTAGAGCATACTTGGACTACCTCTGGGCTTATTACTAAGAGTAAAGACTGAAAAGCAAGTAGAGTACCCAACAACAGACACCCAACAGTCCTCAGTCTTACAGACTCGGTGCCTGGAACAAATGATTCCACTGGTAATTGCTATTTGAAATATGTGTGTATGAGGGTGTAACTGATTTACATACAGGAGCGTTGTTTCCTTGGGGGACCACCGAGGCACCATAAATTGGCAAGAGGAAATAGGCAGAATCAGAAAAATCGTAAAATTTTTAAGACTCTCAGAGATGATCTGGGCCAAACTAATAATACTACGGATGAGCATCAAAGTCACAAAATGATAATGTAATTTGCCCCTGGACACACAGAAAGTAAATGCTGAGACAGAAGGAGGGCAGACTTAGGTCACATGACTCCTCACCCACTGATCTTACACAGCCTGGCCCATCATAACAATGCAAAACAGGAGTCTACTCCAAAAGCCTCTGCCTGTTCCCTTTTCCTTGGGAATAACGTGAAATTATTTCTCCAGATAGGCACCAATACATTTATTCCACTAGACTTGACAATTTGCAGGAATCTGTTTTAAAAACAGAGCTGCTAATGATCACTATTTCTCATAAATCAAAGCCTTCAAAATTGCCTCCCATAGCAACTGGCAGTGGGTTGACTCAACTACTATGATTCTCCACCTTTCTTTTTTTTTTTTTTTTTTGTGACGGAGTTTCGCTCTTGTTACCCAGGCTGGAGTGCAATGGTGCGATCTCGGCTCACCGCAACCTCCGCCTCCTGGGTTCAGGCAATTCTCCTGCCTCAGCCTCCTGAGTAGCTGGGATTACAGGCACGCACCACCATGCCCAGCTAATTTTTTGTATTTTTAGTAGAGACGGGGTTTCACTATGTTGACCAGGATGGTCTCGATCTCTCGACCTCGTGATCCACCCGCCTCAGCCTCCCAAAGTGCTGGGATTACAGGCTTGAGCCACCGCGCCCGGCGATTCTCCACCTTTCTAATAATAAAGTTCCAACTTACCATCAGGCCCAGGGATGTTAAAGCCTGTCAAGAATCTAAACCTTCAACCCTCACTGTCCTACTTCTCCTTAGAGCTAAAGACCCTAAACAGTTTTGAATTAATGGATTTATGTATTTTCATAACCATAAAACAAAATGCTTCAAACCATAAAGCAATAACAAGTGAAAACAACACATGGGTTGTCAGTCATGTTAATATAGTGGGGTAGCAGACCATTTTTCGGGGAGTGATATTTTTACAAAATGAATAGTTACACTAATTGCTTCTTTCTCAAGTAAGACGATAATAAGCTTTTTGACCATGAGAGGCCATGTATTTTGGAATTCTCAGTGTTTTGTTGGTGGCCTTAGAGATTCTAAGGGCTGAGGACATTCATGACATAATTATGGCAGATGCTCTTGCTTCCCTCTTCCCCCTTAACAGAACCCTGTTCTGTTCAGGCCTCTTCACTCCATCAGGAGAGGCTGGTCCATCTGCGCTCCAGGAAGGGGGTCACAACTGGACTAAGTGCATCAGGGGAATCCTATTCCCTTGCCAGTGACTGGTTCACATGTAAGCATGTGACAAAAATGTGGCCAATGAGGCAAAGGGAACTTTGCTGCTGGTGGGGGGAGTGGGCAGGTGTGTCTGAGAAAGTCTTTCTTCTCTTTCACAGGGCCAGGAGGAAGAGATTTCCCCATCTCTGTTTCTAAATACTATGCCAGGGGACTGCTGTTGTCATCTTGACATTGTAAAGACAATGAGGCTGAGGGAAAGGCGCCCTAACCAAGAGGGCAGAGCTGAGAGAAGCAGACAGAGCTATATACTGCAGTGTCTACAACCACGGAACCTCAGCACTTCTTCTTAAGAGTTTTCTGTATTAGCGGCTGAAACATCCTAACCCTTACAATAATTGCATCCTGGAATGGTCTGCTCAGGATGTGAGGAGGTGTGAATGTGTGATACGTGTTGGTGTTAGCATGAGAAATGTTTGCGTGAACAGCAGGTCCCAGGAACAGTGAGTCTTTTGTTAGAGATGGCTTAGCCTGTGACATTAGAAAGCAGGAGGAACAAAGTCTAAAATGTGAGATGTCAGGGGGGCTGCAGAGGCCGGCGCAAGGCACAATACCACCCCCACGTGTGCTGCTGTCCTAGAGGGCCCAGGGCAGCCAGATTTCACCTGAGGGAGAACCCAGAACAACAGAGCCACTGTGGCCCGTGCCCACTTCCTCTAGGGGTTGCCAGGAAAACACTCTGAATGAGACTTAAGGAAGAAGTTCGAGTACTTGCTTTGTCTTCACACTGCCATGAATGGGCATTTATTTGTATTTGGTGGGGGTGGCTGTGTCAGTTCCCTAAGGAAAAAAGGAGCAAAGGCCATGACCAACTTGAAGGGCAGCCATCCTATCAATTCATGCAGGCCATTGGATACTGAAGCCTGCCCAAGAAAGTAGCTACCCAGGGACTCAGTTCCCCAAAGACGTCTGTCTTTACCTCCATTAGCTCCAAGCTAGGGCCAATCTTCCTCCAACTAACAAAGTAGATCTACCTAGAGGAGAGGAGTCTCTGTACTTCAGAGGAAGAAGAGGACTTTTGCAACAACCTGGCACTCAAAACCATCAAATATTAAAAAATGCTCATGGGCTAGGTCCATTATAGTGAACAATATATGGTTCTGGAAAATTTCCTATTTATAATCACTCATATTTTCGATGTGATCTGATCAAACACATTTTTTTCTTTACTTGTTTGAGGTAAAAGTAAATACTATCAGAACCTCTGTGACAGCTACAAGCATGTAATATGTTAGTCTTTTCGGCAAAGTCTTTCTAGTACAATACGGTGATCTGTTGTGATCAAAGGGTGTCGGCTCTTTGATTAGAAACAACAAAAGAACCAGCAGATGATATCCTTGGAAACGTCTGTACGAGCATCCATCTAGTGGGGGCATATGGAGGCAGCCACAGACACGTCAATGCACGAATAATACTCGGGAGCAACAGGCACACAGTAGGGAAACTTGGTTCCTGGATGATTCACACTGTACTTCGAGGTCATAGAGTTGTGCCCAGGGTTTAAGAAGCTGAATAAAAATCTAATTAACTAGTCATGAGAAATGCACTAATTGCTTTGCCCAGCAGTAGCAGAGAGGACCTGCCGCTCTCCCTCATTCTTCAGTGAGAAGGAGGGTGCCATGGCCTTTCAGGGATACGAATGAAGGGAGGCATTTCTCTAGTGGAGGCTGAGCTAACCAGCCCCAGAGAGGAATTCTCTATGGAACTATCTGAGAAGGTCAGCGGCTGGCTGCAGAAAAAGATGAATGTGGAAATGAAAATGGAAAGAGAAGGGGCACCCCCATGTGCTGACCAAGTTTTCAGTGGATATGGATTGAAACGTCTCCCATCTGATTACAAGCAACCTGTCCAGGAAGGACTTGACCTATGGGTTTTCTTCTGTCTGCTCACCTTATGACTGTTTGACCTCCTCATATATCAATTTCTTTGCCTTCTTAAAATAATGGCTTTATTCAGATGTAAATCGCACACCCTACAATTTACCTGTTTAAAAGCAAACAATTCAATGACTTTTAGTTCATTAACAGACAGTGTAACTACTATTACCACAATCAAATTTAGAACAATTTCAATACGGCAAAAAGAAAACTCATACCTATTAGCCGTCACTCCCTATTTTACTCCAAATCTCTCAGCTGCAGGGAACAACTCATCTACTTTCTGTCTCTAGGATTTGCCTATCTTGAGTGTTTCAGATATGTGGAATCATACAGTATGCAGTCTCTCACTTCTTCACTTAACATATTGTTTTCCAGGCTCATCCCTGCTGTAGCATGTACGCAGGATCGCTTTTTAAAGCCTTCCCTGCCGGACGCGGTGGCTCATGCCTGTAATCCCAGCACTTTGGGGAGGCTAAGGCGGGCAGATCACAAGGTCAAGAGATCGAAATCATCCTGGCCAACATGGTGAAACCTTTTCTCTACTAAAAATTACAAATATTAGCTGGGTGTGGTGGTGCGTGCCCGTAGTCCCAGCTACTCAGGAGGCTGAGGCAGAAGAATTGCTTGAACCCGGGAGGCAGAGGTTGCAGTGAGCCAAGATCGCCCCATTGCACTCCAGCCTGGTGCCTGGTGACAGAGCAAGATTTTGTCTCAAAAACAATAACAAACAACAACAACAAAAAAAAAAACCTTTCCCTTTCCCTGTAGCTCTCCATGTTGAACTCTACCTTTATCACTTGTTTTTTCAGTATTCACTACTCACTCCTGTAATGTGCTTGTGAACCACAAATCAAGGTAAAAAGTCCGCATTCAGACAAATTCATGTGCTTCTGCTCAGAGTCTCCCACTGGAAGTAAGTTAAAAATAAAATTAATAAAGTAAGTTAAAAATACGATTTCTAGGCTGGGCACAGTGGCTCACACCTGTAATCCCAGCACTTTGGAAGGCCAAGGTGGGTGGATCATGAGGTCAGGAGTTCGAGACCAGCCTGGCCAAAATGGTGAAACTCCATCTCCACTAAAACACAAAAATTGACTGGGTGTAGTGGCATACACCTATAATCACAGCTACTTGGGAGGCTGAAGCAGGAGAATCCCTTGATCCCAGGAGGCGGACGTTGCAGTGAGCTGAGATCATGCCACTGCACTGCAGCCTGGGGGACAGTGCAAGACTCTCCATCTGGGGGAGAAAAACAATTTCTAAAAGCTATTGAAGGCATGTGGCTAATATAAACTGGTGACAGGGTCCTTGCAGAACTGATTTACATACAAAAGATAAGGAAGGGGCTACATTTGCACTCCTATGACCGTTACTGAGTGCCTGGACATGCCAGACGCTGCTAGGCACCAAAAATCCAGCAGTAAACCAAACAAAAATAGCTGCCCCTGTGAAGCAGGTATTTCAGTGATCCATGATAAAGTCATTTTAAAAAGAAAAGCAAAGGAATAAGCTGAAAAGTCAGAGCAGTGGTTACCTTTGGAAAGAGGGAATGAAATAAGATAGGGAAGGAAAGAGAGAAGAATACAGAGGGAGACGCAAGGCTAGGCAATGGTCCTAAACTGGGTGGTGGCTTTCCTAGTAATTATGTGCTATGCTTCATAACTTGATGCCTATTACAATATATACAGATATTCTTCTGTATATATTGTATCTTACCTTAAATATGTCTAAATTTTTTACCTATAAAAGAACCATTCCTCTGGATGGGAGCGTGTAACAGTGGTGTTCCTTGGGTTGACTGAGCTAATTTAAAATGTTGGGACTGCAGGACACATACTGGAGCCTTACACAGAGTAGAGAAATCCTATATTGGCACGATTACACAGCAAGGATTTGAAAGGCTTATGAAGAAGAGCAAGGTAAGCTATTTAGGAGAAACTTTTCCAGTTATCTTAGAAAATCATGAGCTCTGGGTGATCACTTATCACTCAGGAAAGGAACCTGTGGTGTATCTTATTAGAACATGAGCTTCATGAGATCAGGGATTTTTATGCTTCGTTCACAGATTTTCAAGTTTTCTTCACAGACATTCACACGTTTGATTCTAACATCAGGTGTTATTAGCCCATTTTATGGATTAAAAAATAGAATCTCTGAGACTAGTTGGTGCTGGTGCTTGGGCCAGGTCCTCAACTTCCCAATGCTTGTAACACAATGCCACCCTTGGAGTCTATGGTTCAAGTGAACCCACATTAATTCACGAAACCCAAACATAGATGCTAAAAATAAGTTTCAGAGAGTTAAATGTAAAGCAATAGGAAGAAACAGCATCTGCTCTATAGGTAGAAAACCACTGAAACTCATTACTATAAGAAGGAGCAGACGCTAAAACTATAGATGGATTCAGAGGCATTTACATTAACTCCTGAATGACAGCTTTACACTCGGCTATTTATGAAAAGTCAGATGTCTGCAGGGCATCTCCTCCCTGAAAGGCTGGTTGTGCATTTTTACAAAACACCCTTCATGCTATTACTTTAGAATACAGAACCAAGTAAGTACTGTGGCAATTACTATGTTCTTAAGCCAAATGACATCGTCTAACTCAAAATCATGTCTTACATGTGTAATTGCCTAAGATTTGCTGTAATTCTATTCCTAATCTTAATCTCATATTAATGATTTCAGGAGCGTTTACAAAGCTTCTGTCAATTGCTTTTTCCTCTGAAGAATTCATATTCTGAAAAAAGGCATGTGGATTTGTTTAGTGGCTTCAAGCAAGCATAGGACCTGGGCTCTCCTGAGACCAAAGTTCAACCCTAGGGTGTACTGACCTCACATGGAACAAAAACTTCTGAGCCCTGGTCATCGGGTGTACCTTCAACCCTAGACACTGATCATGAGGGGGATCCAGAGAGGATAGTTGGCTAGAGCTAACCAGGCCCCCAACCAGAAATTAACAACTCCAAGGGTATATACTGAAAGAGAATAGTGCTCTCTGTGCATATGAAAATCAGCAAAATGTATTATTTTCCAAACAAGCATTTGGTAATTTGGTAATTAATATGATTTACTGGATCTCACTGTCTCTGAGGACAAGGACTGTAAAACAAAATGGGTAATTTTTTTGTAATAAAGAGAATGGGAATGAGCAAGTTAAATCAATATTAGGCAGCCAAATTATGTGTATTAATATCTACATATCATTAGCATAATCCCAAGTGAATTATTTCATTACTAAAAGTAATGCTAGGCCTGACTTTCCATTTCCCTTGATATTAACTTTTATGTGATATAAATGTGGTGAGAAATAACTTGTGTTTGAAACGCAATCCACTTCCACTTTCTGTGTACACATATATAAACACAAACACACACATACAGACATACACATGTGTATGCATGTGTGTGTAAACACACATACTTGTCTGTGGCAGGGCATCGTGATACAAAGGCTATCAGACAAGAGTTTTCTACACACACAGAGAAAAATGTGTGCTTTGTTTCCTCAGCTTCTCTTTCCAGCTTCATGGCATTGCAGGCTTTCTTTGGAAAGAGGGGTGTACATAAATCTAACGAAAATATATGAAGCCGAGAATACACTGAAGCCCAAACAAAACAAAACAAAAAATCTGTCTAAACAAGAATCTGACAAATGTCCCAACCTGTTCCTCTTTATAGAACTTCAATGGAAAATCACTGTGAAGATTCACAAAAATTAAGGACATCTCTAATGTCTGGGACTAAAACCAAACAGGGACCCGAGAATCAGGGCTGAGCTGCGTTGATAAGTTTCTGCCTTGGTGAATGGAGGGTAAGCAGACGGGGCTACAGCCACTGAGCAGTGTAGCACGTTTTCTATGGCAGATTCTGCGATCCAGGCTAGAACATTCCCACTGTAGTCATCCGGACCAGAGCTGCCCAATACAAATATAACATAAGCCATGTATGTAATTTCAGATATTCTAGTAGCTACCTTAAACACATTTTTAAAAAATAAAAATAATTTTTAAAATATATTATATTTAATATATATTTTTTTTTTTTGAGACAGAGTTTTGCTCTTATTGCCCAGGCTGAAATGCAATGGCAGGATCTCGGCTCACTGCAACCTCTGCCTCCTGGATTCAAGCAATTCTTGTGCCTCAGCCTCCCGAATAGCTGGGATTACAGGCATGCACCACCACACCTGGCTAATTTTTGTATTTTCAGTAGAGATGGAATTTCACCATGATAGTCAGGCTGATCTTGAACTCCTGACCTCAGGCGATCCACCTGCCTTGGTCTCCCAAAGTGCTGGGATTATAGGCATGAGCCACCATGCCTAGCCTAGATAAAAAAAAATTATCACCTAAACACATATTCAATATTTTTAAAATTATGAATCAGATATTTTATATTTTTTCGCTTTGTACTAAGTGTTTGAATGCTAGTCTTTATTCTATACTTGTAGCACATCTCAATTCAGACTAGCCATGTTTCAAGGGCTCAGAAAACCACGTGTGGCTGTCACATGGACAGTACAGGTCTAGGTCTTGAGAATCAGGTCCCTAGAGGTCTAAGGCAGCCCCGCCCTCTGAAAGATACTACAGGAGGTCTACTGCGACAGCCATGCTCCCTGCTTCCCATTTCTTTGCAGTCCCAACACAGTCTCTTGTACTTATTCCTTGGAAGCAACATCATATAAGAAAGCACATGTGGCATTCCATAAACTAGTAAGGAAGTGCTAGGTTTCACTTCCTTGAAAAAAACAATACCCAGCCCCTACTGAGGGTGCAAAGGGCAATGATAGGACCCAGTAAAATCCAGGAACTGGACCTCTGATGTGAAAAGAATTGTGTAAGGTTATCACCCATAGTGATAAGGTTATCACTATGAATCACTATGTGATTCACAGTGCCCTAAATCTATGATCTGAGTTATGTCAATAAATAGTAAGCCACACATATCAGTCTTTTGCTTACTATAGTTTCTGAGTCCAATAGCCTCAACATTCACCTCTTTCTTGACAGCTGCTTGACTCTTTAAAGATACCTTCCACCTTCCCATTTTCTTGCACTTGAAGACGGTAACAGAAGTTCAAGGAGAACTGTTTCCTTTCCTTAGAAACTGTCACGTTCCTGCATCTTACTTGCATGCATTGCTCCCCAATTAAATGTACTCAAAATTCCAAAAGATAACTTTATCGTCTAAAAACCAATGCATTTGCTTTCCCCTAATGTGGGCCTTTTGTAGAAGCAAAAATCCGTCTAGCTAGCTGCTGATGGCCAGGTTGGCAGAAAATCTCTTTTAAATAACACGGCTTATATATGCCACTGGCAACCTCAGTCCACACAGTTTTCTTTATGATGTTTTTAAAAGAGATACAATGATAAGATCCAACTTTTTTTTGGACACTTTTTTCCTCTTTGAGGGTGAAATTAGAACTCACTGTGGTTTATTTGAAAAAGAAACTGAGTTGCCATTAGGGAAGCAACAAACCACTTTTAAAATAAAGCTTGACTCAAACCTCAGGACTAGAGGAGTTTACCAACATTTTAAATTACCTTCCCCAACATCATCCTCCAGCTGTCATGCCACAGTTTTCCTTGAGGTTATCAAGAAATTACTTTTTTAAAAAGTCAATTTGCAAAATTAGTGAAAGATAACGTGAACAGCACAAGGAGCAAACACAGCAGCGAGAGCGCACCAGATCCAATGTTCTCGTTTAGCTTGTTGATTTTACGTTAGTTTTGTCTCCGTCTTAGAAATACTGATCTAGTGTACCAATGCTGCCCAAGAGAATTTCCTGTAAAAAATGATAAAAATGTTTTGTATCTGTGTAGTCCAATACAGCAGCCACTAGCCACGTGTGCTGCTGAGCACTGGAAATGTGCCTAAGGTAACTGAGGAACTGAGTATTTTTACATTAAAATTTAAATCGCCACATGTGGCTAGTGGTTACCACACTGGACAACACAGTTATACGCAGTTAGGGCAGACCTAGGCCACTTAAATCTTTGCGTCTTTATAGGCACAACAGCCTGGCAATCTGAGGCCCATTTAAAATATAAAGCACTTTACGACTTCTTTCTTGAAAGTATTAAATAATTAAATAGAACAGCCTCTATGAGGCCAGAAAGAAAAAAAAAAAAAGTAATCTACAAGAAATTCTCTAAGGATGATGCTACCCTTTAGGATGAGCCAGGAAGTGGGTGTGCGGAACATTAATGTCATAGGAGCTTGGGTCCTAGACGACAGTTCCAGCTCAAGCTCTGCTGTCAGCTAACTGAGTGGCATTAGACAGTTTCTGAGTTCCTTGGGCTCTGATTTTCTTATACAATGTTGGAATCTGTTAAACAACTTCCAAGGTCCCTCCTCGCTCTCAGTCTAGTCGGTCCAGCTCTTATTTCTTAGGAGACTTAAATATTGGTTGATTTGAAATAATATCTTACATCGCATTACAAATAGGCTGAGGTTGAGTGACTTTGACAGGCCAAACTGTTGAAGCAAGGCAATGTCACAGTTAGACCATACTATACAGACCATATTCAAAGACCGGCCCCACAAAGGTGTACGATTAATTATAAATGAGGAGAAAAGCAGGTTATTTGCACAAGCAGCTAGTAGCTGGCCCTCCCGGAATGCACAGCTGAAAGGTTTGTGGCCACTTGATGACACCCTCATCCCAGCTCTTCAGCTTCAGATCCCAGAGGACAGCCACCTAGGTCCCTCTGCAGAACATGCTACCTGGCACTACCTAACTGCCCTTTCCTCTAGCCATGGAGACTTTAAATAAACCTACGCATTTGTTAGTAGCTTGGAGACAAATCAGTGTGTTCTGTCACACCAACCAGGCTGTGCCAGAGACACAGGTACCCATCTTGACCCCTAACCGGAATCCATGTGAGAGACAGAATACCAGCTTCCTTTCCCATGGGCCAAAGGGAAGGAGAAACCGGAGGGTGCCCAGAGGATTTGCAAACTATCAACACTAAAGAAAACTAAATGTGGGATTCATGAAAATCTCTCTAAATAGAAATCTGACCAAAACATATGAGAGAGAAAGAGACAAAAGGAGGAAAGAGAGAGAAGGAGAGAGAGAGGGAGGGAGGGAGGGAAGGAGGGAGGGAAGGAGGAGGTGGGGGAGGGAGGGAGGGAGGGAGGGAGGGAGAAAGGAAGGAAGGGAAGAAGGAGAAAAAGATGGGTAGAGGGAGGGGAGAGGAGGGAGGGGAGGGAAGGAAGAAGTGGGAGAGGAAAGGGGGAAGGAAGAAAGAAAAAGAGGAAGGGAGAAAAGTCATTTTGTTTTGAAAATTAAATGACATATTTCAGAAGCCATGAAATAAGAATACATACATTCATAAAAGATAAATGATTGGTGGGTGATAGAGGATGCTATTAATCATATGTCTGTCTATCACTAGGTTCATGTCTTTTTCTCTGTATCTGCCTTGACAGGAATCTTGATTTTCTGGCAGAAAACTCTTCCAAAACCTTCCAACATGACACCACTCACGTATAGGTGTTCCAGACCGAATGTCCAGTTATTTCCACCATTGTGCAAAACTGGGAGACCCTGCTGAGCAGCAGATGGCCCTCAGCGAGGCTGACACTCAGGCCAGGCCCCAGGTGGCAGCTCTCAGAACACACTGTCCAGTTAAACCCTGCATAGACTAGCCACAGAAAATACCTGGCGTTCACATCTCCCAAAAGTTGACCAGATGACAGGGTCACGCAGTATACTTCATGGGTTAGTAGGGAGAACCAGCGTTTCAGCAGAAGTGTGCAAATCACTGGGTCCCCCATGTAAAACACTGCAAATATGTAGCATGCTAAGAAAAAAATCTCCTTACCTCTCAGATTCTGTATGGCTAGGTTCATCTGAGTTGCTACAATGGACAATAAAATCTATTAAGTTAAAATAAGGTGTGGAATGCTCAGGAGAAAAACAGACTAGTGCTCCTTATCTGAGTGAATAATTTCTGTCACAGAGTTTATTTTAGCTTTGCAAGTTTTTTATTTGTGATTATATTTTAAATTGGCATTTGCGCATGTGTGATTTAAAATAAAAAAGGCAATCAAGTCTTTCTGCCAATCTAGCTGATGTGAAATTTAATTATGGAGCAGTTATTATTAAAATAAAGGCAAAGCAATTTTTTAACACATAATTGAATATTCCAGAAGAAAATTTCTGAAAAATCCAAAGGTCCAAAAGAAAACTTCTCAGTGAGAAAGTCTGTTTCAATAAGATACCCTATTTTGTAGTATTGGATCCCCAGAATTTCTAGTTAGACATAAATAAGTCTTGCCAGAATTACTATAGTTCAGTTTTGCTGTCTGCATCTAGAAATATGGAAGACAGCTATGTTACTGGTTATGACTCCACAGTAATGAGTAATGAAAAGTCCTACTTATCATTTCTACATCAACACCAGTGTGACTCAAAAATAGCGTGATTTACCTGGCAAACATTACTGTTACACAGAATCCAAAGAAATAATTACCTCAATCCATTCAGGAATGTTCTTTTCCCAAGTAAGGTTTTGATGACTGCACCTAATACTGACTTTTTATCTTTTTCTGTTTGCATTTTAATTAAGTCTGTGTCAACTTTATTTTTATTATTTTTATTTATTTATTTATTTATTTATTTTGAGACGGAGTTTCGCTCTTGTTACCCAGGCTGGAGTGTAATGGCGCGGTCTCGGCTCACCGCAACCTCCGCCTCCTGGGTTCAGGCAATTCTCCTGCCTCAGCCTCCTGAGTAGCTGGGATTACAGGCACGTGCCACCATGCCCAGCTCATTTTTTTGTATTTTTAGTAGAGACAGGGTGTCACCATGTTGACCAGGATGGTCTCGATCTCTTGACCTCGTGATCCACCCGCCTCGGCCTCCCAAAGTGCTGGGATTACAGGCGTGAGCCACCGTGCCTGGGAACTTTATTTTTATAATACAGTGTGTTTATGTTTCCATATCTTAACTTCTTATCCCGGGGGGTTCCTTTAATATTTAATGTTTTACCTTTTTCAGTTACCGGGAACATCTTGAAGCTCCTTTATTGATTTGCTTGGGTTGACTATTTTCTGGACTGTGAAATTATCCATTTGGCAATCATATTGCTAATATACAAAAAGTTCTCATTTCAATTATAAGAGCAAATATAACCCATGATTATTAAGAAAACTGTTTTGCAAATTGGCCGTTGTTTATTTCAGAATATAACCAAGTACCACAGGCTGAATTAAATGCTTAAGGATAAGAGCTTTTTTTTTTTTCTTTGGCGATTTAAAATAAAGGTAATCAAAGCTTCCTGCCAATCTAGGTGATTGTGAAATTTAATTACCAGTAGTTATTAAAACAAAGGTAAAGCAATTTCTTTTACACATGATTGAATATTCCAGAAGAAAATTTGTGAAATGTTCTCAGAAAATGTATTTTTAAATTAATTGTAACCTGATTATTTCATTTGTTATGTCTCAGTTGGTCCCATAGAATAAACGACACACTTGGGTGATGTAGTTCAACAGCAGCTAGTGAGAGCAAATTCTCAGGAAAATCCGGTAACTTTGACCTTAATACTGAGCAAATTATTAGATCTTTACTCTGCAAACACAACCATACCCAAATCTCCCACAGCTGTTCCTTTACGAGAAGTATACCCCTTGTTGACTTCACCTCTCTCTATGCTGGATGCTACAGAATCAACTGTTCCTTTTTCACTGCTCAATTGCCCGCATGTCCTAAGGCTTCCAGAGCTGTTCCATCAAACCCACTGCTACCTGAACAGAAAGAAAACTTCCTACAACAGCAACAGCAATGAGTGAGCTGGCAGCTCTGTGGCATGACTTTGCTTATGGGCCTGTAAGCCTAACTTTCTACAAAGGAAAAGGATCAAGGGCTCCAAGAAAGAAAGTCAAAGGCAGGCCATGAGCTTACCCATCTGCAGGCCTTTTCCTAAGCTCTTCTCTTTTCTGAAATGTCTTTCCCGCCATCTGCTTTCCGGAAAAATTCGACTCATCCTTCAAGGCCTAACTCAGATGACATTTCCACTGACCCCTCTGATTTGAGTAAGGCAATCACTCTCCTCTGCACTCTCCTCCACAGAATTCGTTTTATCAAACCGGAGTAGAGGTTGCTGTTTGTGTGTTTATCTCTGCTGCTGAATGATAAAGGAAAAGGATCTGGACTCATCTTTCCATGCCAAACATTCAGGAACATGCCTGAAACCTGCAAGACACTCGCATGCTTATTTAACGGAACCCAAATTTCAAGATCAAATTTAACATGATGAAAGAAGTGGACTGTATGTCTGTTGAATTCATGTTTGCACCTAAATTCTGAGCCCATGAATGCCTTTTCATTCCTTAAAGGAGTAAAATTTATTCCCATTAAGCATTTATTAAATGCTAGGCCCTGTGCTAAATGCTCTACACATATTAGCTCATTTAATACCCAAGACACTCTATGAAGTAGGTCTTATTCTCAGTATCAGCCTCATTTACAAATGAGCAAATTGAGGCTTGGAGAAGTAAAGCAACGCACTCCAAGATACCCAGCTGGTCAGTGGTGAAGCCAGAATTAAAAGACAATACTCCCAGAACTTCAGAGCTAGAGGGAACCCTACAATTATCTTCCTCCCTTAACATTCTTAAAGCTGAGGTTTATAACTCACTGCCTGGCACACAGTAGGCCCTTGTAAGTAGTGATTAGTAGATTGATGGAGTGCCCTAATTTCTCAGATTCAGGCCTTCGCCTGAGAGAGCCCAGCTGCCACCACAAATAGGCTCTATTATTTCTGCCCAGCACCTCTCACAGGTGTGAATTGCTTGTGTCATCTGAATTATTCATGATCCACACACTGGTAAGTGGGCTTAAAAAGAGAACTACAAAGCTGTATTTTTCAAGACAAAGTGCCTGATTAATTGGGGAATTAGGCAGTATCAACTCACCGGCTAGGTTGATTCACGCCAAACAATACATCCATGCTCACTTTTTGAATTTCAGTTTTCACCTAAGTTCCCAGTTTCCCTTAGGATCAAACATCGGGGTAAATAAAGCAGGAAAAAGAACCATCGTGGGCATCTGTATCCTATCCACAAAGCAATTACCGTCATCTAAATCTCATACTGGGTTGCTTCAGACCAAAGTATTCTTCCGAAGGCTGAGTTAGGATTTTCAATCAGGTTTCTTAAGCTACATCAAGATTTGAAAATTCAGATGCCACAGCAGCTGTAATTCATGCCACCAGTAAATCATGTGACACCACCAGCTCCTTGTCCTTTCTCCTTTCCTCTTTCCTTTCATTTGGTAGTGGGCAGTTTTCTGAGAGGGATAAGCATATGCTAATAGAAAGCCAACACCACTGTATTTTAAATTCAGTGTTAGTCAACCAAAATGAATTGAAAAACAGCAGCGTGGTTTGAGGGTACTAAAAATAAGCTGTAGCATTTGCTGAGTTCTCAGAATTAAAACCACCGGCGGTCAACTTGTTGCTGCTCTTAATAAGCTATGACTTCTGCCCCACTGGCTGCTACTACCAGAAGCTTGAACTATCTCACACACCTAACAACACCGTGTTTTTTATTAGTTGGCAGTGATCAAGAAAGGAAGTGTTATTTCCCTGGAACTGAACCTGCCAAGAAAGGTAACAGATGGCTTTCAAGAGATCACCTTGTGCTACGTCACAATTGCATGCATCTTAGTCAAATTCACTTTGCACTTATGATTTAATGAGTTACACATTTAAAGCTGTGGTTGCCTTTATGCCCAGCTTGCTATCCAATGCCTCCAAAAAGGTGTTTCTTTAATTTTTTAAATAATAATAAAAACAGCCCAATGGGACTTAATGTAATGTTAATATATCGAGCACTTCCATTAGGACTTCATGACCTTCTTGACCCTTAAATACCGTATAGTACACTAAATGTCTTAGCAGCCATCCCTTTGGGTTTGTCATTAAAGTTTTCAATGACCAGAAAGGTAGAGGAATTCTACCTAATGCATCATTCTGATTAGAAACCTGTCATACTCAGAAACCAGTGGATCTGCTTCTATTGACTCCTATTCTCTCGGATTCAATAGCATTTTTTTCCCCTCTTCAATTAGACCCAATGAGCAACCATAGAAAAGCTGAAAGAAGCCTTCCCTTTTTGCTCAACCATACTTAAAAGGAAAAAAAAAATGTGTGCCTTGCTAGTGAAATTACAGACAGTAGTATCAGATAATGTCTAAGGAGTCAGTCTCTCTCTCTCTCTCTCACACACACACACACACACACACACACACACACACACACACATCCCACTTGTAAATATGCCAAGAGTCAGAGGCTGGGCTCGACCTCCCTTCCCCTAACCCACTTCAATCAGGATCAGAAAGACACCTCCCTTCATTGCTGCTGTCTCAAACCCATGCCCAAACGAGTGTGTCTCCACGGAGCTAATTTCTGAAACAAACAAAGAAAATCAAGTCTGCTAGGAGCGAGGGTTTGCTCCCCTCTGCTCTGGATTTGGGTGCCCAGGGTCGCGGGCGCGGCACGGCAAACAGGTCGGGGTGCTCAGCTTCGCCCCAACCTTCCCCGCCCGGCCAGTCCCAGCTCCCGCTGCGCCAGAAAGTGCGAGCCTGCCTGCTCCTTTCGCTTTTCGCCCGCTGCGCCCCAAGCCCCAGAACAGCCGCGTCCGCACAGAGGTCTCCGCCGCTCTCCCACCTCTGCGCTGTCAGACGTCAGGAGCGGGGGTGCTCTGGGCACCGAGGTGCTGGCGAACTAAACAAGTGTCACCCGGACGCCTGCCCCGACTCCGAGAGAGCGGGCGGGACGGCCACAGGTAGGCTCTGTCCATCCCAGGGTGCAGGGAGAGGGCGAGGGGGGCGAGGGGGGCGAGACCCGGCGCGCCAGCCGCGCCCGACGGGCTGAAACTCACCGGAGGACACCGAGGAGCCGGACAGGCTGGAGTTGCTGGACGCTGCCATCTCTGCGCGCCCCTCGCGTCGCTGCTCGCTCAGCCCCGGTGCGGGCGCCGCCGCCGCTGCCCTTGCCCGGCCGCTCGCAGCCTCCGCGGCCCCCAGCCCATGGCAAAGTCCTGGGGACGCGCAGAAAGCACCAGCCTCCGGACTCTGCCTGCACTTCCTGCTCCACCAGATGACGCGCTGCCGCCGCCGCTATTTATTTGTGGTTTCCGTCCCGCTCCGCGCCTTTGCACGCTTTTCTCCGGGTGTCAGGGTGTAGGTGGGAGCAGAGGGAGGCCGAGGGGCGGCCGGGACGGGCGAATCTCGGCTCCCCCCGAGCCCCTCTGCCGTCCGCGCTCCCCCGTGCGTGGCTGGGACCAGGGCGTCCCGGCGGCCCCGAGCGCCCCGCCAGCTCCCGCACCTTTTCCTGGGCTCCCGCCTCTCCCGCGGCACTTCGAGTAGCCGGGGCAGAGGCGGCGGGAGACAGACCGTCAGAGCGACCTCCCCCTTCTCCCTCCGCCCCAACTCCGCTCGCGCGCACACAAAGGAAGGAGCGGAGACGCGGGAGCTCGGGGGCTGGTTCGGCTGCCGCGGGCTTGACAGCTCCCGCCACTGGGGCTGGAGGGGGAGGCTGCGGACTGCAGGACAGCGGGAGGCGGGACAGGGGAGCGGGTCTCCGGGGTGCTGGGGAGGCCAGCGGGGGGCGCGGGGCGAGCGCGGCTGCTTGCGCAGCGCTGCTCCCAGGGTTTGAAGGGGATGGAGAGGGTGGGTGTGGGGGAAGGTAGTGGGGCTCGCCGCGCCCCGCTGGGCTCTCGAGCGGCGAGACAGTGGGGGTGGGGGATCCAGAGGGCGAAGGCGGGATCACTAGGTACACGGTGCTAGGCAGAAGGGACCCTGAGATGCCAGAGCCACTGTGGAACGCTCTTTCCACTCCCCTCCAAACTGTCCTTTGTTGCTCTGGAACTGACAGCCCTTGCCCTGCAAGAAGGTGCGTTTCCTAAAACACCCAGGAAGCCAACTCAGCTACACTTAGGTACCCTAGCCACGGACAGTGCCCGACACGTCCGTGGGCCTCTGGGGTTGGCCTTCAAAGAAATAGAGCCGTCCAAACGTGTCATCAGGCCCACACAAAGCCGGGTGTCAAAGAGAAAGAGGTTCTCCGAGACTGTGCCTTGCAAAAGATCCTCACAAAAGACTTAAGACTTGGTAGCAGGTCCGACTGTGCCCTTTTAGGATAGGAGTTGCTCAGGTGTGTGAGAGAAAGAGATTCGATCACGAGGTGCGTCCCTTCCCCCGTATTTAAACGTAAATTAATTTCACTGGGACGAAATATCATGCAGATTTTTTAAGTCTGTTTCACGCTCCCAGCGGGCTAATCGGTTATTTCAATCCTAAAGCAACAGAAAACTGTGAAATTTGAAGAGAAATTGTTAGATCAAAGGAAAAAGCAAACATTAAAGAATGAAAGTACTCTCATTATATAGCAAAATGGAAAGTGTTCACATTGGGGTAGTTCAACTTTTTAAAGCATGGTTAAAAGGACATAGTCAATTTAAAAATTATCAGGATTGACACAGAACAGCAGCTAGGCCCTGGGAATCCACATCAACCAAGCACCTAACCTGCAGTGAATCATAAATCTTAAATAATCACAGTGCGCACCACGTCACATTTTCTAGTCGATTAGAACTTAAAAAAAAAAATTCCCTCCAGGATGCTATCCCAGTGTGTCTTCCCATTAAGGTCCATTTTTAAAAAATGCAACATGCTAAATTGTTCGCGGAGTGTGAGCAATCTCCAGTCATGTGGGACTGTGTCTTCCTGTTCCTCATCTGCATGGACCTTGAAATAGCCCTAGCTGGTCTAAGGGGACCCAAGCGCCACCACATTCCCAGCCCCCTACCACTATCCTTCTTCATTCTGTGGACTGTAGGAACTGATGCGGTGCCTAATCTGGACATGTGACCCATCACACACTTGACTTGTCCATCAAAAGGAACTTACTGTTTCCCCAGAGTTCTTCTCCTTGGTAGAAAGCAGCCCTTACCTGTTTGACTAGTAATCGATGTATCCCCCCAGATCTTTAGATGGTAGACTATCTGACTTGGCTGTGTCGCCCAGTAGAATTGTTACCATCTGGGCTTCGAAGACAACTGGGTTCAAACTCTGGTTCTGTCACTTAGCTGCAACTTTGAGCAAATTACTTACACCTACTGAGCCTCAGTTTCTCCATCTGCCGCAAAAATCTGATCACACAGGATGTTGTGAAGATTAAGATGCTGTGTGGGCCGGGTGCAGTGACTCACGCCTGGAATACCAGCACTTTGGAAGGCCAAGGCAGGCAGATCACTTGAGGTCAGGGGTTCAAGACCAGTCTGGCCAACATGGAGAAACCCCTTCTTTTCTAAAAATACAAAATTAGCTGGGCGTGGTGGTGTATGCCTGTAATCCCAGCTCCTCAGGAGGCTGAGGCAGGAGAATTGCTAGAACCTGGGAGGCAGAGGTTGTGGTGAGCCGAGATCGCACCATTGCACTCCAGCCTGGGCAACAAAAACAAAACTCCATCTAAAAATAAAAAATAAAAAAATAAAAAGATGCTATGCGGAAAGCTGCAGTGTACCTGGCATAAAGTTTGTGTTCCAAAGTGATTATAAGTTGCTCACTTTAAGGAAGCAATGCAGAGTTTGAACAACTTTTGCTTTCTTCATTGCATCTGGAGAGAACGAATAACTGTGACCTGTTCTTCTAGAGGGAAATGTCTTATCTTCAACCTATGGTTTGTATTTCTTGTCTCAAATTGTGCAATGGGGAAACAGGTTTCATTATTCGTCTCTGAAATTTCATAAAAGGACAACAGATTCTGTTTCTGCAGTTTGGGTACTCATATTTGCCTTCATAGAGTTTTTAATGGCCCTGTGAGGCAGATTATTTTGATGTCCTAAATTGACAGGCAAAGGGACGGGGTGGTGGCGGGGCGGGGGGGCAGGTGCTTGCTGTGAAGGTATTACCTGAAGACCACTCTGTGCTGTACAGAAGAAGAAAAAAGCTGAGACTCATGTTTTCCTGGGTCCTGGGGCCAGAAGAGGGATACAAGGCCGACAAACATGCTTTCTGAATAGAGATGTCCTGATGGACGGGCCCAGTCTTTCCGTAGACGAGCCGAAACTTTGACACCCATTGTTTTGAATAGCAAACAGAAAGCTCCAGGTTCAGAACTAAAATCTGAAAGTTGATTCATCATCTGGATTGATGAGGTCATAGCCAATGGAGATAACTCAGCATGAATAATCATTCACTATCATCCGTCTTAGATTCAGGAGCCTAAAGGCTGGCTGCTCCTTGCAAAAATGTTTAATATCAGTAAATTATCTATATGGACATGCTGGAAATAAAATGCCGACACCCCTCTGTGTTAGGCTCAGGGACCTGTTTGTGGACCTTCTAAAGTATTTCTCCAAATGAAACAATGAAAAAGTTATCTATGTTACTCATTTATTGCCTTTATTCTAGGTAATACTTATTTGCTAGTGTAAAGGAGAATATTGGTGCTACAGAAATCTTAAGTGTTTGGAAAGCAGAAGTTTTAAAGACATTTCTACCTTTGTTCCTCAAATACTAAAAGTCTTAGGAGATAAAAGGAGTCTTGTGGAGAATGTGGTCTTAAGAATAAAAATTACTTTATTTTAACTTAGCTTTCACATGGCATTCAAAGCCTTCCAAACTTACCTTTCCAATCTAATCTCTGTTCCTGCCTTTCACAAATGCAACCCTCTTTCACTGTGGCCTATGCTCTTGGGCCTGGCAGTACTGGATTCTGCCATTCCTTCCTGCTTCCCATCCGACATATTATAAAGGTTCAACTAGAATGAACCTTTTCTGGAAAGTCTTCCCTGATTGCCAAGCCAGAAAATAGCTCTTCTGCTGCTGAATTTCTCTAGTCTATCGGCTATACCTCTCAATGGGCAATGTTGTGCTCTGTCTTGTTTTAATGGTACTTTTCATATATATTTCGTGTCCCTAGTCCATTAATAGCGGCCCTGGCATGGTGGCTCATGGCCGTAATCCCAGTGGCTCAATAAGTTGAGGTGGGAGGATCCCTTGAGGCCAGGAGTTTAAGACCATCCTGATCAACATGGTGAGACCTCATCTCTAAAAAAAAAAAAAAATTAGCCAGTTGTGGTGGTAAACCTGTAGCCCTAGCTACTTGGGAGGCTGACGGGGGAGAACTGCTTGAGTCCAGGAGTTCAAGGATGCAGTGAGCTGTAATGAGGGCAGGATCCTTGTTTGCCCAGCCCCTGTATTGTCACCATGCTTTGCATACAATAGTTACTCAGTGGATGTTGTTCAGTAGTTCACTCATTGAATAAATGAGCAAGTTAAGGACATCTGTACATCTCTCCTATGCCAGTTACTTTCCACCTCAGTAGCTGTCACCACTGAGCTACAAGACAATGAGTAACACATCTGCAGCACCAAAAGAACTTGATACGCATGTAAGGATAATCCCTTTGCTGTGAACAAAATAGACTGAAACAGTGAAAGGAATAAAATTTTGATGGAGTAAATATTTGCAATCCCCACCCCACCCTCCATCGCCAGCTGTTACAACTCACATGATTTATTGTTTGCAGAGTAGCTCTTATGGTGGTGTCATTTGTTTATTTTGTTTCACCATTCTTTTGAAGTTTAAAATCAAACAAGAAAACACTGCAGGGTGAATGTGGCTGTCGTGGTAGGAGCTGTGCTCCCTCACTGCAGGCACTCTGGGGTGTTCCTTAGTGAAGGTCATCATTCCCTTTCCCTGTGCTAAACTCAGAATGAAATGCTGTATTTCTTACTTTCAAGATTAATCCGGTGGTCTGCATTCACAGGAGAATAGTGGGGCTATTTGTCAACTAGCTTTAAATATTTTATGGCAAATACTCTACCGTACCCTGAAAGTGGTCCTTTGGCCATCAATTTCTCAACATCAATGTGCTCTTTTGCTGTAGTGAAAAATATTTTGCTCTGTAGTCTCAGCCCTATTTCAAATACAAAGACACCTAGTCCCGAGAAAGAGAACGCATTGGCTCCTTTGAGGCAGGCATCACTAGGGGCAGGGGCTGAGAAACCCGCTGCTTCCTCCGCAGGTGCTCAGACGGCCCAGGATGGGCTGGTGAGCAGGCAGCTCAGAAGCCGCAGGTAGCGGCCCTGCCTTTGAACAAAGAGGAGTCCACACCTGGGGTGCAGACAAAGGGAGGCCGCCTCTGCTACCCAATTCCCATTTCACAACGCCTGCTGCTGGGGACCCCTAGTGGCGGCACACGATGCAGGCACAGGTATTTCTGCATCGTCGTTCTCACTGAGCTGCAGGGGGGCAGGGGTATTGCCTTCGGTATCCACTCTGGCCACTTAGCTTGGGCGGATCAGACCGGCACATGCAGACACTCAAGCCATGCCATCAGCTGCAGCCTCTTTGACTGGAAGACAGAGAAGGGGGAGAGAGAGAGAGAGAGATTTTCTTTCTGTTTGAAGAGAAAAACTGGATAGCATTCAGAAACTCAATGAATATGTTTTCTTCTGCATGTTGCACCTTCTGGCTTTGTTCCCTGACATTTTAGAACATCTTTTCTGTCCTCCATGTCCTAAGAGAAATCTAGGATAAACTAAAGTGAAGCCAGCTGTAAGCCCGCTCTGGGCAAAAGCATGGAGTGAGTTTGTTTTTCATGCCTTCTGGGTGGGGGGTCCTACGGCTTTATGCTCTTTTTCTGTGAAAATTTGCTTTCATAAAGGTATCCAGTATATTTATTCTCTGGTACCTGTTCATTTATTCAAGCATTCGTTAATTAATTCATTCATGTTGATTAAGTACTCGTTATGTGCCAGGGAGTATAGGAGACCTGGGCAATAAAGGTATGAGGAAAACTGGCGGGTGCTGTCACTCACACCTGTAATCCCAGGACTTCGGGAGGCCAAGGCGCGTGGATCACTTAAGGTCAGGAGTTCGAGACCAGCCTGACCAAAGTGGTGAAACCCTGTCCCTACTAAAAGTATAAAAATTAGCCAGGCATGGTGGTGGGTGCTTGTAATCTCAGCTACTCGGGAGGTTGAAACAGGAGAATCGCTTGAACCGGAGGCAGAGGTTGCAGTGAGCCAAGGTTGTGCCACTGCACTCCAGCCTGGGCAACAGAGTGAGGTTCTGTCTCAAAAAAAACCCCACAAAAATATGAAGAAAACTATATTCTTGCTATGGGGGATCCTACAAAACTTCCTTGCCTTCCTGCGACATTTACATTTCAACTGGGACAAAGTTTTTAAAATAGCTATAGAAATGCTCTCTATTTGGGAATTATGGGTATTATCCATGCTGGTGACGACTTTTTTTCTGGCAGTTTTGTTGTTGTTGTTGTTGTTTTTAACAAAACGTCCAAAATCAAGCCTCAAAGCCTATTTCTAGACAGCTGGCATTTTCTCATCCACAGTTTTAGCTTGTCAGCCCAGAAAACCTAGCAGACACCGTACTCTGAATGTTCTCTGCCTTCACTCCCCCGGAAAATCTGAATCAATATTTTCATTTCTTTCCCTGTAGCAGCTATACGTTCAATAACAAAACAGAAATCCTCTTTTTTTTTTTTTTTTTTTTTTTTTTTTTTGGAAGGGGGAGTAAATGGGCATTGAAGGAAAGCTAACAGGCACAGTTATCTGAGCCAGTCTTCTGATACAGAAAACATATTTTAGCCTTTCACAAATATTCCAGATGGTTTGTAAGACAAAGCATGAAAAAATGATTCCAGGGAAGTTTAATATGTATCTATGGAGTCAAACAGACCTGAGCTTCAATTTTAACTCGTCATTTATTAACTGTGTGACATTGAGCAAATCATTTAATCTTATATTCTTGATCTTTAAAATTGGTGATGATCAAATGAAGTGAGATATGTAATATAGTGTCTAAAGCATAGAAGTCCATTTAGGAGTTCTAGGTGACCGCTGTTCCTTAGAGCAAAGCGTAGGGTGCTCACATCTGCTTTCCTAGAGTAATCTGTGAGAATTGTGGTCTGATATAAAAGTAATTTGCCTTTCTCCCTACCACCCCCATGTTACATCACCTCTATGTGAGTATGTTAAGACGTATGAGTCAAGCCTGGACTTTAAGGATAAATCTGAGTTGAAATCCTGATTTTGCTACAGACAGTTTGGTGACCTTGGACAAATAACTTTTCACGTTCTCAGTCTCCTTAGCAGGTAAAAATGGAGATAATAATATACATCGTATTTATGTAAATGAATGTATGCCCAACAATAATGTTATTAGCACTCAATTATTTTCTGCACAGCAGGTAGTTTTTAACTGTGTTAATTCCTGGGTTGACAATACATCAGGCTCTTTTTATTTTTATTTTTTGAGAAGGAGTCTAGCACTTGTTGTCCAGGCTGGAGTGCAATGATGTGATCTTGGCTCATTGCAAACTCCATCTTCTGGGTTCAAGTGATTCCATGGCTTCCCAAGTAGCTAGGTGCCCACCACCACACCTGGCTAATTTTTGTATTTTTAGTAAAGATGGTGTTTCGCCATGTTGGCCAGGCTGGTCTCGAACTCCTGACCTCAGGTGATCTGCCCATCTTGGCCTCCCAAAGTGCTGGGATTACAGGTGTGAGCCACTGCGCCTGACCATACATCAGAATCTTTAGGAAGTAGGATGTATAATATAAAAGAGTACACTCAAGTTCTCTCTCTCTCTCTCTCTCTCTCTCTCACACACACACACACACACACCCACACACACACACATTCTCTCTCTCTCTCTCACTCTCACTCTCTCTCTCTCTCTCTCAATCACTAAATGATAATGTCTTACATCTAGACATGTCCCCACCCAGTCTCCTTGGATGGGGAACCTGGTGGAATTTCAAAGTAGATTTCAGTAAAAGTATAGACAAATTACTTAAGCTGTGTGCCAAATTTGGCCCCTATAAGATGGACTGGAAACCAACTGTTGATGACTACTACTACTGCTGCTGCACCTGTTATGACCATTCTCACCACGTTTTCTGCCATTAGTGATATAGAAAAGTCACTTTCCATAAGTAATCATTTTCTATGTCAGGACCATGCTGAGCACTTTGAATACATAGTTATATGCCCATAACAATCCTGAAGTGGGAATTGTTATCTTCATTTTCCATTTGGGGAAACCGAGGCTAGAAAACAATATGCTATCTTAATTAAAATGCTCAACAACTCTAGGTGTAGGTATTAACATCCCTGCTTTTTTTGTTTAAGAAAACAAAAAAAATAGGGTAAGTAAGTTGTTAAGGTTACAGGCATTGATATGAACCCACCTTTGGCTGATTCATTCCAATACACACTAAAAAAAACCCCAACAACTTATCCTTTAGTTTTTATATTAAATTTTGGCCTGCTGTTACTGTATTTTCCTGTTTCAGATTTTAGTCAGGTGAGAAATCTTCAAAATACATGTTCATTGCTTGAATACTCATGTTTTTATTTTTCTTCTTCCTTCCTTCCTTCCTTCCTTCCATCCTTTCTCCCTTCATCCCTCCCTCCCTCCCCTTCTCCCTTTCTTACTTTCTTCTTTTGCTTTCATCCCTGTTGCCCAGGCTGGAATACAGTGATACAATCACAGCTCACTGCTGCAGCCTTGACCTCCTGAGCTTAATCGATCCTCCCTCCTCAGCCCTACGAGCAGCCGGAACTACAGGCACATGGATACTTTTTAAAATTTTTAGTGGAGCCAGGGTTTTGCAGTGTTGTGCAGGCTGGTCTCAGACTCCTGGGCCTAAGTAATCTATCCAACTTGGCCTCCCAAAGTGCTGGTACAGGCGTGAGCCACTGGGCATGGCCTACTTACGTTTTTCAGTTTGAACCTAGGATGATACTGTCATTTTTCTTTGCCTAAAAACGTAAACTTTGGGGCGGGGCAGGCTCTGGGGAGCTCATAGGACTTGCACTCCTGACCCCAAGGGCCCTGGCAAGAACGAGCATAGTATAGGGAGACTAAGAAGCCATTTGCCTGAGTACAAGGATTTCAAGGTATCAACATTATTCTCTAATCAAAAACTCCATCCTGTTCAACTTCCAGTTGCTCAAAGTTCCACAGTTATAAATTTTACTTCTTAAACTTACTCAAATACAGTGAACATCTGTTATAGTTTGGTCATCTCTGGGGAACTGAAGGAATTAAATAAAATAACAATTTTCACATGGTTGAGTTTCCCTATCCCCAAAAGCTGAATTTAATTTCAAGGGGGGCCCAACACATAGGACAGGGCTATGCAACCTTTAATATAGCCACATACTGGTCTTGCTAAAATGCAGATTCACGTTCAGCAGTTCTGGGGCAGCCCCTGCATTTCTAACAAGCTTGAAGGTGATGCGAATAATTTTGAGTCATAAGGGTCCTGGGGTGATGGTTTGCAACTCGGGGTATACATGAGAATCACTCAGAAGGCTTTTAGAAATCTCAGCGCTCCGATCACACCCTAGAATGAGCAAATCCGAATCTGAGGGTGGTGGAAGGTAGAACCCAAACAGCAGCCTTTTTTTTTTTTTAATTCCCAGGTGATTTTGATATGCTGCTAAGGTTTGGAGGCTTGATAACAGAGATGGAATTCAGAGAACAGATTATACTGTCCAAGAGGTTGGCTGGAAAAGGTAAGAGGTAATGTTGCTCCATGATTTTGTCGGGACTGTCTCTGGTCATGAAGGAAAAAGAGGGAATCAAATTCTTATCAAGATCAGGTAACCACAGACATCATGATATGAGAAAATAGATTAGAATCTAACATTAGCATGAAAATTTCTCTATCAATGTGGGGCAGTTCTTCAAATTTTGGTTCATGTTATGATCTTTTAAATATACTTCTCAATGAGTAAACAGAAACAATAGGCACTACTTTAGGGTCACTCCCACAAGAACAGCCAGCTGTCAGCGAGGCAGGTGTTTTCCAGCAAATCTACTCTATCATTTCTCAATCATAAAGAAGATTAGAAATGGGATTTTCAGCTCAGATGGGGTTGAAAGGTGATGTTTATGCCTGAGAAATACTTCACACCACAGCTAGAAAAATTACTTTGGAGGAAAAAAACAATCTCACAACTTCCTATGTGTTCTGAATATATGAAAATAAAACCCTCAGCTCAGACAGAAAGAGGTGGTATGGCAGAGAAATGCACTTACCCACCACTCTCAATGGTGGCAGCAGCAGAGAGGCAAAAGTATTTTAGCTGACTCTTTATACCCGCCAATTTTTGTCCTCAACCACACAAACTCCCATTCCTCAGGGCTGACCTTGAAGTGGTGAAAAATTAAGTAAACCACAGTGTTTACAGTGGTTAACTCAGGTGTGATGGTTGATTTTATGCGTCAACTTGATTGGACTATGGGGTGCCCAGGTATGAGGTCAAACATTATTTCTGGGTGTCTCTGTGAGTTTTTGCATGAAGTTAACATTTAAATCAGCACACTTAGTAAAGCAAATTGTCCCCCATTATGTAGATGGGCCCCATCAATTCAGTTGAAGGCCTGAAGGAAACAAAAAGGCTGACCCTCACTTGGGAGTAAGAGAAAACTTCCTTTGGACTAGATCATGAGCTTTTTTCCTACCTTCAGATTCAGAGTGAAACACTGGCTCTTCCTGGGGTTCCAGCCTGCTGTCTTGACAGGAGCTATACCATCAGCTCTCCTGGGTCTCTCACATGCCGCCTCATCCTGATCAGTGAGCCAATTGCATATACTAAATCTCTCTTATCTGTATATCTCATACAGTCATATATTTTTTCATATAAATATATATCTATGCGATATATAGATGTATGAGATATGAGATATACCATATATAATATTCTTAAATATATCTATCATACGTATCCACTATATATCCTATATGTAAATTGTATCTATATCTCCTACATATATTTCTTCTGTAAATGTCTCCTCTATTCATCTCAATATATCACCTATATACATTTCTTCTATAAATATCTTTTCTATCCATCTATCTATCTGCCATCTATCTGTATCTCCTATGCAGTTAGTTGTCCTTTGGTATCCATGGGAGATTAGATCCCAAACCCCATCTCAGATATCGAAATCTGCACATGCTCAAGTGTCTTATATAAAATAGTGTAGTATTTGCATATAACCTATGCATAGCCTCCTGTATACTTGGAATCATCTCTGGATTACTCATAATACCTATACTACGTAAATGCTATGTAACTCATTGTTATGCTTCATTGTTTTTTATTTGTATTATTTTTTACTGTATTGTAATTTTTATTTTTTCTAATATTTTTGGTTGGTTGAATGCATGCATGTAGAACCTACAAATATGGAGTGCTGACTGCATATGTATCTCCTATTATATCTATATCTAATCTACATATATCATATATCCTATACATGTATCTTCTATATATCTCTCTCCGTTGGTTCTCTTTCTCTAGAGAATGCCACCAATTCAGCAGTTAAAAAATTCCAGGCTGGCAGGGACTGGTGGCTCACACATGTAATTCCAGCACTTTGGGAGGCTGAGGCGGGTGTATCACAAGGTCAGGAGTTCAAGACCAGCCTGGCCAAGATGGTGAAACTCTGTCTCTACTAAAAATACAAATTAGCTAGGCATGGTGGTGGGTGCCTGTAATTCTAGCTACTCCAGAGGCTGAGGCAGAGAATTACTTGCACCCAGTAGGCAGAGGTTGCAGTGAGCCGATCGCACTGTTGCACTCCAGTCTGGGCGATAGAGTGATACTCCATCTCAAAAAAAAAAAAAAAAAAAAAAAAAAATCTGGCCCAGGAGTGGTGACTCATGCCTTTAATCTCAGCATTTTGGGAGGCCAAGACAGGCAGACCACTTGAGGCCAGAAGTTTGAGACCAGCCTGGCCAACATGGAAAAACTCTGTCTCTACTAAAAATACAAAAGTTAGCCAGATGTGGCGGCACACACTTGTAAACCCAGCTACTTAGGAGGCCGAGGCATGAGAATTGTTTGAAGCCAAGAGACAGAAGTTGCAATGAGCTGAAATCACACCACGGCACTCCAGTCTGGGTAACAGAGCAAGACCTGTCCCTGCTCTCCCCGCCAAAAAAGAGAGAAAAGTCCTATGTTTTCCAGTTGTCTTTCTACCTGTCTCTCTCATACGATGGGAAGATTCTGGAGGGCAGTGATGGTGCTTTGATATTCTCATATATTCCTTCTCTAACCCAAGAATCTTTCCTATAATAGAATTTCAAAAACGTAGAATCCAGCTCAGCATTTATCTTTGTTCTGGATTCTCATGCCATTTAAAGGCAGCAGGCTGTCCTGATTTTCCACATGAAAGGGCAAAAACGAGATTAACACAATAGGATGCTGTCCCCCTTCTCTTTTACTGTGTCTAAGGAATTTAATTTCCTATAAGCTTACCTCCAGTTCTCCTTGGGACAGTCGTATTCAAGAACCTTAATGCTTCAGACCCTCTTGTGACATTAAAGCTTTTTCTGCTGAATGCTAATCATCTTGAGGAACATTGGGTTCACTCAGTTTGTGGTCTTAGGCGTGAGTCTTTGTAATTGTGTAGACAAAATATTTGAACGCTGAACTGCTATTTTAAAGTTTTGATCCAAATGTGTGATATTGGATAAAAATACTATAGGAGGTTTAACGTGGGTAATACAGACTAAACTTGTCAAGTAGTTAAATAGGATGATCTGGCAGGACCTCTGAAAATGTCTGAAGAACATTGCAACTTTCTACGTTTTCATTTTGATCTGGGTCTCCATATACCTATTCTGCTATCCTCCATGTGACATGCCACAATGATGAGCTTTTGTTTTTTAATGCTGCTTATCATCTTATTTCATTACTCGGAGGTGGAACACTATCAGATTAATACAACTCTTTTAAGGCATTGAATAGAAAGACTCCACCACTGCTAAGCTTCCTCCACACTCCTATTTTTCAAACTCTGTCATTACCTTCTCTTCTGTAGCGCCTCCTGTCACTGGGAGTTCAGCTCATTTGCATATGGATTTGCAGGTTTTCATTAAGAGGAAGATGGCACAATGATTAATGAGTGTTCGTTCTCATTTTGCAAAAGGAATGTTGTGTTTTTAAAAAATATTCCATCTTTCAGAGCACTGAAAGAAATAGTCATAATTTAAGTAAGAAAAAGTTATTTACAGCATTTATGTTATTTAAGATGTTTTTCTTATAAAGTAATTCACGCTTACTGTAGACATGTTAGAGGCAAGAAATAGATAAGTAAAACAAAAAACGAAATCGTCTATCTTCCCTCCACCACGAATAAATACCTTAGAACTTCCCCCTGCCTTGGGAATTAGCAGTTCAGCAGCCTAATTTTTGCATTTTACATTACATAGCAATATGAACATTCATGTGGAAAAACTTTGTTAGGACCTGTATAAAAAATGTCTGCTTTGGAATGTTAAGATTATTAGTGTCTACTTTATTTAGTTTTTCTAGATTGTGTAATTTTAAAAATGAGTACATTTTGCTTTCCTAGTTAGAGGCAATAATAAAGCTATTTTCCTTTCAGAATGAACTTGTATGATTATTTCCTGTGTCATTATAGATTCCTAATGTGACTTTAAATGGCAGTATAAAATTCCTTTCTATTAATCTACACTAATTTAAGTTGTTATTCCTCCATTGATTGAAATTTAGGTTGTTTCTCAGTTTTCGCCTTTTTGTGGATTACTTTTGGGCAAACATCTTTGCACATAAATCCATATGTGCCTTTCTGTGTATTTTCCTAGGCTTGCTTGCTTTAAGTTGAACATGGCAATGGCAGGACCACTAGCTGTACAACCCTGGGAGCACCAGACACAGTGCATTCTATATAATTGTTGCTTCCAGGAGCCCCAATTCAGACTACAATGTGTAATGCCTGCTGGAGTAGAACAATGGCTGAAGCCTTGATCAAAGGCTATGAAAAGGTTCAAAGCACTAGATAAAGATTACCAAGTTGCCTTCTGAAAAAATTGTCTGAATTTATATTCATTCCAGAACTCACTACATGCATCAAAATAGAGAATTAGAATATATTTTAAAATGCAAATTCTCTAAGAAAAAATGGCCTCCCATTGCTGTATTCATTTGTATCTAACTGATTCCTAGGGAGATTAACTTTCGGCTATGTCTACTAGTCGTTTGTATTTCTTCTCTTGCAAACTGCCTATTCATATCTTTTGGCAAAATAACAGTAAGTACTGAGTCCCGGTAATTGCACCAAAAGTCGTTCATGTATGATCTTACTTACTCTTTTCAATTACACTGCAAGCAATCATGTTTATTATATCTGTATTACGAATTAGCACTCTAAGAGGTATATTGATGATACAGATCTTGTCCAACATCACAGAGAATGTGACAGAGCCTTGATTTAAACCCTGCTCTAACTCCAGAGCCTGAGCTCTTAAACACTGGACTATAGTGCCCCTTAATTAGTGTGTTAGTGTTCTTCTTATTAGTTTGTAATAACTCTTTACATAGTAATTATAAACCTTTGGTCAAATTTGTGCCAAAGGTATTTTTATTAGCTTATTATTTGCCTTAATTTGATGTATACAGATTTAAGTCATTTTTATATCAATTTAGATGGCTTCTTTGTACATTAATGCTATTGGCACTTTATCACATTTTAAAAATATTTCAAATTGGATTCACAATATTATTAAAATGTTTGATATGAAATATTTTCCTTTCTAATAAAAAACTATTGGGGGACAGATTGACTTTGGAATGTTAAGAATGAAACACATGTATGCATAATATGTGAATTTAGAAATGAAATAATCTACATCACTGATGAAAGGACATCCTATTTCTCATTGGTATTGCCACTGTCTGCAGGGAAATATAATCATTTGAAAATACAAGACATATAACAAAAGATCAATTGAATGCTTAGCAACGTAAGTTATCTTAGTGCTTTCAAAATCAGACAGTGATTAGATTGTTTGTAATCCTTAAGTTGATTTGTTTGCAATAATAAATAAACCCTCACATGCACTAACTCAGTTTTGCAAAGTGTAAGAAAAAAAATGAACCTAATGGATGCTATATAGCCCCTCCACAAATGTCCAGTTCTTACCTGTGCTTTGCATTGATATAAAATAGAACAGATATTAAGTATTTTGTAATTTGAGAAATAAAAAACCTGGTAATTATTGATGGTCCCTCTACTTAGAAAAGGAGAGTATTTATTTACATTTATCAGAGTAATTCTATTTGGCAAAGGATATATACCAAAACAGTCATTGTGTTACTATCATCTGCCTTGTCCTTGCTTATGAATGAGACTTAGGACGAGTGTAAGAATCTTTCCTTCTCACTCCATGAAGCATTTGTGTTGAATTTGGGTTCCTGGCTTTTGTAGCATCTGAGAGTGGTCAAAACATTCTCAGACTGCAAAACTTGAGCCTGAGTTTCTGTGCAGAGCATGCAGGAGTCTTTTCTCCAACAAGGCTGACTGAGGAAGGCCGACACTGTGTGGGAGGGAAGGCAGAACTGATCTAGCAGGGAGTGAAGGGAGCACACTTCCTCATGTCTTGGGAGTGGGTGAGGTGGTTCCTAAGGAGGGCATCCCATGCCCACTCTCAGGCAGTACAGTGTGAGGGGAGGGAGCCTTCTGAAGTGTTCTTGCAGGATGGCAGCATGGCCTAACACAAATAAGCCTTACACCAAAGCTTGGCAAAAAGAAAATGGAAGGGCTGTTTTCAAAGGGTCTGTGAGGACTGTAAGTATGTCAGCACAATATTGGAGGATCACCTCCTGTTGCATGACCCCAGGAGAGATTCTGAATCCCCTATAATACTAAGGAGGCAGGAGACCTCAAAACTATGACTGAGGAGGTACAAATGCTTGTTAGCTCTGATAGGTGAGGTTCTGCCTGGACAGTAATGCACCCTTAACTAGTGTGTTAGTGTTCTTTTTATTTGTTTGTAGTAACTCTTTACACAGTAATTAACCTTTTATTGGCCAAATTTGTGGCAAAGGTATTTTTATTAGCTGATTATTTGCCTTAATTTGATATATCATAGGGATTTAAGTCATTGTTCAAATCAACGTAGATTGCTAATTCCACTCCAAGTTGTGAAATTAATTAATGCCCAACAGTCATTCAACAAATAGGAACTGAGCCCCCACTGTGATCCAGGCCTAAGTATAGACCCTGAGAATATAACAATAAACAAAGTCCCTGCCCTCAAGAGGCACAGACAATGAGCTGTTTCTTTTAAAGGCTAACTTCAAATGCTGAAAAATAAATGTTCAGATGAACATAAAACAGCATGCTCAGGCAACATCTCTCTGAGGATGTGACATTTCAGCAGAGACCAGATCTTGCAGGTCTGGAGGAAGGAGCAGCAGATCCAAAGGCCTGAGTCAGATAGGAGCTGGGCGTGCTGGAAGAACAGGAAGGCAGCCAGTGGAGCTAGAGCCAAAGGAACGTAACACGCAGAGGAAGACCAGGTCAGAGGCTGAGTAGATGTCAGATCCTAGCAGCCACGTGGGGCATAGTGGAGACTTTCCGTTTATTTCTAGATAACAATAGGAAGGCACAGGAGCTTTTAGGAAAGGGATGACATGCTCTAATTCACACTGAAAAGATCACTCTGGCAGCTGTGAGAAAGGATAGTAAGAAGAGCAAGGTGCATGGTGGCTGTGTGACTATTCCAGTGTTTTTGAAAAAAGGAAAGGCTGATGGTGTGAACAGAGGATAGTAGCAGTGGAGATGGCAAGACACCTTCAGGCTCAGGGTAGAATCCGACAACACTTGCTGAGGATGGAATATGAGGCATGAGACAAAGAATCATCAAGGTGACTCCTAGGATTTTGGCTGAGCAGTTAAACGGTTGGTGGTGCCGCTTGCTGTGATGGTGAAGGCTTGGGTAGGGGGGTACTTTGTGTGGGGATGAACCAAAGGTTGTGTGGGACATACGAAGTTTGAGGCACCTATGAAAAGTCTAAGGAGATGTCAAGTAGCAGGGCTTGGAGAGAGGTCTGGGTTGGAAAAAAAGATTCTGGTTATAAAGTGAATGAATGAAAGAATAGGTAGGTGGGAGCATAATAGGTAGGTGTTGAGAAGAAAAGAGGGTTGGGGGTATAGAAGGAGAAGTGGATGGATGATTGCACAGATGGATGAATGGATGGATGGATGGATAGAAGGATAAATAGGTGACATTAATAGATGGGCAGATAGATAAACAGATGGAAGAAGGAAATGAGAGAGAGAGAGAAAACATGAGGGGACAGTGAAAAACCAGTAAATTAAAAAAAGAAAAAGGGTCAGGCATGGTGGCTCAGGCCTGTAATACCAGCACTTTGGAAGGCCAAGGCAGGCAGATGACTTGAGGTCAGGAGTTTGAGACCAGCCTAGCCAACATGATTAAACCCCATCTCTACTAAAAATACAAAAATTAGCCCAGCGTAGGGGTATGCACCTATAATCCCAGCTACTCAGGAGATTGAGGCAGAGGAATCACTTGAACCCAGGAGGCAGAGATTGCAGTGAGCAGAGATAGCACCACTGTACTCCACCCTGGAGTACAGAGTGAAACCCTTGTCTCAAAAAAAAAAAAAAAAAAAAAAAAAAAAGGAAAGAAAGAAAGAAAAGAAAAAGAAAAAGATCTGCTATATGGGTGTAAATTATTTTAAACAACCCGAAGATTAGAAAGAAATGTTTCCCAGTGAATACATATTTTTAGTGTCTCTGTGCTAAAAGACAATGTTGATTAAACTAAAAATATTGTCTTAAGGAGATAATTATTTTACCTTCTATATATTCTCCCCTCTCTTGCTTTCTTTTGCATTAAATGATTTTTTAAAAAATCTTCTCTGTATTTATTTAGAAGTTATAAACACTGTTTCTATTCATTTAGAAGTTACCCTAGGTATTTTAACATATAAGCTAACCAAGCCTCATGTTTATTTATATCCTTACCATTCTGACCAACAATGAAAGCACAGTGAGGCCGCTTTACCTTTCATTCCTGGCTTCCTGTTTGTGTGCTCTTCTTCCTAGTATTTTAACTCAATCTCACTTTTTAAACACCAGAACTTAGCCATTAATACTGTGGTTTTACACTGTCAATGTTAATTTAGGTTTAAACAGAAGTTTCCTATTTTCTTAGCTCAAAATTCTTTCTTGTATGTTAGATCTTTCTTCTGTATTCTTTTTTCTTCCTAAAAAATAACCTTTTAAAGCTTCTTTATAAGGGTGTTTTAGTAGTAATCCCTTTCAATTTTTGTCTATAAATGTCTTTACTTTGTCTTTCCTTTGGAATCAAAGTTAGATTTGTATAGGATTCAAGCTACAGTTAATTTCCTTCAGCAGCTTGAAGAGATTATTCCATTGTGTTCTGACATGTTTTCTTGCCAATAAAAAGTCCACTATTAATCTAGTTATTGTTTCTTTTTGGCATTTTTTTTTTCTTTTTCCTCTCTGTTTGGGAGAATCTGAAGCTTTCCTACAGTGTATCTAAATGTGACTTTATTTTTATTTATCCTGCTCAGGACCTATTGGCCTTCTTGAATCTAAGAGTTATGACTTCTCTTCTGGGTTTTTGTAGTCAGAGTAAATAAATAGTCGTGGTCTTTTTTTTCAATTATGGAAAATAGCCATGATCTCTTTGAATATTGCCTAATCTGTCCCAAAACGTGAGTGAACTAGACATATGTTAGACTTTCTCACTTAATACTTCCTAATCCTTCTTTCATATTTTTCACTGTTGTTTTTTTTTTCCCCCTATGCTGCTTGGGTAACTTATCTTCTACTACACTTCTTCCTGCTGGCCATGTGGCAGTTTATCTGTATTAGTCTGTATTTATCTGTATTTATCTGTATTTAGTCTGTTCTTATGCTGCTAATGAAGACATACTCAAGACGGGGTAATTTATAAAGGACGGAGGAAAAATGGACTTGCAGTTCCATAAGGCTGGGGAGGCCTCACAATCATGGCAGAAGAGCAAGCAATGTCTTACATGGCAGCAGGAAAGACAGAAAATGAGGGCCAAGTGAAAGGGGAAATGCCTTATAAAATCATCTGACCTCAACTGGGCATGGTGGCTCATGCCTGTAATCTTGGCACTTTGGGAGGCCAAGGCAGACAGATCACCTGAGGTCAGGAGTTTGAGACCAGCCTGGCCAATATGGTAAACCCCCCTTTTCTACTGAAAATACAAAAAATTAGCCAGGTATGGTGGCACACACCTGTAATCTCAGCTCCTAGGGAGGCTGAGGCAGGAGAATCACTTGAACTTGGGAGCAGAGGTTGCAGTGAGCCAAGATTGCACCACTGCACTCCAGCCTGGGTGACAGAGCCCCTGTCTCTAAATAAATTAATAACAACAAAAAAACTCATCAGATCTTGTGAGACTTACTCATTGCCATGAGAACAGTATGGGGGAACCACCCCAAAGATTCAGTTACCTACTACTTCGTCCCTCTCACAACATGTGGGAATTTCGGGAGCTACAATTCAAGATGAGATTTGAGTGGGGACACAGCGAAACCATATCACTATCTTGGCTCCTTATCAACTGAAATGAATACAATTTTTATGTTTTTCATTTATAGAATTTTGTTTGGTTCTTTTGTGTCTCTCTTCTAGCTTCTTGTTCCTCTATCTGTCCATCTCTCTCAAAATTCTTTAATCATGGTGCTGGGTGTTTTCTTTCTGCGCCTTCCAAATCCACTCTCTACTAGGTTCCATCTTGGTCTGTGCCCCCCTGGCTAATCAGCTGAGCAAACTGTCCCTTGTCTCTCCAGCCTTTTGCCCTGCCTCAGTCTTCCTCAAGAGCATCCCCTCTTCCCCATGGAGACTGTGGAGAGAAGCCTGAGAGTGTATGTGAACTCTGTTTGTGTCTGGGCCTCCCAGTTATTCTAAATTAATATGAGATATGAGTGCACACTCAGTCTTTAGAAATTCTTTCTTTTTGAGATAGTCTCCCCGTGCCGCCCAGGTTGGAGTGCAGTGGCGTGATCTCAGCTCACTGCAGCCTCCACCTCCTCGGTCCAAGTGATTCTAGTTCCTCAGCGCCCCCCAAGTAGCTGGGATTGCAGACACGAAGCACTGCATGCAACCACTTTTTTGGGGTGGGTAGAGACAGAGTTTCACAATGTTGGCCAGGCTCATCACCTGATATCAAGTAATCTGCCCACCTCAGCCTCCCAAAATAAGGAATTCATTATCTTGTCAAAAAATCTTTCTTCTTAATCACTCCATGGCCTCCACTTCTTCCTCCCATACTCTGCCGAAGGTGCAACAATTCCGTATCCTGACTCTCACTGGAGACGCTTTTTATCCTTTGAAGTTCACTTTCCTGGTTGCCTGTGACCTCAAGTCTCTGAAGCGTTTAAGGAAATAAAATTACAATATTGTACACTGTTCATCATTTTCTTGTTGTTAGGATGGGAATGACATTCTCTCACAGCTTTCTACATCTCAAGAAGGAGCAGAAATCCTCATGTATTATTAATAGCACCACCTTTCACTTCACAAGCACTCTAGGTTGGAGGATAAATTCTAGGGCTGCAGAAGGTCAGGCCCCCACTGGAGGCTACCGGCTCTTGGCAGATGCATCCAGGGCAATGCCAAATGCAGGGCTCTTTTTCTCTGGGTTCCTTCTTAGTTTTCTGGCCTTAGAAGATTTCCTTGACTTTCCTGTAAGCTTAGGTGCACATTTTAAAAAATGTTTTTTAAAAAACTATCTTATCCAGAATTTTTTTTTTTTTTTTTTGATACAGTCTCACTCTGTTGCCCAGGCTGGAGTGCAGTGGTGTGATCTCAGCTCACTGCAACCTCTGCCTCCCGGGTTCAAGTGATTCACCTGCCTCCTCCTCCTCCTGAGTAGCTGGGATTACAGGCACCTGCCACCATGCCCAGCTAATTTTTGTATTTTTAGTAGAGCCAGGGTTTCACCATGTTGGCTAGGCTGATCTCAAACTCCTGACCTCAGGTGATCTACCTGCCTTGGCCTCCCAAAATGCTGGCATTACAGGTGTGAGCCACCGCACCTGGCTTTATTCAACATTTTTAAATGGCAGAAAAGCTTCTCCAGATATTTAGTGAGTCATATAGCTGGAAACAAAAGTTGAAAAAAATGTTTTATAATATTAAAATGGTAAGGTTTTACTTCTTTCCTTATTAACATTAATGATTCTTGAAATCGTTGGTCAGATGACTGTCAAAAAGCAATCGTTAATATAAAATTAATATTTAAAAAATACAATCTGTTAGTGTCAGAGATGGTCTTTACTAAGCTTTCCTTAAACACTTTAAAAATTCAATTTATCTGGAGGGTGTTAACATGAATAATTTAAAATTCATTTCCCAACTGCAAGGGAAATCAAATTGATTCTAATGGTTTTCCTGAGTCCAAAGGCTTGGTTATTTTTAATGTTTTTTTTTTGGATAATAAATGGGTAGCAACATGATGATAGATGAGACAGAGATTATTGTTACAGCCTATTAAGGCAACTTTAGACACTGATGTTATCATAACCAAGGTGAGCCTAGGTGTAGAAATTGTAGCGTTCCTGGAGCAGAAAGATGATCAACTCGATGCGACCAGTCAGCTAACAGAAATCAGCTCTGATGCCCACAGCGACCATGCTGCTGAGAACTCAGTGGGCTGGATGCTGGAGAGGAGTTGGTGCTGTTTTAATGATTTATAGGAAGGCCCCATGAAAGGACTGAAACATTGCAGGATGGAAGCCTAGACACCTGGGTTCCCTCTAGGTGGCAATGTATTCCAAGCATATAAACGTGATCCCACTGCCCCTACATCTGATTGGGCCCATCTGGCTGACTAGGGGGCTGTCTCCACCATTCCATGAATTTCTTCCCCTGTGTACCACCCACTGCACCCCATGTTGAGCACTTCGTTGAGGAGGACAATTATTTGAGATACAGCTAGATTGTTCTTTGAAGTCAAGCATATGGGGGAATTGGGGGCTTCCCTCCAAATCAGCTTTTTTTTTTTTTTTTTTTTTTAGATGGAGTTTCACTCTTGTTGCCCAGGCTGAAGTGCAATGGCATGATCTTGGCACACTGCCACATCTGCCTCCCAGTTTCAAGCGATTCTCCTGCCTCAGCCTGCTGAGTAACTGAGATTACAGGCATTTAACACCATGCCCTGCTAATTTTGTATTTTTAGCAGAGACGGGGATTCTCCATGTTGATGAGGCTGGTCTTGAACTCCTGACTTCAGGTGATTCGCCTGTGTTGGCCTGCCAAAGTGCTGGGATTACAGGCTTCAGCCACTGCACCCAGCCAACCCAAATCAGCTCTTAAGTCCATTTGTAGGAACTATATGTGAGGGCATGCTTGAAAGCTTCAGCCACAACAATTTCATTCCTTTAAAAGTGATGGATTCCATCATGTTAGACGGATTTTATAGGCATGTGTTGTATTATGGAAAAATGAAAATGCATCCTCTGGAGACACACTGGTAGATTTCTAAATTATGTCATATGGTTGGATTCAGCCCACAGCAACTGTTACGCTCTGAATTGTTCATCTCAGGACAAGTATTTAGTTTGTG
The DNA here is from genome assembly GCF_048565385.1 of Saimiri boliviensis. Classification (NCBI taxonomy): domain Eukaryota; kingdom Metazoa; phylum Chordata; class Mammalia; order Primates; family Cebidae; genus Saimiri; species Saimiri boliviensis. The sequence goes on along the minus strand of NC_133458.1, from coordinate 95,627,093 downwards.
GAATTTAATAGTGCCCCTTAAGTTTCTAGAGTTTGTCTTTCCGGTCCACAACTGAAAGAAAGGTTAAGAGTCTCTAACCTTAAACTCTGTACACAGAAGGCCCTTGATAAAAAGCTCAGGGCTGAATTGAAGAGGATTCTGAGTAGATTCCTCTCCCTCTGGGATCCCCATCCTATTCGTTTACTTGAAAGTGTGGTGGTTCTTCTAACAAGCTCAGCTTTAGGGCTCTGAACTGGCTAATGCTGTAGTTTATTCCATTACGTATTATGTTGGTTTATATCCCCACAGAATCACCAAGCCCAATTTACAGGTTGTTCTTTTTTATAGACCTGTGAAATCCCCTGGGTGCTCCAAAGAGCTTTGGGGTTTCTGGGTACGTAAGCAATGATAGGGCTCTGCAGGCAAGAGTCAGAACTCAGGGGAAACCGGCAGTTTGTTATGCCCAGCCCCTTCCATCTCGATTGACACATCCCAGAAACAGTCGTTTCGAAATGAACCAGCTGAGTCATAGAGCAGTACAAGTGATATGGTTTGGCTGTGTCCTCACACAAATCTCATCCTGAATTCCCATGTGTTGTGGGAGGGACCCTGTGGGAGGGACCCTGTGGGAGGTAACTGAATCATGGGGGCAGGTCTTTTCCATGCTGTTCTCATGATAGTGAGTAAGTCTCACAAAATCTGATGGTTACTATAAGGGCAAGTTTTCCCGCACAAGCTCTCTTTACCTGCCGCCATCCATAGAAGGTGTGACTTGCTCCTCCTTGCCTTCCGCCATGATTGTGAGACCCCCTCCCGCAGCCATATGGAACTTTTAAGTCCAATTAAACCTCTTTGTAAATTGCCCAGTCTGGGGTATGTCTTTATCAGCAGTGTAAAAACAGACTGATACAAAGTCATTTTTGCCTGAGATTCGATATTACAGAAAGTCACACAGAAATGTTCCATGGAGTTTAGAAATAAAAATTCTAGAAGACATACATTTGTCATGTAATGGTTGGTTTTTCTTCAAAATATTCAGTGAATGTACAAAACCCATTTTAAATTAAGGATATATACAAATTACTTAAATTAGTCCCTAGATGAACAACTGGAGAAAATATGAGTAATGGGGGAAAATCTAACATGTGCAGTATGCAAAATTAATTAAAGAAAGGGCAAATCTTTGGCATCAAATGGAACAAATGTTTGATTAGAGGTATAGATAAAAGGAACACTGATGTGAAGGAAAGCATATTAAAATCTCGTGTTTGAAAATTCACTTTTCCCTAGAGTTGCTCTGGTAATTAAGATTAGCAAGAAATTTGTCAGATATTAAAACAAAAGACAAGTTTCCTCAGTATCACTAGCAATCTATTGTTAAACATAAAGTAGCCAAGGAAGCACCTTAGGACCATGTTTAAGAGCTCAGAGAATCGTCTTCCACCCCATAGGATTCCTGGCAGTTTACCTCTGGAGAAGGCTTCTGCTAGAAGTCTAGGAGCACTGGATTTGTCAAGAAGGCCAAACATAATGATCAAAGGGATGCACAGGCATGGTGCTCACACCTGGCACTCCAAAGCTTTAGGAGGCAGAGGCAGGAGGATTGTTTGAGCCCAGGAGTTCAAGACTGCAATGAGCTATGATGGCACCACTGCACCCCAGCCTGAGCAATGGAGCAGTAACTTGTGTATATATATGCAGTTTATATATACATATTTATAACAGGTTATATATATATGTATGTATATATAACCTGCATACACACACATACATATGTATATATGTGTCTCTTATCCCTGCCAGGTAGCATTGGAATAAAGGTGTGAAGACCTATAGGCACGCCAGCTCTGACTGAGCAAGCAGTGGTCAGAAAGGAGGAAGTAGCTTTTCTGGGTCAAGTGTGCCAAGCAGGCCCTGAGAAGAAATGACAGAGCTGCACATGACGGCACCCATGCATAGGACATGAAAGGGCAGAATCCAAAGGAGCATAGGTGGGGAAAGCCAGTGGTCCTGTTTTGATCTTTTCAGCTGCTGTAGAAAGTAAAAAGTTCCTCTTCAAAGTTTCCCTTCTTGTTAAAGAATAATAATAATAAATGTTAGAAATAATAGTTTATTTTAAAGACTTTCTTCAAAGCCTTCTTCCTTTTTGCTTGTAACTTTCTGTTAAGCCCTATCCTAAGTAGCTGTTAGATATAAGGGAATAAATGCATTCTATGTCCTTGTACTTTAACCAAGATAGTTGTGGTGGACGTGCTCACAGGCACATAGTACATTCTATGTCCTTATGCTTTTTTATCACCAAGTTTAATTATGGTTCAGAAAAAAATTGAGCAATTAACTTTCTCTGAAAAAATATATTGACTCTCTATAGACCGAGGTTATTGGGAGGAGGGGCTATATTCTATTCTGAAAATCATATTACTAGAAAGTCCTGTTTCCAGTCTTAGTATAAAGATACATGTGCCAAAAGTGTTTGAGAATATATACAATAGGAAATGCAAAAGCTGTAAAGCTAAGGGCATGCAAGAGAAAACCTCAGAAATACCCAAAGTGGCAATAAGGAACGTTTGGCTGGAATTTGAAGTTCTTTCAGTCATCTTTGTCTTTTGCTCCATGTTTCAGGATGCACGTGAACGCGATGTAATTGAAATTCACCTTTTGTTCAACAGGTGTTTCTCTGTACAGCTCACCTACTTCCTCATTCGTAAAGCGAGTTGTCAGCCGCTCTCTCAGGTAATCTTCCTGAGTAGTGCCAGTGGCTTCTTCATCAAAGCAAGCAAAAACATTTCTGATGACATCTTCAGGATCTGTGCCATTTAACTTCTCACCAAACATGGTGAGGAATATGGTGAAATTGATGGGGACTGGAGCCTCATTCATCATGGCAACCAGATACTCATCAGTTGGATTCTTCCCCAATGAAGCAAGCATATCATGCAAATCTTCCTCGTTAATGAAACCGTCTCTGTTCTGATGAATCACGTTAAAGGCCTCTTTTAACTCCTGAATCCGTGACTGGTCGAACATAGCAAACACATTGGATGTTGTGTGCTGGGGGTGCTTCTTGGTGGTCTCGGTCTTTGCTCTTTTGCTTGACATGGTGGTGGTTAAATCCTGGCACAGCTATGAGAATCTGAGCACCTCAGTGAGCTTCTCACTGCCACTATCACCACCTGCTGCCCAGAGCTATGTCCTTGTACTTTAACCAAGACTTTTTTTCTTTTTTTGTCTCTTTCTTTTTCTTTATTTTATTTTATTTTTTTATTTCTTCTCTTTTAACCAAGATGTTTATGTTACTACTTTTCTAAGTCCTTTCACAAGCGACTTCCTCTCCCTACCTTATTTGGACTTCCTCTTTTCCTTTTGTTCTCTATTGCCTTTACCTATTCAGAAAAGTTTTAAGTTGTCAGCCAGTCAGGTTTAGTTTTAGATTGCGAGGTCTGGCTCCAACCAACGGAGATCAGACATAGCCTTAAGGACCCAATATACAAGGAATAAATATGTCCGCCTTTCCTTTGTTCATTGTACTCTCATGGTAAGATGGCTGATGAGCAGTACCCTTTCTGTAGAAAGTAAAATTGCCTTGCTGAAAAAACTTTTTGTCTGAATGCTAATTTTTCCTTGTAGTACTAGGAACATGCAGTCTGTCTCTAACAGCTACTCTTCAGTACACTGTCAGCTACTTAATCTTTCTTTTCCCTTGTTTAAGTGAAAGTTAATATAACACTAACAAAACAGTTGTATTTATGTTTAATTAACATAACAATATCATATATAGACATTTATGTAAAGACAAGGTAGTATAGAAATTACTAGTGGTATGTTTTTAAAAATAACAATTAAAATGATGAGTTTAGAGAGGTATGAAAATGGAATTGTTAAACTCTAAAAGACAATGCATATGTATATAATGCCTTAGAAGAAACAACTCAATAAAATGACATATTCTAAGGGACTGAATAATTGCATGTTCTTCCCAGAATCTTCTATAATGGTAATATCAGTTTAGTGCATTTATTCATAGTACAACCAGGTATTCTGAGTTACATGCCTTTCAAAAACATTACTGAACATACAATGCATAGACTACCTAGAGTAAGTATGAAAGAAAGAAAACTGAAATGAATAAAACAGGGAAAATTCCATGTTTTATTCCATGTGAGATAAATTTCTCATATAGCCATTAGAATTGCCTATGAAAATCAAGCCACAATTTGAGTTCATTTTCCTCATGATGTCTGAATAATCACCAGGACTTTCACTTTAATCAGATAGAGTTTATTATGCATTTACTTCTGAATCACGTTGGGCTGGGTGTTACTTAAACCATGGTGAATAGAAATAGAAGCCTATAGATAAATGGATAGTGGCAAACACACACATGTAAAAATTATGCACACATAATACATACTTACTAGTACATGTCTAAGCAACATGAGTGCATGTAAAACTAATTTATTTCTAGTGTTTTTAGCATAATATAATGGAAAAATAGTTTTTAAGTGTGTTTAGTCATCTGATTAGCTGAGACACAAACTCCCCCTGGAAGCCTACAGCTGAGGTTTGAGGGGGAAGAGGGAAAGCCTTCAGTTGATGCAGGTTGGGGGATTAGAACAGAGACCCTTACATAACACTGGGCCTCCAAATCACAAAGAATTCTTATCTTTAGCGATACATAGATGAAACTATATAATGTCTGGCATTTTCTTCAAAATAATCGGAGGATGGGAGGAATGGGTAGAGATTATAGATGCAAAAAGATAGACTATGAGTCTGTAATTACAGAAGTTGGGTATGGCTACATGGAGGCTTATTATAATAGTCTCTCTACTTTTGTATGCTCAAAATTTTCTAAGATAAAAAGTTTTGTTTAAGAACCATTGAAAGAAAAACCATATACTGTGTAATGGAATTGAAACAAAACTGACAAAAGATGAGAATCCAAAATGTCTACACAACTTCTATAAATCAGTAAGAGAAAGACGAACCCATTGAAAGATGGTTTAAATAAATAAATAAACCGGCATTTTCTGAAATAAAAAATGGCCAGACAAAACATTAAAAAGATGTACAGTCTCATCAGTAAGCAGGAAAAAGCAATTTAAAACCACAATGAAATATTTTGTATGTCATCATATGCTAGGTAATACTGTTGCCACTAACACTCAAGAATCATCCCAACAAAATTGTACTTCTCACTCACATTAAGGGTCCATTTAAGGTCATCAGTGAACTGAGGTCAGTCATCTGTTTATTATGGTCACTCATGTTCCCGTGGTTACACAGCAGTCACCTCCAATGTTGTAGGCCTGCTTTCCAGAGGGAAGGAAACTATGGAGGTGTTTGCATCAGCAATTAATTACTCCAGCTAGGGACTGGCACACATTCCTTCACAATTCAGTACAAGGCACAACAAACGCACTCACCACATGGATTTAGGAAGTGCAATTCCTTCTACCATGTGCTTGGAAGCAGGATAACTGGAAATGTTTGGGGAAAACAAATGACTTTCATAGTTGCCAGTTTTTTCTATCAGACTGGCAAATCTATACAGTCTGACAAAACCAAATACTGGCGAAGATGTGGAGCAATAGAAACACTTAAACCCTTCTGACTGAAGAGTAAATTGGTACAAGTACTTCAGAAAACAATTTAGTGTTATTTAGTAAAGTTTAAAATTCATACAGTTTTCAACTCAGCAATACCACTCTAAGATATATATCTTAGAAAGACTTTTGCATATGTGCACCAAAGATATATTTAAATATGGTCACAGAAACACTGTTTGTACTAGTGAAATCAAACAAGCAAAAAGAAAAACTGGAAATAGCTCTCATGTCTGCAAATAGTAGATATTTTTTTGAATATTCATTTAATGAAGTACCATTTAAGACAGAATATGGATGAACAGATACATATTTATCTGGTTGAATTTTAGAAACATATTGAGTGAAACAAGTAAGCCTAAAATTATTTTATTTGACAAAGGTCTAAAAATGTTAAAATTAATATATCATTTTAGGATTGCATACCTAAGCAAAAATAAATAAATAAAAGTTAGTTTAACCCAAAATTCTAGATAGTAGTTACCTTTGAGTGGATGAAGGCAGGGATGTGATCAGGGACAGCTTTAAGATATTGATAATATTCTTTTTGTTAAGTTGCTTGGAGTTGTAAACATTGTTCCTTTTGCTATTATTCTTTAACTTGTACATATACAATGTATGTACTCTATGCCTGCAAAAAAGCATAGATATATAAATATATCTTATATTGTGGAGAAAAATCAATCAATGAAAACAGAACAAAAATGGTACAGATAATAAAACTAGTCAAGGACATTAAAACAGCTATTGTAAATATATTTCAAATGTTCAAGAAGGTAGAGTAAACAGAAAAACAAAAAAATAGAGAATATCATTGGACTAAAAAACTGCTTTTATGAGATCAATGAGTAATAAACTTTCAGCTGGATTCATCAAGAAAAAATAGAAATGATACAAATTTTTAATTATAGAAATGAGAGAGGGGATACCAATATAGAAGTTGTAGGTATTAAAAGTATAAGAAAATATTACAACCAACTATTTGGGCAAGATATTTGACAACTTAGATAGAATGGACAAATTCTTTGAAAGAAACCATCTTCCAGGGATCACGGAAAAAGACATAAATTACCTGAAGAGGTCAATAGTTATTAAAGATATTAAATAATAAATAATAAAGCTATTATAGTGAGAAATCTCCCCACAAAACAAACAAAACTCAGAAAACACATTAATCCAAGACAGCTTCTCTGGTTCATTCTACCAGACATTAAAATCAAAAAGAATATCAATTCTACACAAAACTTCAAGAAAAGCAAAGAGGATAAAACACTTTGCTATCCATGTTGGGCGCAGTGGCTCATGCTTGGAATCCTAGCATTTTGAGAGGCTGAGATGGGAGAATCAAGGCCAGGAGTTGGAGACCAGCCTGGTCAACATAGTGAGATGCTGTCCCTACAAAAACGTTAAAAAAAAAAAAAAAGCTGAGTGTGGTGGCACACACCTGTGGTCCCAGCTACCAATAGGGTGAGGCAAGAGGATCACTTGAACCTAGGAAATCAAGGCTGCAGTGAGCTGATCCTGCACCACTGCCCTCCAGTCTGGGCAACAGAGTGAGACACTGTCTCAAAACAAACAAACAAAAAACCACGTTGCAACTCAATCTGTGAAGCCAGCATTGCCTTGATACCAAAACCAAAGATATTCCTAGAAAAGAAAATCTGCAGATCATGACCCCTGTCAACATAGTGATAAGCACTGTTTATAAATTTTACCAAGTAAAAGGTTTATCTCAAGGATGCAAGGTTGGTTTAATGTTTGAAAATCAACCCGTGTAATTCACCATATAAATACACTTAAAAAGAAACACCATGTGGTCACTTCAATACATGCAGAAAAGCATATGACAAAAATTCAACATCTATTCATGATGAAAAAAGTTAGCTAAGAAGAAATTTCAACCACATAAAGGGCAGCTATGAAATGTCTACAGTTAACGCCCCACCTAATGATGAAAGACTGAATACTTTCACTAACAGTGCAAGTGTATCCATTCTATCACTTCTATTCATCATTATAACATAGGTTATTGTAGGGTCCAGCCCTACAGGGTCCTGTGAGCCCCTCTCTACTAGTGCAGAGATGAGAAACTGTGGAAATAAAGACACAAGACACTGAGATCAAGGGAAAGAGAGTTTGGGCTCAGGGGTCCACAGCCAACCAAAGCGTGGAGTCCGGCAGTGGCCCTGAGTGCCTGGTTACTCTGACTTTTATTGCATACGAAGCAGGGGACAAGGTAGGTAGGGCGAGTCATTGATGGTCAGTGATAGGGTCAGGTAAATCACATGTCTTGGAGACAGGGGCCCAGGACTTTCAAGTAGTCAAGGTGAAGGAAGGAGCATAGTGCGTCAGCACTTTTTCCGTACTTGTCAAAAACAAAAAAGACATTAAGATTTATGTTACTATTACTGATTCTATCTTCTAAGAAAAAGAGGAACCAAGTGCAGAAGTGGAACATGAAAGTAGACATGGAACGTGACCACTGAAGCACAGCATCACATAGAGGCAATTAGGCCCCCGGATGGCTGCAGGCCTCCCTGACAGCTGTAAGGCCTCGCCCAAGAGCTTGGGGGAGCAGAGTCTGCTAAGTCCTCCAGGGAAGGAGACATCTCGGAGGTCTCCTTCCACAGATGGCCAGACAGTGGGTGCTTTCCCAGCACTGGCACTGCCGCTGCCGCACAGCCAAGGCTCCCTCCAGCAGCCCTTAGGAAGGCATGACAGAGAGCTTGGAGTGTCTTGCCTTAGTGTCACTTCTTTCACAATGTCACCTTAGGTTCACACCTCGCAACCCGAGAAGCATTAGCAAAATTAAAAGGTTATACTGAGTATATATATGTCTCTAGATATTTATATCTAGGATTACTTATGAGTAATTATGTAATGATATTTCTCATTCTTAAATGTATTAATGAAAGAAAAAGAAATAACAAAGGCATACGGGTTAAAAAGAAAAGCATAGGCTGGGCGCAGTGGCTCATGCCTGTAATCCCAGCACTTTGGGAGGCTGAGGTGGGTGGATCACCTGAGGTCGGGAGGTCGAGACCAGCCTGACCAACATGGAGAAACCCCGTCTCTATTAAAAATACAAAATTAGCTGGGCATGGTGGAGCATGCCTGTAATCCCAGCTACTCGGGAAGCTGAGGCGGAGAATTCAAGTTTAAATCGTGGTGAGTTGACACCCAGTGTGACGGCGATAATTAAAAAGACAGACAACAAGTGTTGGGAAGAATGTGGAGTAACTGGAGCACTCATGCACTGCTGGGGGGAATGAAAATGGCACAGCACTTTTGAAAACAGTTTCATAACTTGAAAAGTTAGGCATTCACTACTATATGTGTCAATCTAGATATTTACCCAAAAGAAATAAAAGCATATGTCCCATAAGGACTCGTGCACCAATGTTAACGGCAACTTTATTTCTGATAGCTGAAAGCTGGGAACAATCCAGATGTCCTTGAACAAGTAAATGGACAAGCATATTTCAGTCCAACACAATAGAATTCAGTAATGGAAAGGAGTGAGCTATTGATATGCACAACACAGATGAATCGCAAAGTAATTACACAGAGCGAAGGATGTAGCGTATTGTATGCCAGTTATACTTTAATAAGATTGTAAAAAAAGAACACATGGATTTTGTCTCTTAAGTAATAATTGCCCATATGCATATGCCCATTAACATAGATGTCCATTTTCAGAGTACCACATTGAGAATCTTTGCTTAGAGTAGGAGATCAATAAAAATATAATATGAATCACATATGTAATTTAAAATTATCCTAAAAGACACATTTTAAAAAGTTTTTTAAGGGTAAAGTAATTTTGATAATATATTTTACTAAATTCAATATATTTTAAAGTGTCATTGTAATGAATATAAAAATTATAAGCCAAGTATTTTATGTTTTTCATACTAAGTCTTCAAAATTCAGTATATACTTTATATTTATAGCACATCTTAGATTTAATAAAATGTACACTGGAAAAATAGATTCATATATCAAACATGCTTAAAAGTTTTCCCACAATAGAATCAAGTATCTTTCTTTAATTTTTCATTTTGAAATAATTACAGACTCATAAGGAGTAAAAGTAGTATAAAAAGATCCCACGGACCCACCACCCCATGGTAACATTTTACATAACTATAGTTCATTATCAAAACAAGGATATTGATGGGTACAATACAATTAACTACACCTCATGCATATTTCACTGTTATTCATATGCACTCAAATGTTTTATCTGTCTCTGTGTATACTTCTATAATGTTTTATCAAATGTACAGAATTGTTTAAGCACAGTCACAACCACCATACAGGACTGCTCCATCACACAAATGATCTCCTGGTGCTGCTCTGTTATAATTAGGCTCTCCCTTCCCTTCCCTAACCTTTGGCAGCCATTTAATTTCTCTGTTTTCTCTGTAACTTTGTCATTTTAAGAATTTTATGTAAATGAGATCATACAATGTGTAATCCTTCAAGACTGGCTTTTGTCACTCGTCATAATGTTCTTTTTTTTGAGACTGAGTTTCACTCTTGTTGCCCAAGCTAGAGTGCAATGGTGTGATCTTGGCTCACTACAACCTCCTCCTACTGGGTTGAAGCAATTCTCCTCCCTCAGCCTCCAGAGCAGCTGGGACTACAGGCGCCTACCACCACACCTGGCTAATTTTTTGTATTTTTAATAGAAACAGGGTTTCACCATGTTAGCCAGGCTGGTCTCCAACTCCTGACCTCAGGTAATCCAACCACCTGGCCCTCTCAAAGTGCTGGTATTAAAGGTGTGAGGCACTGCACCCAGCCGTCATAATGTTCTTATGATCCACTTTAGCTGTTTCATGTATCAATAGTTTGTTCCTTTTTATTGCTGAATAGTATTCTACTATATGGTTGTGTGGTCAACTATTCACTGTTTGAAGAGCATTTGGGTCACTTTCAGTTTTTGGCTATTACACGTTTGTCAACAGTTTTGTGTGAATATAACTTTTCACCTGCCAAGGATACATGCTCAAAGGTACTGTTGTTTAGTTGTATAGTAAATGTGTGTTTAACTTTTTAAGAAACTGCCAGAGGCCCAGAGTGGCTGAACTATTTAACATTGCCACCAATGCCTCAGGGATCCAGCTTCCTGCATCCATCCCAGTGTCTGATATTATTAGTAATTTATTTAGCTCTTCTAACAGGGCTATAAGCGATCTCTCTTGGTGATTCTAACTTGCATTTCCCTGATGGCTAGTGAGGCTGAGTATCTTTCAGGTGCTTATTTGCCAACTGTCTGCCTTCTTTGGTGAAATGTCTGTTCAACTCTTTTGCCCATTTTAAAAGCGGATTGTTTTCTCACTGTTGACTTCAGAGAATGCTTTATATATTCTATAGATGAATCCTGTACATGTGATTTCCAAATATTTTCTCTCGGTTGGTGGCTTGTCTTTTTCATCTTCTTAATAGGGTCTTTTACAAAGCAAAAGTTTGTAATTTTCAAGTAGCTGTTTTTAAATTCTAATGGAATTAAATTAAAAATCCAGTGAAAAGGCCAGACTACCCTTTGTGGTTACCTACTGAATAGCAGAGGCTTAGAGGATAAACGGAGTTTGGTTAGGGTTCATTCCAGGTCCAGGACCACTGTAACCAGGACCAGGAGCATAAATGGGTATGAAAAGTTAAAGATGAATAGACAGACCCAACTGGGAAAAGTGGGGGTTTGAGATAAGTTGAGGGACTCCGACAGTTCAGGGAGGTTGGGTGTAGACTGTGCAAGTTACTGAATGCTAAGAAAACCATTGAAATCTCATCTGGCAGGCTCAGTGAAATCCTTACAATTTTCTAACCAGGAGAAAGATGTGCTGTAGGCAGTGTTTAACGAAGATTAACTTGGTAACGAGGTTCAAAGTGGAAAAAGAGTAACCATGCTCTCCTTCCTTCTATTTCCCTTTCTTTGCTTCACTTTCCCCACACAAACCCTCACATGCTAAGCCATGAGCCCAGTCAAGGCTAATTTTGAAAACATTTCAGTTTTCCCCTAACCTTTAGCACCTTCCTCTATCTTGGTCATCATAGGTAAGATAGAAAGAAGGGGTTTAAGACAATGTCTGGTAAGAAGTCAGGTAGCTTCTAGGTTTTATGCAGAAAATAAGTTTATAGAGTTGAAAAGACGAGTAAGAAATTAAAGCTTAAAAAAGGTAGGAAAAACTTGGCTGGGTGTGGTGGTTCACACCTGTAATCCCAGCACTTTGGGAGGCCAAGGCAGGTGGATCATGAGGTCAGGAAATCGAGACCATCCTTGTTAACACGGTGAAACCCCGTCTCTACTAAAAATACAAAAAATTAGCTGGGCGTGGCGGCATGCACCTGGAGTCTCAGCTACTCGGGAGACTGAGACAGGAGGATTGCTTGAACCCAGGAGACAGAGGTTGCAGTGAGCTGAGATTGCACCACTGTACTCCAGCCTGGGCGACAGACCGATTCTGTCTCAAAAAAAAAAAAAAAAAAAAAAAGTAGGAAAAATTCAATCATACAGGAAAGATTCAAGGAAATGAAGCCATTTCTTAATATTATTATCTCAGGGCTGACAGATATTTATAAACAAAATTAGTCTGTGTCTTTTCACATGAATCAAAAAATGGAAAAGACTATCAACCTAGTGTCAATGATTAATAGACAATATCATTTGAACGTGATAAGTAAGTCAAGAGGTAGACTGGTCTCACTGTGGGTTTGTTAGATTAGTGTCATTCAGAGCCCAGGCTCCTTTCGTTTTACCCCTTTGCCTCAGTGCATATGTGCTGTTTTTCCTCTTGGTCACAAGACGGCTACCATAGCAGCAGCCATCATCGCATTTTCACATGACACCATCCAAATGAGTAAACAGGGTGCTGGAGTTAGGGCTGAAGACTGTGGGACTTCCCCTACTTTCTGATAGGGAGAAAAATCTTTCCCAAGCCCTCCATTAGAATTCTCATTATATTTCACTGACCAGGACTGGATTACACACTCACTTGTAGACCAATCACTGGCAAAGGGAGAAGGGGTTGCCGTGACTGACTAAGGTCAAACATGATGGAATTCCTGAGTACATTATTGCCCAAACTAAATGGAGATACCAAATAGGACGGGAAATGACCTGGATAAGCCAGTAACTTTGTATGCCACATAGCGGAACAGGAAAATTGATGGGAGAACATCAGGGAATCAGAGAAGCTTTATGAGACATTAGTCTAATAGGTTCCAGAATGTACTGCTCATGTCTGTCACCATGAATGTCTGGCACCAACTTCACACACTGCGGATGACCGGTACACATTTTAGATCAAGTGAGTCTAGAAAGTAGCAAGCTGAGTAAGATTTAAACATGTAGAAATATTTATGAGGGCCAGGAAACCATGCTGATCTTAGGAAAGTGAGGTTTCTTTAACAGAGGACCAAAAGGACACAATGTTTACTTTTCAGTGAGGCAAGGTCATAATGAAGCTTCGCTCTCCACAACTCTGTGTGCTAATGGACAGGGCACATCGAGTCAGAAGATGACCACCAACCAGAAACTGATGTGCACCCATGGGCACACAGGAATGCCATTTGGGACAATTCATTAATTTCTTCCACAAATACTTAAGAATTATTTTATGCCAGGCACTGTTCTAGGCACTTAAATTACATTGATTAACAAAAAGCACCAGAATGAGTGAATTACATAGTAGTAAGTCAGCAGGTGATAGGTGCTTTGAAGAAGAGATAGAACAGGGTAAAAGGGATCAGTAATCCCAGGATGTGTGCTGTGAGGTAGGTTACATAGGGGATTTGGGGGCCGGGTGCAGTGGCTCATGCCTGTAATTCCAGGACTTTGAACGGCCAAGGTGGGCGGATCACCTAAGGACCGGAGTTCGAGACCAGCCTGACCAACATAGAGAGACCCTGTCTCTACTAAAAACACAAAAAATTAGCCAGGAGTAGTGGCGCATGCCTGTAATCCCAGCTACTCGGGAGACTGAGGCAGGAGAATCGCTTTAACCTGGGAGGCAGAAGTTGCAGTGAACTGAGATTGCTACAATTGCACTCCAGCCTGGGGGACAAGAGTGAAATTCCACATCAAAAAATAAAAAAATAGGGGAGTCAGGGTAGATCTCACTGAGAAGGTGACATTTGAGCAAATCATCCTCTGTGCGAAAGGGGGAAGGAGAGAGCTGTAAGACTTGTGGGAAGAGGGTTTCTAGAATTAGCCGCCCCATTTCATCTCTCTACATAGGAGAACTAGAATGATAACACACATATGATACATAATCTACACATTTTTTCTTTTTGAGACAGAGTGTTGCTCTTGTTGCCCAGGCTGGAGTGCAGTGGCACGATCTCAGCTCACTGCAACTTCTGCCTCCCAGGTTCAAGCGGATCTCCTGCCTCAGCCTCCAAGTAGCTGGGATTACAGGTGCCCACCACGACGCCTGGCTACTTTTTATATTTTTAGTACAGATGAGGTTTCACTATGTTGGCTAGGCTGGTCTCAAACTCCTGACCTCGTTATCTGCCCATCCTGGCCTCCCAAAGTGCTGCGATTACAGGCATGGGCCATTGTGCCCAGCCATAATAAACACATTTTAAATGCTTTACTTTTTAAAAAGGTTTTTTTTTTTTTTTTTTTTCCCAACCTGAAGCAACTTCTAAGGCAGATGATTTTCCAGAACCACCATCCAAAAAATTATTCTGATCTAGAATAAATCATCCCACCCTTAGGACCATGAAGGCTCTGTGATACTAGGATGCTGTAGGAATTTGCTTTCAACCCTTATTCTGTCTCTAACCAGCTGTGGATATTGGAAATCCACATGACTTCTTCTGTGCTCAGTTTTTTTTTTTGTTTTTTGTTTTTTGTTTTTTTCCTTTTTTTTTTTTCCTGCAAATGGAAGGAGCTGAGTAATTCTCAAAGTCCATCTCTGGTCTAAACTGACTCCCAGATAAAAAAATCTGCTTGCAGGAGTCTGCACAATGCTTTCTCACTGGTGGGGGCGGGGGTGGGGGGGTGGGGGGTGCTCCTTGTGCTGTGTAGCCCATCAGGAAAACACTGAAGAGCCACCTAATGACTTAATGGGCTTTAAAATGGGTGGCTAGGTTTTAATTTTCTCTGATAGCAGATTCCCTGAGGGAAAGTGTACTTTACAGTGGATAATAACCACATAGGATATTTCGATTGCCTCAGGGTATCTTATTTGGAAATCAGTTTTAAGTTACATTTCTCTAGTAATTTTTACTATCAAAACAAAATAAAAGCCCCCAAAGGAATGTTTATGCAGAGCTGAAATGTGTTGGAATGTCAAAAGTATCTCTCTAAGAGTTAAGCATCTGTAAATATTTGAAATAGGGTGAAATCACAAATACTGCTACTACTAATCTCTTTCACTTTTGATTAGAGGCCAAAAAGAACAAGCAAAATCTCCAGGAACGCTTTTATATAAAACTGTTAACTCTATAGCCATGTCTAACGACTCAAATTATAAAAGAAAGTTGGGTGAAATGCATAATTCACCTACTCAAGTACACAGTCAGCTCTACACATGTGAAAACAGGTCTCGCACAGGATGCTGAAGAGTAGTATTTTCCTGTCTGGTAAACTTAAATAGCAATATTATCATATAAAGACTAGGCTATACAAGAAAATAAATTTTCTACTTTGCCTGAATTTTCTACCCCGACTCTTACCACATACATCATAGCTTTACAGATTTCTCTTGTTTTCTTTGGTTATGGATCTGACATCATGCTCCATGTTTTAGTCACATCATCTTACTTCATCTGCTCTACAACACTGAAAGGTAGCAACTGTTTGCTCTATTATAGGATGGTGGAAACTGAGGTCCTAAGAAAACACGTGTGTGCTGTTTAAAATGCTTTCCCTTCAAATGGCAAAGAACATTGAAGGAAGACAGTTTTTGATTGTAGACATTCATTCATTCAGGAACTCATGCTATTCTTAATGTACTCAACTCTACAGAAAGCTTTCTAACAATACAGCCCACTCCCCGCTTCTTAACCAGCTTTCAGTGGAGATGGGAATTTGGAGGAGTGATGAGTTCATTGCGTCTTCTCCTCCTTTATTTGATTACCTCCCTGCCATCTTGCCTTTTCTGGGCTAATGATAACACTTCCTTCCGTTTCTCTTTGGAACCATTTTCAAAAACATCTCTTCAGGAGTGGAATCACAAACGAGAAACAGTAGTTTCATAAGGAGGAGTAAAATGAAAGGACTGCCAGAGCGTTTTTACATTAGCACATGACATTTCTAATAATCTACATGGAAGGAATTTTTTTTTTTTTTTTACATCCTCCTAAGTGCCTCTTGAAAACCTCTGTGACATATGAGACAGCTACTGACTAATTTGTTCTGGCAGAAAAATGAGTTTAGTATTATTGAAAATATGTTTTCTATCACCAGATCTTGTTCAGGTCATTGAGTGGCTTTTCACTGGTAAAAGGGTGCAGGATTTATTTCCAATGAAATGTTATAGAAAGAAGAGAAATAACATTTGACCTATCCCAACATTAGCAAAATGCAAATCACCGTCAATTTTCTATAGGGCGATGTTTTCAGATTTTGCATTTCTGTAGTTATGCATCAGTCTGAATATATTTAAGCAAGGTGAATGAAGGATCTATGAAAGACACGGCGAATAAGCAACTGTGCAAGGCTAACTTTAAACAGTTTTTAGCTTAGTGACTGAGATAATGCCGTTTCTCTAGAGAAGTTCTAAATATAGGCCAATAATGGATAGCAGTTTACTAGAAGCTATGTAGTGCCCTAAACCAGCAGGGGCTGGGCGTTGAGTGGAGGAGGACTGCAATTTTGAGGTTGATTAAAGATGCAGTACTGACAGGTTCCAATGGGTGTATCAGGGTGGGGGAGGGGTGGCATCTCGTTCTTTTTTTTTCCTTCCCACTCAGAGGTGTGGGTAGCTTCGATGTAAATTGCTGATGTGGGTGATTAGGATGTTAAGTGGGAGAAAAGACGGCTCTTCAGTATTCTTTCGGAAATAAAGAGGGATAAAATTCAGCAATCATCAAGCCTTTTCATTTTCCTACAATTTGTCGGTGCAGTGAGGAGGCTGGTTTCCTTTCCACAGTTGAGATTACTTCCTGCTGACATCAAGTGGGGGTAGCGTGGACCAACGTGTGAACAAGAAAATTGAGCTTGAAGGGTAGCTTTTGTTTTGATGTTTGCTAGACGTCTTTTCTTGTGCTAAAATGAGATGTATCACCTACTGGCAGCCACAAGATTTTAATGTTGAGAATGCAAGGCAGATTTCTCTAGGTAAATCTCCAGGTGCATAAATCGATTGTCAGTTTTGATAAAGAATTATGACTTCTTGGACTTCAGCTATGCAGAAGAGAAAAATCTGATAATTTAGCATAATGCTTGTGTAAGCTGTGCTGGAGAGCAATATGTAGTTGCTTTCATACTAACATAAAGCTCCTTGGTCAAAAATTACACCAATAATGCATATTTAATTAGAGTTTTTAGATATCCAAAGAGGAAAAAGCCCCACAAAGTTTCCCTCACAGATGACCTTTATCAGGGATGCTTTACCTGCGTTCCTTCCAATGCCTTACGGCAAAATTTCAGCCCCAATAAAATGAGATGACATGTGCCTGGTTATTCCACAAGATCACCATCTTTAGATTGAATTTAACTTTTTTTTTTCTTCAGAGCTAGAGCTTGACGGAGTTTTTGGGTTTTGGAGATAGCTGGATGGTACAGTACCTCAGATTTATAATTTCAAATTAAAATCTATCCTTCATATCTTTAGAGAAGTAACAAGCTTAATCTGTGGCGTTCAATCATTGAAATTTGTCTTGACATTTTTGAAACACAGATTCCGATACTGAGATGTGATTACTTTGCAACAGATTTGCAACGAAGGTGGCAGACCGCAGAAGAACTTCTAAACATCTAAACACAGGCAAAACCAGACGAGCCCAGGGGGAAGGGCAGGTAGACCTGAATGTCAAAAAACTCAGAAGTAAATACACCATTTTCCAGCTGCGTCTGTCTGAGGGCTTACCTTGCACACATTAATTAAACTCTTCCCTCTCTCATCATGCTTCGCCAGTTTATCCCTCAGCACTCTTTTGATTTCAGGAGAGAAAACCAAGATTAAATGTAAAAGTAAGTTTTCTTACTAACAGCCCAGGGGGCACAGCTGGGTGGGCTGTGCAGGAGCACGTGGGCATCTCCAAACCCGTCAGCTCAGGGCTTGTTTCCCAGCTCCCAGACCCTGACGGGATGCTCCAATGTGGTCTGAAGGACAGAGGGTATTTAAAAGTGTCCTTGCCATTGCAGGTGTCCTGAGGCCTAGAAAAAAAAATCATCACAAGGATGACATTTGTCAATAGGACCCCTCCAGCCAGCGTACCCTCCTGGCTCCCGGATGAAGAAGGGCTATCCACAGTTGACCTTGCTAAGGGGACGGGATAAAAACAGGGAAGCAGCCCAGGTACGGTGGTTCACGCCTCTGATCCCAGCACTTTGGGAGGCCGAGGCGGGCAGATCACCTGAGGTCAGGAGTTCAAGACCAGCCTGACCAACATGGAGAAACCGAATTTCTAATAAAAATACAAAATTACCTGGGTGTGGTGGCGCATGCCTGTAATCCCAGCTACTCAGGAGGCTGACGCAGGAGAATTGCTTGAACACAGGCGGTGGAGGTTGTGGTGAGCCGAGATTGAGCCATTGCAATGCATCCTGGGCAACAAGAGTGAAACTTTGTCTCAAACATACAAAAACAAACAAACAAACAAACAAACAAAAACAGGGAAGCAGGGCGATGATGATTGGAGAAATCCAAAGTTTGTATTCCAAGCCTCAGATTGGAATGGAGGCAGCTAGATAAAGATGTGAGAAGAATGGCAGTTTTGGTGTCAGAGACCTATGTTTGAATTCCGGCTCTGACACTCAGTAGCTCTTTGATCTCGGACAAATGATTGAACATCTCTATTCTTCTGTTACATTCATTAGAGAATGGAGAATATAATACCCACCTTTTAGGGTTATGGTGAAGTCTGAATGAGACCATGTGTGATACACTTAGCATGGCTTTGGCTGGTAGTGAGGATTCAATGCCTTTTAATTCCTTTCTCTTCTCTCAGCTCTGTCTTTCCTCTTAGCATTGGAAAGAGTTCTGTTTATTTATTTATTTTTGATAATGGCTTTTTAACTTAGCCTGTTAAAATGCATTTGTTTTTTTTCTGAAATGGTACAATTTGAGTTTAGATAATAATTATCTCTTGATTTTAATTAATTTTTTTGAGATGGAATGATATGGTTTGGCTGTGTCCCCACCCAAATCTCATCTTGAATTCCCATATGTTGTGGGAGGGACCCAGTGGGAGGTAATTGAGTCATGGGGGCAGGGCTTTCCTGTGCTGTTCTCATGACAGCGACTAAGTCTCACGAGATATGATGGTTTTAAAAAGGGAAGTCTCCCTGCACAAGCACTCCTCTCTTTGCCTGTTGCCATCCATGTAAGATGTGACGTGCTCCTCCTTGGCTTCCACCATGATTGTGAGGCTTCCCCAGCCATGTGGAACTGTAAGTGCAATTAAACCTCTTTCTTTTGTAAATTGCCCAGTCTTGAGTATGTCTTTATCAGCATCGAGAAAACAGATTAATACACGGAGTCTCACTCTGTCCCCCAGGCTGGAGTGTAGGGGCACATTCTCAGCTCACTGCAACCTCTGCCTCGCGGGTTCTAGAAATTCTCCTGCCTCAGCCTCCCAAGTAGCTGGGACCACTGGTGAGTGCCACCATGCCTGGCTAACTTCTTGTATTGTTAATGGAGATGAAGTTTCAACATGTTGGCCAGGCTGCTTTCAAACTCCTGACCTCAAGTGATCCACCTGCTTCGCTTCCCAAAGTGCTGGGATTACAGGAGTGAGCCACCATGCCTAGCCTAACAATAATACTTGTTTAAATATCAATCAAGTATGAACTGTTTCATGAAATCTAGAATATAAAAAATGTCATCTCTTTTTATGTTTTTGAAAAATAATCCAGTTTGATCTTACACCTGCTGAGTTTGGCAGGAACGTCCAAAATTTATAGGTTCAGGGAGGCAAAGAGGAGGGATGGGGAAGCCCTTCCCATTTAGATCATACAGACATGCTAGAGGCTGATTCACTGCATACAAATGGGGAGGGGCCTGATCTCCAGCATTTACACCGCTGTTGTCCTTGTTGTTCCTTTGCTTACTCAGAGCTGCTGGCTGGGGGGCCCTCCTCTATCTGCTGGCATCCTGTTCCACAGATTCTGCAATGAGAAACCCACCACTCTCCTCCCAGGTGCAACGGTCAGAATAAACGAGGCTGTGACGTGATGACAAATATATCCTACAGTTGACTGTTGAGAAACACAGAGATTAGGGATGTTAACCCCCTATGCAGTCAAAACTCCACATGTAATTTTGATTTCTCCAAAACTTAACTACTAATAGCCTGCTGTTGACCAGAAGCCTTACTGATAACCTAACAGTATATTTTGTATGTTAAACGTATCATATACTATATTATCACAAGAAAGTAAGCTAGAGAAAAGAAAATGTTAAAATCGTAAGGGATGCCAGGGGCGGTGGCTCATGCCTGTAATCCCAGCACTTTGAGGGGCCGAGGCAGGTAAATCACTTGAGGCTGGGGGTTCAAGACCAGCCCGGCCAACATGGCAAAACCCTATCTCTACTAAAAATACAAAAATTAGCTGGCTACTGTGGCGCCTGCCTGTAATCCCAGCCACTCGGGAGGCTGAGGCATGAGAATCACTTGAACCCGGGAGGCGGGGGCTGCTGTGAGCCGCAATCACACCACTGCACTGCAGCCTGAGTGACAAAGTGAGTGAGGCTCCGTCTCAAAAGAAAAAAAAACACCGTAAGGGAGAGAAAATGTATTTACTATTCATTAAGTGGAAGTGGATCAGCATAAAGCTCTTCATGCTCATTGCCTTCACATTGAATAGGCTGAGGAGGAGAAGGAGGAAGAAAGAGGTTGGTCCCGATGTCTCAGGGACAGCAGAAACAGAAGGAGGTGGGAGAGAAGGCGGAAACACTCAATGTCACTTTTCTAGAAAAAAAAAAAAAAATCTGGGTTAAGTGCACTGTGTAGTAGAAATGCATCCATTCAAGGGTCAACTGTATTTTAAGTCAACAGAGGTTTCTTCCTTTCCAAGCCGGCTTCTTTCTTGGGAGGCCTGGGGCAAGAGTACACATGGAGGCCCACATATCATATGTCTAGATATGTAACATTTATGAACCAGGGAACAAACTGTCAAATGAAATATACCCTCTTACCTCGAAAAATATACCTTGATAGCAACCTAGGAAATCAATCCGAGTTTATAATTCTGAGACTCCCTGAAGTTCTGTGCTGGAACATGGTGGTATACAACACTACCTCCACACCTGTCCTTCTCCTGGACATGCTCCCCTGAGCATCCCAGTTCTGTAAGGTGGCCCTTGGCCACCCCTCAGGTGGAAGATGACTCTAAGGAAGAGTGGCATGCAGGCTCTGAAAGCAAGCTTGTGGACACTTGGGCAAGGAATTCTGAGGTCCTTGTTACCCAGACCATGGAGGAGAATTTGCAAATATGGAATCCCGAAATAATAAGGATTGAGTGTGTTTTGTTTTGTTTGCCTGTTTCTTGTCAGAATTTACTGAGAGAAACTAAAAATGGGGTGCACCAAAAGGGAAAAAGATGAAGTTAACTCTTCCAACTGTCTCAGAGCAAAGAAGCCCAAAATTTAACAACTCAGTGTCAGGTCACTTTTCTTCTGAGAAGGAGAAGGGATAATTCCTTTTCTCTTTTTGCTGATAGATCTTTGGGTAGGGCAGAGGGGAACAAAGTAAGCACAGGCAATTTACATCACATTAGTGAGCATGGTGTCACATGTGACATATGACTGTCTCCTTTAGCTAGTGCATTCAGAATCCTTGGCTCAGTAAGGGTGGATAGAGTGGGTAAGTTGTTACGACTTCCATTTTCAGATGAGGAAAGCAAGAAAGATTTAGCAGGATCTGAGAAGGGAGAATGAAGAGATCTGGGGACTGGCTTTCTAGTTCTTTCTGTCTCACTGCTTGGTGCCCCTAGGTGTGGCTGTCTCAGAGTCAAGGGGAATCCTTTAAATCCATAGCAGTTCACCCAGCAGGACGTTTTGAGCAGTCTATCCTGCACTACCATGCATAAAAAGCAACATAAGGTTTTATGAAATTGCTTGAGCATTCCTACCAAGAAATACCTTTTGCCCGTTTTACTTGTGTTTTTTTATTTGGTGATGTGAGCTAGTTCTTGAAGTTTTAGAAAACCCTTCAGAGGCTATAGAATCACTTTTCTAGACACCCCACTTTGGGTCATGCAACTCATGATCGGCTGAGAATGAGTAAGCAGAGCACCTGCCATAACCACTATTTCCATTGGAAGAAAATAAAATGGAACCTAAACAAGATAAATGCTACTTCACCTACGGGAGTTTCTTTAATCTGTGTTTGTCATTTACAAATGTCTTTCCTTCAACCAAGGAATGAACGGCTTGCTGTGGGCCAGACATTGTGTTGATGGCTATACATACAATTTCATCAAATCCTCAGATCAGCCCTGGAAGGGTTGGTGGTGTCCTTTCCACGTATATGAGAAGGCTAAGGCTTAGAGGTTAATTAATACAGCAAAATTTACACAGCTAACAAGTGGCTGAGCTGGGATTCAAATCCCCTTGGTCTACTCCTAAGGCCATGCCCTTAATCAGTTACTTCTCCGAGCACACTGGCAGGTTCATCATAATGTCAATATATACCTTGCAGGGCTGATGTGAAAATTAAAACAGATGATATAGATGGAAAGTGTTGGGCAAAACATAAAATCCTTACAAATATTCGCTGTGATTATTTCTCTTGGTTTTACACAGGGCTTGCTCAGCTGTCCTTAGTGGCCATGTCTATATTAATCCCATCATTTATCCTTAAACCACTAAAGTCTTATATGTCTGGCTTTTCCCATAGCCGAAGGGAAACTGAAAATGTGCCTTTTGTAAGAAAGCTTTAACACCTGCTGCTAAAGGGCGCTAAACCTTCTGAATCATCAGAGGAGTATAGGCTCACTTACAAAAGACGTAGATTAATTTGGACATTGTTTCCCTACATAAACCAGGCATAAGGAGGCAAGCAACCCAGGGAAGGATAATCATGCTGAGAGTGGAAGCACTTATTAGAAATAATTACCATGTAATTATCCACAACTTCCCTGGAGTCTGTAGTCTGTGGCTAGTCTTAGGAGGTGCCTCTTCCTTACCAAGTGCAAGGAGATGGAAGCACTTCACTAAGTTGATCAGGGCATGTGTCTGTGTCTTAGAGTTTGGTTACTGCCACCTGGGTCTACTTCTCGTGTATAATGAAGCCTTCCACACTGATGGCTAAGGGATAGAACAGCTATAGACTTTCTTCAGCTGGATCCACCACCCACCCCCTCCCTTTTTTAATAGTACAATGTTGTTTTGCGAGAGTGTGAGTGTGACATATCTGACTTCTTTACTTAAGAAAAGTGTTTACTGAGCAATTAAATGTGGTGCATGGGGACTATGACATTTCTCTTTTCCCTGTGCCTCTGAGCTGTGTTTCCAAGCTGCCAGGCGAGCCCCATTGAAGATCAGTAACAACATTGAAACGGAACAATGGCTGTAAAAGCCTTGACAAGTACAGGGAGAGACCCAGGCGCTTCCAAGAGGGGCGTCGTTGCCCATAAGGTTAATCAATTCTCCTTGTTTTCATTCCAGCTCCACATTTATCTTGGTGGCAGCAACTGCAAATGTAAAATCAAACCTACAAACTGAGACAACTGGAATTGTATTTACCTGCTCAAGATGTATAAACGAGCTGTTTTCTGTCTTCTTAACTGGAATTTAAGGAGTATAGCAAAGCTCCTGCCGATAGGTCAGTGAGAGGCATGCTTTTGTGTGGCATCCAGATATAACTTAGTTGTCTAGGATAGACAGTTGGGAAGAACTGCAGTCACAGTCCAGAATCTTACACATTGTCATGACTAGCATTGTTATTGTTATAAGTACCATTTATTGAGCCTTTATATATGACAAGCACTTTATATGTACTACTATCTCATTTATTCCTCTTAATAATGCCGCAAGATAGCTAATAATATTTTTATCATGTACCGGTGAGAAAACGGAGATGAAGTCACTTGCTTGTGGTTACTAGGTGCAAGTTACTAGATTCAAACTGAGTCTGACCCATGCTCTGAACCACTAGGGCTTAACAAACCCAAACCTCCCTAGAAAATGCAGGTGCAGAAAACACAAGGGCTTGAGGAAACCCTAAAATCACCCGGAGTGATCGACCTACAGTTTGAAATCTTTGTTTTCAGGAAAGCCAACCAGAGAAGAAGGCTTAACCAATCTCTTTGCAAACAGATTTGTTTGTCCACCTGTGATTATTCTCAATACAAGAAAAGGGCTAAAAGTATCACTAGCAGCAGTGAAGTGGCCTTATTTTGAAAATGAGTTTTCATAGAAGTAATCAAGCTAAAATGAGGTCATTAGGGTGGGCCCTATTCCAATGTCATTGGTGTCCTCATAAATAGATGAAATTGGGACAGGGAGACAGACACACGGAGGGAAGACACTGTGAAAAGACACAGAGAAAGCCCCTGAAGCCTGAAGCAGAGATTGGATTGAGGCTGCCACAAGCCAAGGAACAGCTGGGGATACCACAAGCTAGAAGAGGAGAGGAAGGATCCTTCCTGTCCAGGATTCAGAGGGAACCTGGTCTTGCTGGCACTTTAATTTCAGACTTGCAGCCTCCAGAGCTATGAGACAATAAATTTCTACTGTTTATAGCCAATCAGTTATAACACCCCTGGAAAACACATACTCCGTTCTGTGGTTCTATTCTGTTCTGTACCGTTTTGTTCTATTTTATTCTCTTTCATTAATAGATTTCCAGGCTGAGTGCAATAGCTTACACCTGTAATCCCAGCACTTTGGGAGGCCAAAGCAGGCAGATAACTTGAGGTTAAGAGGTCAAGACCAGCCTGACTAATATGGTGAAACTCCGTGCCTACTAAAAATACAAAAATTAGCTGGGTGTGGTGGCAGGCACCCATAGTCCAGCCTGGGTGACACAGCAAGACTCTGCCTCAAAAACTAAACTAAACTAAAATAAAATAAAATAAATAGACTTCCCAATCTGCTAATTTTGAATGACATCAGCCTTTAGAGCTCAGCATTCACACTCTTTCCAAGCTGGCTCCAGTCTAATTTTCTAACCGCAGCATTAGTCAACACCTGACCCATCCTGAACATGCCTGGTGTCGCACAGTCCATCAGTCTGAGAGCACAGCATGGACTTAAGTGCAGGTGGCCTGCTCAGTGCCTGTGCTGTCACCTTCCCCTTAGAGGCTATTCATTTTTTAATGCCCAGCTTCAAGTCACCTGCTCCAACAGGATTCCCCTGGCTCCTTGGGCAGAGTCACCTGGTCCCTGTCCTCTGTTTCCCCCAATACTTTATCAGCCCCAATGATAGCTCTTACATTGTGTGATAGGATCAATCTGTGTGTCCCCTTCCTCTCCGCCCCACAACTAAACTTTGAGTTCCCTAAAGAGGACTATTTCTTCCTTAATTTTTTCTTTTCAATCAAGTGTCTAGCACAGAACCTGACACCTGATAAACCCAAATACAGGGTACCCCAAAAAGCTTAGTGCAGTTCTAAGTTTTAATAACTTCTTCAGTATAAATGCTACAGACCTACAAAACTCATTTGAAAGCTTACTTCGTTTGACTGTTTTAATTATTTTAATGAACGTCATTGTAATTTTCTCTTCTGGTTAGTGCATGCCATATTTCACTCAGGGGAACTAAAAAAATGAAAATTAAAATGTGTTATTCAACATTTACAGAGCTAAATAGTGTTAAATTAAACTTTCAAATGGTGTTCTTGTAAGTTGCAGCATTTATAGCCCTGAGGTTAGTAAAACTGCAGGAAGACTTTTGGGACAACCTGTTTTTGAATAAATATACTACAGTATGGCTCATTCTGTGTTTACTGTTAAATTAAGTTTAGTTTTATTTATTTTATTGAGACAGAGTCTTGCTCTGCCACCAGACTGGAGTGCAGTGGTGCGATCTTAGCTCACTGCAACCTCTGCCTCCTGGGTTCAAGTGATTCTTCTGCCTCAGCTTCCCAAGCAGCTGGGACTACAGGTGCATGCCACCACACCGGCTACTTCTTGTATTTTTTAGTAGAGACAGGGTTTCACCATGTTGGCCAGGATGAATTCGATCTCTTGACCTCGTGATCTACCTGCCTCAGGCTCCCAAAGTGCTGGGATTACAGGCGTGAGCCCCTGCCCCCGGCCTCAGTTTAGTTTTTAAGTGGGTTCCACGTGAGTACAGGTATTCTTTGGCCAGTAGTTGTTCTTATACTTAGATTCAAGGAGCCCTTGTCCAGGATGCACTCTTTAGAAGGCAAATTCCAAATTCCCTCCCCAAATGGCACTGAGCCTACTTCAAGGGACTGTACACCAGCAGCAGCGCTGTCTGCTGATGTCTATACTCCCATGGCTGAATACTGCTGACGCTGGTGTTCATACTCTTGAGATCAAGAGGTGGCTGGAGGACAGCTGCTTCTGGGAAGCTGGACTGAGCTTCCACCATTGAACTAGAGCCCTGTGGGAAGAGAGGAGGTGGCTGCAGACCAGGAACTAGAAACCACCTCTCTTTCCACCACCATATTTAAGTGCAGATCATTCAAAGTTTCAATCCAGAGTGTCATGTCAATTCCCAAGGTATATTTATCTAGGTAGGATGGTAGAAAACATTGTACTTGACCATTTGTTAACTTTGTTTATAGCTTTTAGATATTTAGGTAGGTATGTGGCATACAAACCTCTATTTGTTCTCTTGCCCTGGGTCCTACAAATATTAAAGGTGGGTGGATTTGGGCCTTAAAGAAAAAGTATTTTCCCACAGAGATTTTTCGCCGTAAAGAGATCGATGGGTAGGAAGTACTTCCATACGGAAGGTATGATAGCAAAGAATGACTGCAATCACTGAAGACACACTCTGTGCTGGGTGATTTACACATTATTTTTCACTTCGTCCTCACAACAACCCAATAAAGTAGGTACTTAGGAGAAAACGGATATTCAGTGACATTAGTTTGTTCCAGCTCACGAAACTAGTGCTTTAGTTAGCCTTAGTGGCATAAGGAACTATGGGAGAGTGAAAGTGGCTTAAAACAATTTTTCCCCCTGACTGTTGGGTTAGCTGGGCTGCTGTACTGTGAGTTTCCCTAGGCTCACTCCTGCAGCTAGCTGTGAGGAGATCTGGGGTGCGGGGCAGTGCAGAAGCTTCCCCATGGCCTCTCCCACGTGTCTGGCAGTTGACGCTGCTGTTGCTGATAACGACGACCTTCCTTTATTTTGTCTTAGCTACTGGCCATTGCAACCTCCTTGCCTTTTTTAGTTTACTGTCTGGCTCAATGCCCAGCACTTGGTGCTGGTTAATAATAGGTATTCAGGTCGCTTACAAGCAATGTGGCCCTGGTTAGGTTATCCAACCTCACTTAGTTTATGTTCCCCACTTGCAAAATGGGTATAATGGAACAGAACATATAGGGGGCTCTGAGACTCCAACGCAGCGATGCAGGAGAGAGAGAGTGCTTGGCAGGACAGTGGCACTTGGTGCACGCTTATTGCTAGTGCAGCTGGAATGTAGACCACCAATCAATGTGTGTTGCCTTTTTAATAGTGGAAGTCAAACACCACTCGCTTTCCAAATTGAAATTCCGGGCTTGCAAGTCAGTCCTAGAGTGCAGAAATAATTTCAAAATACAGGGCTGAAATTCTAAGAAAGCAACTCTTAAAAAGCGGGAGAGAAAACCAAAACAAAACAAAGGGACAAAACAACCTGAATTGCACCGCAGCTGACGATCTTTATTAATTTTTAAGACTCCACCCTGGGAATCCACCCTGGGGCTTTTGGCTTCTTCCAGCACGGAGAGCGCTGACTGGGCGGGGCCAGGTGCGCACCAAGCGCTGACAGGTGCGGATGACTTGGTGCGCTGACTTCTGGGACCAGGAGGTTGGGAAACCACGTAGCGCTCGCGCTGTAGGTCTGGGTCACGTGATCCTACAGGAGCACTTAAAAGGCTCGAGCTCGGCAGGCTCCTCGTGATTGGGTGGGGCTGCCTCACTTCTGCCGGACTTGGGGAGCGCTGTCAGGGCGACCGGCTTGGGTCCGTGCGCACCGCGGCTCAGGGAGAAGCACTGACTGCGCTGCGTAAGTGATGCGGGCTCAGCGGGACAGGTCCTCGCCTCGGTCCCTCGGACGTAGGGAGCGCAGGGCAGGTGGTCTCAAAAGCTCTCACCGCCAAGAGGGGAGAAAGCGTCGTGGGGTGAGATTGGAATGGGGTAGTCGTGGCCAGCTCAAGAGTTTTCAAGTTGGAGCACTGGGGATGGACTGCGTGCGCCCAGCCGAGGGAATACTCTTCCAGGCCAGAAGGCATCTCCTAGTCCAGGAGTCCCTCCAGGGAAGTGCGAAGCTGTGGGGTCCTCCACCGCTCTTAGTGCCGGAGGGTTGGGGGTGCAGGATACTTTCCCTTCCTCCCTCAAGGCGTCTTTTGGGGATGTGTTAATGTCATGGGTTTTCAGAAGCAGGAGAAGCAGAAAACGTCTTCTATTTGAAGGTGCCCAAAGCAGGGGAAACTTGACTTTAACCTAGTAAAGAAATCACCTAAGATTTTTAGTCTTGGAATGCAGGATTAGGAGAAACCAAGGGCACGGGAGACAGGTGGAAGCAGCTTCCTGCGAAGTGCAGGTCAGCTTCGTAATACAGAAGCAAAAGGACTTTGGAATATTAATGGATTTAAATCCCAGCTCTGGCCTTGGCTAGTTGGTGATCTTGGGCAAATTATTTAACCCTACTAAACCTCAGTCTTTCCATCTGAAAGGTGGAGCTAATAAGTTTTTCTTTTTAAATAACTGTCTTATTAGAAATGGATATAACTAGAGAAAACACCTACCTAGCCCAGGACTCGGCTTCTCAGCTAAGTGTAATTTTCCTTATCAGAACAAAATAATGTTTGAAACTCTGGCCATACAACGTCTGTGGCTAGGCATGACCCATGTGGAGTCACCTCTGAGTACCCCCACCTTCACTGCAACCCCAGAGGGTCCCAAGCAAGGTGCTTGGTTTACGGAGCAGGACAATTCTGTGTAAGTCCTGGTTCCAGTATCCGCTCCTTGGATGACATCAGGGACGTTATTTGTCTCTCACAGCCTCGGTTTTGGCATCAGTAAATGAAGAGGGTGCTCCTCGGCACTTGCCTCTCCCTTCCTTGCTTAAACGTACAAATCTTTTTTTAAAATTTGATTTGGGATGAGTAAAAAAGATGTAAGCAGAATAAAAAGTCCACTGAGAATGTATTTCATGAACTTTTAAGAAAGTTGTCCAAAAGGAGAATTGGAGCACTTTCGGGAAAGTGCACTGCCCTGGCTTTGCTGGCATGTGAGAGTCTGCATGGTCAAGCCCCTTTGGTTAACTGGGCATTCTGGATGTGTACCTCATGCTACTCTAAGTACAGGGGAAACCCTTTATAATGTAGTGTCGGTGTTCTTAACAAGAAGCTGTTTTATTAATCTTTTATAGGAGTTGACTGGGAGAGGCAATTGGTCCCCAAATTTATGTAAATCCAGTCTATAAGTCGGGATATAGTGGGATTCTGCTAGCATGATTTTACAGCCTGAGAAATAGGTGAGTTTTGACTAACAGGCTGAGTGACTTAGAAGTGTTAAGAAAGTCCACTGGGTTTACCAGTTCACTCCCCACAAAAAATAAAAAGAAGCAAATTATACAACAATTTAAAAAAGGAGTTGTTTTTGTTTTGGGAAGCATCTAGTTTGTCAGGGGAAACACGGAGTGGAATACTGCCCTGAGGTGCACAGAACGAAGACAGCGAGAGGGAAAAACTCAGTTACTGCCTTAGGTATCCTCAGATACCTGTTTGTTAGCACCCAAATACTCAAGGTAAAAAGGGAATGACCCATTCTTTCTTTTTTTGAGAAGAGTCTCACTTTGACACCCAGGCTGGAGTGCAGTGGCACCATCTTGGCTCACTGCAACCTCTTGTCTTCTGGGTCCAAGAGATTCTTGTGTCTCAGCCTCCTGAGTAGCTGGAATTCAGGTGTACACCACCATGAACGGCTAATTTTTGTATCTTTGGTAGACATGGGGTTTTGCCGTGTTGCCCAGGCTGGTCTTGAACTCCTGACCTCAAGTGATTTTCCCACCTCGTCCTTCCAAAGTGCTGGGATTACAGGTATGAGCCATTGTGCCTGGCCAGTGACTCCTTCTTAATAGGAAGTATGGTTCACTAAAGAGCAAACATGATCATTTTAGTTTAACATTTTCAATAGCTTTATAATATGGGATTTTCATTGACTGAACTAAGAACATTTAAAAGATGTAGGCAAGTTTCTCATAATTAGAAAGATACCTCTAGAACAATGACTCATTAATGTCTGTGTTGACTTGGGAGGGAGGTAAGCTGGGCAGAAAGCTAAAAACTTTTTCCTGGTGAAAACAGTAATGGAGTTTGAACGTTTATGCTATGTTTGCAAGTTCAAAGATGTAAACCTTAATAGACAAGTCACCAGACAGCTATCACAGCTTATCTGAACTGGAACCAGGGTATTGAGATTTCTGTCCCTTCAGAGATACTGTAGGTATAACCTTGAAAATGAAAGCACATGCTTTCATTGCTTTAACTCAGACCCTGGGGTGAAGAACATGGTGGCGGCGGTAAAAAAGAGGGGGGAAGGACTGTGTCCTCAGATCTTGGAGCCTGAAAAAGCAAATTCGTAGCAGCTTATCTTTCCAATACAGCTGGGACTTATCTCTTAACTTTTTCTCTCTAGTCTGATTCTAGTTAGTGGCTGTCTTTAAATTGCTCAGAGTTGTTTACAGGCCAAAATATTTACTTAGAACCCTGGGGCTAGCCCTTTCTGTTTTCTTTTTTGGGACTCTGTAACCCTTTACCCCTCTTTTTAAAAGACCACTTGACATAGCCTTTTGTACCTGTGTGATTCTAGGGAGAGAACGTAACTCAGCTCCCAAGTGAGTCATTTTCTCGTTTATTCATTTAACTAACGTTTTTCCCAGTGTTTAATTATGAAAAGGTTTGAACATTCAGAAAAGTCAAAAGAGCTTTGCAATTGAGAATCTACCTATATTCTATTATTGGTTAGAAGCCAGGCTATGGATTTCAATTGATTAATCAACTGTCATTGATTACTTCTTACTGTGTTTGCCTAGAGCTTGGCTCGGCAAAGCTGTAAAAACATAAAAGGCAGGGTAGGTTAAGGGACAAAGAGTGTGGATTTGGCAGACCATGGGCTTAGAGTTTGTGAAGAGATCATGTAACTTTGGTTAGAAAAGTTACGTTGGAGTTGTAGGGTGTAGGACATTGAATTTCATTGTCGAAAGTTTATACTTGATCCTGGTTTCGGGTAGGAGTCATTGAAGGCATGGGAGGAAGGGAGTGCCTTGTGTTTTAGAAAGCTGATTGCAGCATCAGCATTAGGCTACATTGGAAGGAAAAGGACTCGAAGTCTGAGAGATGTGTTGGGAAGCTTTGTAAATGTCTCAGGGTAAGTAAGGATTGAACTGGATAGAATGGAAAAGAAGTAGGATGGCAGTTGGTGACAGATTTAACTTGAGGATTTCTAGTTTTATAACTTGGGCATCTGCATGATAATGGAGCATTAAGCATCTGGAAGTTGCTGGGTGTGGTGGCTCACATCTGTAATCCCAGCACTTTCGGAGTCCGAGGTGGGCAGAGCACCTGAGATCAGGAGTTTGAGACCAGCCTGGCCAACAAGACGAAACCCCATCTCTACAAAAAATAGAAAAATTAGCCGAGCTTCGTGGCACATGCTGTAATCCCAGCTAACCAGGAGGCTGAGGCAGGAGAATCACTGGAACCCAGGAGGCAGTCACTGCAGTGAGCCAAGATAGCATCACTACGCTCCAGCCTGGGCAACAGAGCAAGGCTCTGTCTCAAAAATAAATAAAATTTGGAAGTCGTAGAAGGAGGAAGTTTGAGGAGAATGATGATGTCCTGTTATAGTCTGTGGGTTTGAAGGACTAATTGATTATCCATGTGGGAGTGACAGCTGACAGTGCTGATACTGTCCTGAAATGCCCAATAGCAATGTCAGGACTGAACAAACATTTGGACTAGCAATTAATACTCAAGGGGTGGTTGAATGAGAATGTATGGAAGGAGAAAAAAAGACAAGGCCTTGAAGAAAATCTGAATATATGGAGTTCTTGGAACAAAAAATAAAGACAGACGTTCAATGGCATGTTAGTATTTTAACGGCTGTTCATCTACAGTGTTATTGTAGCTGCAGTTCTCCTTAATAACCGACAACACTCCCAGACTAAAGGGACTGTATCTGCACTAGTAAAGTGAAGTCTTTCCTGTTCCCATTGTGGGAAGTGCAGGGGGTAAGGTGGGGCAGGGGGAAGAAAAAGAGAAAGCTAAATAATTTTTTTATCTAGGACTTTGAGCATACAATGCTTTTTCCAGGTAACCCATTTCTCGATTGGAAGCCAGGTAATTTAATGAACTTGTCTCTCTTTTCACAAGGCAACACCTATTTAATCTGGGAGCTATGAAAACCTGTCCTGATGGTGACAATATTTTCCCAACCAAACTTCTAGTGTGACACATATTCTGGATCCACGGTCATCAAGCCTTTATACAACTATGTAGCCATCAAGACTCCTTTCCTTCTTTCCACTTTTTTTTTTTTTTTTTTTTTTTTGAGACGGAGTTTTGCTCTTGTTACCCAGGCTGGAGTGCAATGGCGCGATCTTAGCTCACCGCAACCTCCGCCTCCTGGGTTCAGGCAGTTCTCCTGCCTCAGCCTCCTGAGCAGCTGGGATTACAGGCACGCACCACCATGCCCAGCTAATTTTTTTGTATTTTTAGTAGAGATGGGGTTTCACCAGGATGGTCTCGATCTCTTGACCTTGTGATCCACCCGCCTCGGCCTCCCAAAGTGCTGGGATTACAGGCTTGAGCCACCGCGCCCAGCCTCTTTCCACTTAATTTTTAAGTTTAATTTTTCTCTGGTACTTGATTCAGGACCTTTCTACCTGCTCTATATGCAGAATAAATACTCAGCTCTGTGAACCCACTTAGTATAATGACCACTGGTAAGGCAAAGGAATTTAGAGTCATTTAGCATCGTCTCTGTTGCTAGGGACTGTTCCAAGGTCTCAAATAGAAAGTGAGGGCAGAGACTGTGTTTTATCTCTCTGCAGGTCCTAAGTGTGTATATGCATACATATATCTCTCATATCCCTCACTAGAACAATGAAAAAGAGTGTGATTCTACTCAGAATGCAAGTCGTTTGTCTAAGGATACAGAGTTTTTAAGTGGCAGAAGCCACATTTGAAGCTGTGAGGGCATACTTTTATTTATTTTTTAATTTTTAAAATGGACTCCATGTTGCCTAGGCGAGAGTGCAGCAGGGTGATCTTGACTCATTTCAATCTTCACCTCCCGGGTTCAACGATTTTGTTGCTTCAGCCTCCTGAGTAGCTGAGACTTAAAGGCATGCACCACCATGCCTGGCTAATTTTTACATTTTTAGTAGAGATGGGATTTCACTATGTTAGGCAGGCTGGTCTCGAACTCCTGACCTTGTGTTCTGCCCGCCTCTGCCTCCCAAAGTGCTGGGATTACAGGCGTGAGCCCCCATGCCTGGGCTGAGGGCATACTTGAAATCCTTCATGCTATTCCCACTGGACTGCTTTGCCTTCCCAGATACTACTGACTGTATACTAGGCACTGTATTAGGTGTTAGCATATGTAGGCTCCTTACTGTGGCCCCTCTTTTGGGAAGATGATGGGCAGGGAAGCACATTGCACAATTAGCTATTTACTAGCGGGGTGTCTGCCCTCTGATCCTGCCTTGTTTTCACCCAACTTCTTGAACTCTATAGGAAGGGCCAGCCTCTCTAAGAGATGCCAACCTCTAAAACTGATAAAAAGGTTATGCAACCTTCAGACTTCACTGAGTTGAACAACCACTTTATTCATTCTTCTTAAGATCATGCCTTCAATCCCTGGCTGATTTAAGGGTGAAATGGAGAAGAACTCTTTTTGCTTGTATGTTTATTTCATCAATATTCTGCCCTCCTTCATTGTCTCACAGTTGTGCCTGTCTGAGGTCACTTTTTGCTTTTTTCTTCTTATCCATTCCTGGTGAGTCTTTGGAGAGAGGGTGTGATAGAATGTGGAGCCTAGAGCAAGATTACCCCGGGTTGACTCTGGAAGCCATAAGAATTACGCTGCTTCCTCAAGGCTTTTTTTCCAAAGTTAGAAGCAGCAAGTTGTGTACTAAGTAACAGGATTTGCATTGTGAATGGGGTCATCCTCCAGTGAGGACTCGGTGCGGTGTTTATTTGCAGTGGGGCACAGAACTGCATTCCTCATGCTTTATGACAGTACTTAGGGTTATTGGTTTTCATGCACGTCTCTTTCCTAGAATGAGGGCTCCTTGAAGGTAGATGCCATCCCCTTTTCATCTTTAACTCCTCCGCAAGTTTTAGCGAAGTAAATCTCTAAAGAGTTGAGTTCTGTTAAAGGAGAGAAAACTATTTGTATAGAAGACTGTGGGTGGAAGTCTGTATATTTGTTTGTCTGATTTGAGACAGGGTCTTGCCACATTACATAGGCTGGTCTTAAACTCCTAGACTCAAGCCTCCCACCTCGGCCTCCTAAAGTGCTGGGATTAAGGCGAGAGCCACTGTGCCCAGCTGAGACCTGCATGTTTGAATGGATCAAGAAATGTGATTGGTTACTGCTGAGGGAGGGGAGGTAGGTTGCAGGGAAAGGCCTGGCTAGGGAAAAGCTCATAAGCTCTTAAGTCAAGCAACAAGATATGTAGAAAGTGAAATAAAGATGAAGCCATTCTGAGTCACATGCAGACCCTAGGAAATATCTCCTTTATATTTGACACAAGGGGAAATGGCAGCTGTAGCTAATTCTGAAAATGAAAAATGTTCCCGCCTGGGTTACTTGAGGAAGAATATCATTAGCAATCAGCCAGTCAAGTGGAAATACTTTGTTTTGTTTTCTCCCTGGTAAGTATTGGCGTGCTGGTAGAATTGGCTGGCGGGAGAATGAACCGCCTGTGCTGCTGGGACACAGGAGCTTTCTGAGCTGGCAGACTGCACACTCCATGTGAAGCCACGACTCTTTCCACTGTTTATGTGTATACATGTGCCTGAACATTGGTGTCTGCATAATCTAAGACTTTTGTTTCAGAGAAAAATTGCTGGAAGCCACTGATTTGGAATTTGTTGATAGGATTTTTTTTAAAATCCATGCTCAAAACCACGTAATTTAATAACTTTCGTAGCTGCTGTCCCCCTCCCCCCACCACCACCGCCAAAAAACAAAAACAAACAAACAAAAAAACCCTTTTTATGTTTCTTAGGTTGTCTTATGAACAGTGACAGAAATGTGTAGGTTCGGGACACCCAGGGCAGATGCAGTTCTTTCATTAAGGGAGCTTGCGTGAATCGGCACTGTGACTCAAAGGCTGCTGCAGTTGTAGCCTGATCTCCTTGGCTGCATTTTTAGAATCTTAGACATTCCAAGCTGAGAGGGATTTGGGGAATTACATAGACGATCTAATCCCCAGCATTTACCAATGAAGGAGCTGAAGTCCAAGGGGAGAAGTGAATTGGCTTGCCCAAGGATATACCTGTTGACAAAGTGAAGGCTCGAACTTTCTGCCTTGTGCATTCGGGAACTGTGGCAGAGCCTTTCCTGCTCATATTAGCATATGATCTACTATAGAGAGCCGCAGCCGCCCTCTATGGTCTGGCTTTATTGTCTCTTCTCTATTTTTTAGTCTCCCTTCTACCTTTTCTCAGTATACCTTTCAAGTGGGATGGATGTTGAAAGCCGCTAGAACATGAGAAATACACGTGTAATGGCACAAAGTTAGGTTCGTTAGCTTTATGTACAGCAAAGGACACATAGCCATGGGATGGAGGAAGAGGAGAGAGGCATCTGAAAGATTTGGCCCGTGCTCGAATGAGTCAAAGGAGGTATCAGGGAAGAGGAACCCGTTGGATTAGCTGCTGCCAGGTGCCCATGGCAGCTTAGGGAACAAACTTCTGGCAATTTCTGTTCAGGAGATAGAAGGGACAAAGTGGTACAATTGGTAAGAAAACAGCAATTGTTTGGAAAAAAAAGGACTGTCCATCATAATGCAGCTGCAGAATGTCCTTGGGTATATGGAAACACTCTCAGTGTTCTGTTGGGAGCATCTTAGGCTGATGAGCAGCAGTGCTGATTTTCACACTTGGGGATCTGGGTCTCTCTCTTTCTTGGTTTATGGCACCACCGTCTACCCACCCAGCCATCTAAGTCACATCTGGGATCATCCTAGATTCTTTATTCTATTTCAACTCTAATATATTATGACAAGTTTTTCCAATTGTACTTTCTAATTCTTTTTCTTATCATTGTTTGGAGACAGTCTCATGCTGTCACCCAGACTGGAGTACAGTGGTGCGATCTCGGCTCACTGCAACCTCCACCTATGGGGTTCAAGCAATCCTCCTTCCTCAGCCTCCTGAGTAGCTGGGATTACAGGCACACACCACCAAGCCTGGCTAATTTTTGTATTTTTAGTAGAGATGGGGTTTTGTCATGTTGGCCAGGCTGGTATGGAACTCGGGTTACCTACCCACCTTGGTCTCCCAAAGTGCTGGGATTACAGGTGTGAGTCACTGCGCCCAGCCAACCTTCTCATTATTTTTAAGTCTGCCCTCTCCACACCGTGACTATTTTTCTGCCCTAGTTCAAACTCCCATCATCTTTATTCTATATTATTGTGAAGCGTATTAACTGGCCTTCCTGCCTTACATTAATGTTCATAGTAGTGTTTTCAAATTGTGCAGCTCTTCAGTAGTTCCTAGTCACTAGAGGATAAAGATTCTTAGCTTCTATCTAGAAAACTCTCCCTGATCAACTCTCTATTAACTTCTCTAGATTCTATCCTATTTCTCTACTTCCTACTTAAGCTTTTCTTGCTTTTCTCCTGCCTCTGTATTGGTTTTCTATTGCTGCATGACAGATTTTTAAATGCTATGAATTCCATGACCTCTCAAAATACTGATGTAGGTGTTAAAAGAAATTATTTAGGCAGATAGTGAGGGTACAGGAGGCCTCACTAAGGTTTTCCTTTTAATGAAAAGCAGCCCCCAGATCACATTCTTTTCTCACAAAGAGCAGCCTGCCTATAAAATTGAGCTGTACACGTAGACGAGCAAGCTGGAAGCTTGCATGGGTGAATGCTGGCAGTTGGGCCAATAGGAAAAGGCTACCTGGGACTAGGCACATTCAAAATGGCCACTCGGTCTTCCCTTTTCCTTTCCAACCACGTGTGCAGAAGGGAGCCGACAATGTGGTGCTGGCCAAATGGAAAGCCCATTTGCATAATAAAGTTAGGGTGAGGTGGCCAGCTTCCCTGTGTGCTATATAAATATCACACCTGGTCCAGCCAATCTATGGTCAATCTGTCTCTATATAAAACAGACACTGCCTCCTCAAGCCTGTCTATAAAATCCAGTGCACTCCACAGAGGGCCAGATTTCCCATTCAGACACCCCTCTCTATTGAGAAAGAGATGTGTTTTCCTTTCTCTTTCTTTGGGCTATTAAACCTCTGCTCCACTCACTCCTTGTGTGTTTCCATGTCCTTAATCTCAGCCCAAGATGGTGAACCCCAGGTATTTACCCCAGATGACGATGCCCCCTCAGTAGGAGAGACAGCAGCAAATGAAGAAAGTATTTGAGGCA
This sequence comes from Saimiri boliviensis, assembly GCF_048565385.1. Classification (NCBI taxonomy): domain Eukaryota; kingdom Metazoa; phylum Chordata; class Mammalia; order Primates; family Cebidae; genus Saimiri; species Saimiri boliviensis. The sequence continues at coordinate 95,589,581 of NC_133458.1, read as the reverse complement.
TTCATTTAATTAGGACTTAAAGTCAAGGTTGGAAACTAGTTTGGAGGTTTGCAATAGTCCATGCAAGTGACAATAAGGAACTGGATTAGCCCCTGAGAGTAGGTTTAGAGAGGAGAAGGTGGTTTTCAAAAACATCTAGGAGATTCAGTTGGTGATTGATTGGCTGTGGGATTGCAGGGCCAGAGAAAAATGGGTAAATCAAAAAGACATTCTGGATTTCTGGCTTTAGTGCTTGAGTTTATGGGAGTATTTCCAACCAAGACAAAAAAAAATAGGGAAGTAAGGACAAGTTTAGTGAAGGAGATAGTAAGTTTAGTTTTTGAGTTCTGCTGAACTACTTTTGATTTTTGTTAATATAATAAAAGTAATGTTACAATTCTCATGATAAAAAATTTTAGTTGTCTTCTCTACCCCTCCCCATCCTTGTCTTATCTCTGAGACCTCCTCTCATACTTTTACCCCTTTGTTCTAGCCTTTAATTCCAAATTTCCAGTAATCTGCCTAATCTATTGATTGATTATTGGTTTAGAGTCACACTTTTTATTTGAGGTATTTTCTATTGACTTACTTAACAAGGTGAGATTTTACCACTCTTATGTACATTATCTCCTCACTTTCCTACTCTTCATCCTGTCCAAATGGTGATACAATTTTCTTTTTTGCTAAATCAGTATCTAAGATTTACCTTATTATGTAAATATTGCTTGCTGCTGAGCCAAGTAGTATACTATAATTGCAATCCATGTCTTGTACAGTTTTATTCTCTTCATTGAATTAAAAATTGCCTCTTGGGATTGTTCTATTTTCCCTATCACTATTATAACTTCTGTCCAAACTTGCTGACAGAACTGTAATAACTGTAATGATAGGATTTTTTTTTTTACAAAAGCTCATGCAGTAGTCAATTAAAGATAAATTTCTTCCTTGAGGGTATCTCATGTGGATCCCTGTGTCTTACTGCTCCAATATGCACTGGCGGCTCTTTTGATCTAGCTGTTACTCTGTGATTTCACTTCCCCTCTTCAGTCCTAGTTCCCCTGTTACTGGGCTCCCATGTCTTCCTTTTTCTTGGATTTCATCCTTGTTTTGGTGGACCACATTTTCCAACAGCTTTCTGAGAAGTGGTATATGAGGAGCATTAAATAAAAATCTGGCTGGTTCTCAAGCTGCATATGAGGTGAAAAAAATTAAATAAAAAATCAAAGTCAAAATATAACTGGGTGTGGTGGCTCACACCTGTAATAGCAGAATTTGGGGAGGCTAAGGCAGGAGGATCACTTGAGCCTACAAGCTAGAAACTAAAGTGAGCTGTGATTGCACAATTGTACTGCCACTGCAGCCTGGGTGACAGAGCGAGACCCTGTATCTTAAAAAAATAAAAATAAATCATATGTTTCTGAATATTTAATTTTGATTGGTATTTTGGCTGTGTAAGTAATTCCAGTTTGAAATTTTTTCTCGGAATTTTGAAAGGAATTTTTCCTAGTATCTTTTAGCTACTGCTAGGTGTTGCTGTTGAAAAGTGTAATACCATTTTGGTTCTTGATTCTTTTTATGTGGTATCATTCTCTTTTTTTCTCTCTGGAAAGTTTATAATAGTCACTTTATTTCTGAAATATGTTCTTCATTTTTTAATTTTTTTGATGTGGAAACTTGATGGTTCCTTTAAATCTGAAAAATCATATGTATACCTCTGCAAATGTTTTTATACTGTTTCCTTGATAATTTCTTACCCTAAATATTTTTTTAGACAAGGTCTCTTTCGGACATCTAGGCTGGAGTGGAGTGGTGCAATCATGGCTCACTGGAGCCTTGACCTCCTGGGGCCCAAGTGATCCTCCCACCTCAACCTCCCAAGTAGCTGGGATCACAGGTGTGTGCCACCATGCCTGGCTAATGTTTTAAACTTTTTTTTATAGAAATGAAATCTTGCTGGGCACGGTGGCTCAAGCCTGTAATCCCAGCACTTTGGGAGGCCAAGGCGGGTGGATCACGAGGTCGAGACATCGAGACCATACTGGTCAACATGGTGAAACCCCGTCTCTACTAAAAATACAAAAAAATAGCTGGGCATGGTGGCACGTGCCTGTAATCCCAGCTACTCAGGAGGCTGAGGCAGGAGAATTGCCTGAACCCAGGAGGCAGAGGTTGCGGTGAGCCGAGATCGCGCCATTGCACTCCAGCCTGGGTAACAAGAGCGAAACTCAGTCTCAAAAAAAAAAAAAAAAAAAAAAAAAAGAAATGAAATCTCATTATGTTGCCCAGGCTGGACTCAAACTCCTGAGCTCAAGCTATGCTGTTGCCTTGGTCTCCCAAAGTTCTGGGATTACAGGCATGAGCCACACGATCTCCCCTGAATTTTATCTGCCATCATTTTCTGGAACTCCCATCAGTCAGATACTGGTCTTCTGAAACCAAGATCTTCTAATTTTCTTACATTTTTTCTTCCTATTTTTAAAAGTTCTATTATCTTTCAGTTATATTTTCTGTCAGATTTCTGTTACTTCATTGCACCGTCCTTTTATCAAATCTTACAATTTCTACTATTTTTAATTTTCAGAAGCATGTTCTTGTTTTTTATTCTGTTGTTTAATGAATGCAGTATCTTATCTCCTTAAAGACATGTTGTTTTTTGGAGAGTTATTCTGCTTCATACGTTGCTATTTCTTGTGAATTTTTATTTTCGTGCAGTTCGTTTTGTATTTTCTACCAAGTTGGAGGCTTTCCTCAAATGTCCATTGGTTCCTTGATACCTATTTACGTAATTAAGTGTGAGAAACTAAATTGCTAGTTGGATACTGCATTGTGTTGAAGGGATTTCTCAGAAGTTAACTGGCTCCCTGCAGTTAGTGATCCAACATACTTCGTTAGAGGATCCTACATGTTAGTATGTGTAGGCTCTTTCTCTAAGAGAATGCAGTTGTTGCAGAGAAGAATCCTTCAGTTTCCTGCAGAGGTTGAAGAATGAAGGCATAGAGTCCTTACTGCCAACGTTCTTACTGCTGAGCGATCAAGGGGCTGGGGTCTGTCAGTGTGTAGACTGAGTTTTCAGTAGGGTATCATTCACCCAACTTTCACTTTTTCTTACATTCCCAAGTTTAGAGTATCCCTGATGAAAATGTCCAAATAATGAAGTTTCTACAGAATAAGTCTCTCAGTACCTTTTTTAGATTGGCGGGGGTGGGGGTGGAGGAGTGGGGTGGGGGGGGGACACTTGAGGCTCTAAATGATGTTATAGACTCAGACCACTTCCTCCATTTTCAGCCCCATATTTCACTTTTGCCTTCTACAGTATCCAGTACTTAGCATTTTGACACTTTCTGTAGCTATGCGGTGTTGAATTAGCTTATTTCTCAGTTACATTCTGCTTTCGTTCTCTGCAAACTATCTGTTCACTTTCCATCTATGTATGTTTTTGCTTTCCGAAACTGTCGACAGCAATAATAGAGGGTGTTCAGTGGCTTATGAAGCAGACGAAGTGGTCGGTGGGCTTTTTCTTTGTCTCTACCTTGGATACTATATGCAATGGATTTTGAAATACCTAATGAGGGAATGCAGTGACTTCCTTGCCTTTAGATTAGCTGTGTGAAGACCCTGTGGCTGGTTTGGTTTGAGAAATCATTTCTCATGTTCCACCCTCTCTTTGATCTGCCCCATTTACTGTTGTCTCTATCTTCTTGGGTGTTGGCATTTATAACTTAAAAAAAAAAAAAGTCTTTTCTCATTTTTGAGAGGTTTCATGAGGGGACAGAAATAAACAAATGTGTCCAATTCACCATGTTTCAGCAGAAGAATTAAATAGCATTTTGACATGTTGAGTTTCGTATACCCATGGGGTATCTGGTAAAACTGTTAGGCAGGCAGTTGGATAGATGAGGGAGAAACTTTTGAGAGGCATTCTCATTTTGAGCGGTGTCCACAGGAAGCACTGGTTAAAGCGATGAGACTACTCTTTAGTGTTTTGAAGTGTAATAAGCTGTGAACCAAGGATAGATTCCTAGAAGAATTCTAGAAGATCCAGGAAAACACAAATTGCAGAAGGCAACGAGACATCAATAAATTTACCAAAGGGGCAATGTCAGCATGTCAGAAAGGTCAATAAAGAGGAAGAGAATTTTTTTCTTTTGAATTTAGAAATATGGAGATTATTAATGATTTTAGCACGATGATATGCACGGAGGTCAGAATGCATTAAGAAAATGAAAAGTCTTATTTTGCTTTCAGAAACTCCTGACAGAGCAATAATAGAGGGTGTTCCGTGGTTTCTGAAGCAAATGAACCGGTTGGTGGACTCTTTCTGTTGCCTCCATGTTGCATGCTAAAGGCCTGGATTTGAAATACCTAATGAGCGAATGCAGTGACTTCCTTGCATTTGGATGAGCTGTATTAAGACATTTTGGCCGGTTTGGCTTGAGAGATGATTTCCCATGCTCCAGTCTCTTTTCAGGGTTGGTGTGAGCAAACCAGAATGTATGGGGCTTTAAATTCTGGAAATGACTGATGAAGCTGATACTGTTAACCACGCCTTTCTTCAGTTGTATATGTGATTAAATATTTGCAAGAATATAGAGATAGTGGAGAGTAGGGGTTACACTAGAATAAAACCTAAATTGTTTTTGAAGTCTCTGAGGGAGCGAAAAACACAGCACTTTGCTTGAGTTCTGAAGAAATTGAGAAATGAGACAGAAGAGCAAGGCAGGGGGACAGCAGAGCATCAGCTGGATTAACAAGGGAGGCTGAGCTAGAATGGTGCTTTTCCTTTTGGGCAAATGGGCTTCCTATGACTGATGCCCAAGTTGCCCATTGCTTGCTCAGCAATCCTCAGGTCCACACAGGGTGGAGAGAGGTATCCAGAGCTGAGAAAAAGCAAGGCCCTAAAACACAGGTTGGCTTTGAATACCCAGCACCAGCTATACCTAATCCCCCTTCAAACCACTCTGACCATCGCTCACTGGCCCCCAGCCCTGCTGGCTTCCATCTGCATTGTCTCCTGTTAATGGCCTTTGCAGTCACTGTTCTGCCAGGAACTCTTCTTCCTAGACACTGTCTGATGCCCTCGGATCTGCTCAGATGTCACCTACTCAGGGGGGGCCTTCCCTGACCACCTATCTCAAATAGTGCCACTGCTTGACCCCTTCCTCTCTATTTGGTTTATCCGGCTTTGATTTTCTTAAAAGCTCTTGTCTGTCTCTGTCAGTTCGTGAAGGCAGATGCTGTCTGTTTTATTCATTGTATGAGCTAAGAATATATTTAGTGAATGAGCTGATGGTTGAGTTAACCTGGAGTCTGTTCCAGCTCAGCTGCTGCCTGGACTGTTACTGCTTGCAAAGGGGCCCAGTCAGCATGGGCTTCTATTGAAGTGCTACACTAACTCCTTTTAAGAGTGGAGGCAGGCTGAGGCGCAGTGGTTCATGCCTGTAATCTCAGCACTTTGGGAGGCCGAGGAAGGCAAATTGCTTGAGCCCAGGAGGAGCTCGAGACCAGCCTGGCCAATATGGTGAAATCCCATCTCTACAACAAGTATAAAAATTAGAAGTAAACTAGAAATCCGTTATGAAGCAGTCTGTGGACCTGTGATTTTTTTACTTCTTCACAGATAAATAGACCTTTAAATCACTTGCAATTTCAGTACATATAAATCCTGCAAATGGTAAGACAAAACAATCCAGTTTATTCAGAATTCTTCTTTTATCTACAGTTACATTGAGGCAGATTTTGTTACATTCTGTCGTTTATATACTGTAGCAGTTAATGGAAAGTACATGGACTTTGGTATCCTCTAGATGAGGCCTCAAATTCCAGCTTTGCTGCTTAACAGCTGAGGGGGCATGAGAAAATGATTTAACCTGGAACTGAGTTTACTCATATGAATATGTCTTACATAAAGCTCTGCTCTTAGAGCTTGTCTAAGAATAGTGTCACAGTCCAGAAAACATAGTGCCACTGACAGACGGCACAGGTTTTCTTGACTGTGACACTATTTAACAAGGGAGCCCATTTAATTGTATTTAGCCTAGACGTTCCCAAATGTTTTTCCTTATAAAATCTGTTAATATGTTACCGAATTGGTATTCCATAAAGGACCCCATGGGAAATCCTGGCTTGCAATAATACCAGACATATGTAATGTAAGAGATCAATTTTGCTGCCCTTTGTCAGCCAGTCAGAATATTCACCTGGACGTCTACCCGACAACTTAAAGTAGATCTCCTGGAGTTTTTTGCCTTCACGCCCTCCATCCCAACTCCTTCCATAGTCTTCCCAATCTCCGATAATGACCCCACTATTCATGTTTCAGTTTCCTAGAGATGCTGTAACAAAATACCACCATCTGGGTGAGTTGAAACAGAAATTTATTGTCTCACAGTTCTGCATGCTAGAGTCCAACATTAATGTGTCATCAGGGCGGTGCTCCCTCTGAAACTTGTAGGCTAGGATCTTCCCTGCCTCTTCTAGCTGTTGGTGTTTGCCTGGCACTCCTTGGCTTGTAGGTATGTCACTTAGTATCTGCCTCTGTTGTCACATGGCATTCTCCTCTATAGTTGCCTCCCCTTATTATAAGGACTTGAGTTATATTGGTTGAAAGCCCTGCCCTACTCTAACTTATTGTAGCTAATTATTAGGTTGTTGCAAAATTACTTTTAATTAAAAGTAATGGCAAAAACTGCAAATACTTTTGCATCAACCTTACTACATCTGCAAAGACCCTATTTTCAAATAAGGTCATATTCTGAGGTGCTCGCAGTTAGGACTTCAAAGTATCTTCAAGTGCGCACATAACAATCCATGCAGTCACTCTGGGCAGAAAACAGGTGCCGTCCTTTTACGTCTTTTCTTTCTCTTGGCCATTTTATCTGGTCTATGAGCAAATACTCTTAGATCTGCCTTCAAAGGGTAGCTGACCCTTTCTCATTACCTCCCCTGCTACTCCTTGACCCCGGCCTTTGTCATCTCTCCTGGATTATAACCTCGGCGTCTTATTAGGTATCCTGGTTCCATGCTGATTCTCCTTACATCTACTTGTTAGATAGCAACCAGAGCAATCATGTCACAGAGTAAAACAGTTGCTATTCCTCCCTTACTCAAAACCCTCTGATGGTCTCTCATTATCATTAGAGTAAAATGCTAACAGTGATGAAGGAGGATAAGACTCTCCACGCTGGGCCATATCCATCTCCCCAGCCTCACTGTGTACCACCCACTCCCTGATTGACAGTGCCCACAAACCACAGTAAGCAGCTGCCTGTACCTCAGGGCCTTGGCATTGTTTCCTTAAGGCTGGCTCCCTCTCATCTCAGATCATCTATCCAGAGATGTGTTGGCCACTCATTGTTAGCTGAAACACTTGCACCCCATCTGACAGAGACCAGAGAAAGTTTTTTTTATTTGTTTTTAAAATTATTTTTGATTACTTTTTTTTTTTTTTTTTTTTTTGAGACACAGTCTCTGTCACCCAGGCTAAAGTGCGGTGGTGCAATCTCGGCTCATGCAACCTTGGCCTCGTGGGTTCAAGTGATTCTCAAGCCTCAACCTCATGAGTAGCTGGGATTACAGGTGTGCGCCACCAGGCCTGGCTAATTTTTGTATTTTTAGTAGAGACAGGGTTTCACCATGGTGGCCAAGCAGGTCTTGAACCCTTGGCCTCAAGTGATCTGTCTGCCTTGGCCTCCGAAAGTGCTGGGATTACAGGTGTGAGCCATCATGCCTGGCCTAGAGAGAGTTCTGTCAGCCGTCATAAAGCGAAGCTCTTGGGAAACAAAAGGAGAGAAACAGAAAACAGTCAGCTGTCCCTGGGAGGGAAAGGATCAATAACCAATGGATCCCCCCAAATCAGAGAGTCACAATGTAAACAAATGATTTTCTTGTGCTAATCTGAATTTGGAAAGGAAATTCCTACCTAGAAGAAGAGATCTGAGAGAGCTGATTTTGGTAGGAAAACAAAAAAAGCAAAAAAAATCTTAACCTTTGCTGTTTTTCAGTTAGTTGTCCCAGGATCTCATCTGCAGGTTCTGGAACTAGTGGGGTATCTCAGCCACTCCATGTTGCCTGCCAGAAAGTGTAAGGGGGGGAAAAAGAATCTTTTTCTCATCCATCACAAGGTTCGCAGCTGAGACCCCTGTAACAAAAAGAAAAAAAAAGAAAACGGATTAAATGAGAAAAGTATAAAAGTTGTATTTAATATAAGTTTCCAGTGACACAGAATCCTTCAGAATACAAAGCCCCACAGACGCAGGGAAAACTGTGTGTCTTTAGGGACATTGTGCAGAGGTGTGATTGGAGGCCAAAGGGTGTGATCTAATGGTAATGAACCAGGGAACTCATCAAGGCCTGTTGGTTCAGATTCTTTTCAGCCTCCGCCTGACATTCCTTCCCTCTGGGTATAGGGCAGGACCCTTCTGGAATGAGGGTCTTCTGACCTACTTTCAGAGGAAGTAGGTCAGAGAACTCTTTCATGGCCAGCTCTCAGGAGAAAAAAGGTGTGAAAAGGTCAGAGAGCAGCCTTCCTGCTTCTGCTGTTCTCTCAATTTCCTGCAGTTTAAAATACAATGCCAAGGTGCTGTTATTTTGGGGTATCATGATCTGAGCCCTGACACCTCAATTCCTTGCTTTACCACTTATTAACTGTGAACCTGGGCAAATCACTGAAATTCTCTGAGGATCAGCATCTCATGTATAAAATAAGATGACAAGGTAAGGTTATGTCTAACCCTTACCTACCTTGTTAGAAATAAAAACATAAAGAATCAGCATAGTTTGTTTCACACAGTAAGCGTTCAGTATTTGGTAGCTGTTAACTAGTATCATGATCACGATGGTGGCATGACCCTTCTGTTTCAAAACTGTTGAAAAACATTTGGGGATAATGTCTACATTTTACTTTCCACCACATGCCCACTTAAATTTCCCTTCTGGTTGGAGTGGGATTTCAAGGTAAAGCTCCAGACTGTGGTGTCAGATTATACTATTTTCTCCTGTTCCTGATTTCTCATTCTCTCCCTGCCACGTACCTCAGTTTCCGTTTCCTGCACGTCCAAGGCTATGGTGGCAGAGAGAAGGATGACTAATTTATTAGAGAGATTAGACACCACTGTCTGAAAAGGAGACAGGCGTACCTCAGTACCACTTCAGCAAAAGGTTGCCTTTTACCTGAGTGTCATGAGTGTGTACTCCCTGGGAAAAGAGTATTTCCATAGTGTTGTCCAGGATGTCAACATAGTGAGACTTTGTCCCTTAAATAAATAAACTCCTGGGCTCAAGTGATCCTTCCACCTCGGCCTCCCAAAGTGCTGGGATTACAGGTATGAACCAGTGCTCCTGGCAATAACTTAATTGCAGCTACATGGTTATTATATGAAAGATATGTTTCCTTTGATTGAAGTAATTGATAGTGTAAAGTGGGGACGTGGAAAGGAGTGAAGGGGAGAATATACGTGCTCTTTGTTTCTTGGTCCTCATTCTGCAGGTTTTATTTCTGATGCTTTTTTCATCGGCAGTACACACACCTCCGGAGGCATTTTCAGGTTTCTTTTCTTGAGGTCTTGCAAACCTGATGATGTTACTGGTAGATCATATAGGGGAGACCCGGCCAGGATTTTCCCTTTTTGTCTCTTCTGCTGGTCAGGTCGACTGGAATTGGAGTGTGAACTGATGGAAAATACCATCTAGCTTGTTTTACTAATAATGAAGATGAGGCCAATGTGTGCAGGTCAACGTTTAACATTGGATCTCTGGGGGAAAAAAAGCCCTGATGTGTGGTGTTTGCTGGTTACTGTGCTGTAAACACTCCTACCATAGTTGATTTCAAGCTACCAACAAGATTACTTAACATGTAGTAGGAAAAATGCCCAGAAGCAAACCATCATATGTATCATCTGTCTACCAGACAGATACAAATAACGTAACTCTAGATCACAGATAATAGTAAAATGCAGAAAAATCATCAGGAAATAAGTTTTGAGAGCTTTGAACATATGTTTTAAAATGCAATTTTTTCAATAAGTTAAAACAGTTTAACAGTGGCTCTGTTGAACAACTGACTCTTAACATTTCTGAAAATTCAACCATCAGCTCTCTTGTTCTGGCTGTAGCATATCAAGTGGGACCCAGAGAAGTTGCTGTCTTACACAAAGTCCCCTGATGAGTCATGGCAGGACCTGGATTATTACAGAGCTGTTTCTAGAAACCAAACTTCTCCAGACAGATTTACTGATCAATGTTTGTGTTTATTCATTTGTTTTATGGCATCCTCTATGAAAGGGGTTTAGGACTATTACAGGCTGTTATTATCTATTGAGACAGTATGAGTCAGAATATTTGAATATATCTAGAACAAAGGTAGGAGAGTGCGCCAGGCATGTTGGTTCATGCCTGTAATCCCGGCACTTTCCAAAGCCTAGGTGGGAGGATCACCTGAGGTCAGGATTTTGAAACAAGCCTGGCGCAATGTGGTGAAACCCATTGTCTACTAAAAATACAAAAAGCTGGGTGTGGTGGTGGTTGCCTGTAATCCCAGCTACTCAGGGGTGGAGGCAAGAGAATCACTTGAACCCAGGAGGCAGAGGTTGCAGCAAGCTCAGATTACACCACTGCACTTCAGCCTGGGCGACAGAGCTAGACTGTCTCCAAAAAAAAAAAAAAGTAAGTATGGAAAGTATGTAAGGTCTTTTAGGCTGACTGACTCTGCTGTGGGCACCATGGTAACCTCTGTGACCTGCACAGACACTCCAGATGAGTTCCTGGAACTGGAAAGCCTGAAGTAACTGGAAGACCACAAAAAGGGGAAAATGACCAACCCCTCTGGTACCTAATGAACTTGAGACTTTCTTCTATTGTTCCTTATTCCCACCTCAACTGATAAGACAATTGGACTTTGTAACTGACCTTGGTCAACCTCATGACTCCAGACCCTACACCCCCTCCCAGCTTGGAAAAACTACCCTAAACTGTAGCTTCTGTAATTTTCCACTGCCTATCCCAAACCTATAAAACCAACTCCTATCCCACTGCCTGCAACTGACTCTCTTTTCAGACTTGGCTGGACCGTACCCGGGTGAATAAACAGCCATGTGACTCACACAAAGCCTGTTTGCAGGGGTCTCTTCATTCAGAGCACATGTTTTCACAGAAAGCAGATGAGATTTAGAGCCATAAGTGAATTCTGGCTTCGAGTCTTGGCCTTGTCATCTTGATCAAGTCAGTTACTTCCTGGTTAAAGTTTTCTAGTCTAAAGATGAAGGAATTGGACCACGCGAACATTTCATATCTTTAGATCTAAAATATCATGGTTCATTAGATTAATCAATTCAATAATATTTGCTTAGTACCAACTATATGCACTCTCATTATCAGCTGTACACCAGGAAGAATGAAATACAGATATATGATTATAGCATCTTACATTTATGCAGAGCCTTCTGATTTACCAAAGAGAAAGTTTACTCTGAGTCTCTGGGATTCTGTGGCTTTAGGAGATCTGGACACATCTTAACAGAATGTTACAGAAAGAAGAAGCTATTCTAGAAGTACGAATAGAATCTTATTCCTAGGAAACAGAAGAGGTCATAACCAGGTAGTAATAAGGAATATGCACCTTTATTTTTATTTTTATTTTGTTTGCCATGTCTAGCAGTTGCTTCACTTGGTTTTTTTAAAAAAAAAGCCCTAAATTATTTTTTTCTGAGTATAAGATTTTTATAGAAAATTTAGAAATTAAGAAGTATTAAACAAGGAAAAAATGCCATATATCCAATGTAATATCCTGGTTTTCTTTAACTGTTAACATTTTATCATATTTGTCAAAACCTTCTTAATAGAATCATTTTAATTGCTGTATATATAATAATTTTATCTTTTTGGTGTATAGTAACTTATCTGATGTCTTATTGTTGAAAATTTTATTTTTTGACAGTTTTAATTATTCTCAAGAGCACGGTGGATAAATAGCTTTGTTCTGTGTCAATTATATATTGGACCTATGATTTCCAACTTTAATATTTAAGGTTTAGTAAGACAATTTTAGCAAATTACAGACTTTTGACCTTTAGATTCTTTGGTTGTGTCAATACTGCTTTGTGTTTACCTAGATTTTACTCTGTTTCTAAACATTTTTAAGGAGGAACATTTTATTTGAATTCTTCAATATGATATGTTTAAACTGGAAATAGCACCACTGTTTTGATATTAATTCAAGTAGGTATGACAAAGGGTAGGGTTAACAGTTTTCTTTTTTAACTTTCTGTGGAAGACATCCTCTAGTACAAGGTTTGTTGTTTAGAAATTGCTCAATATATGTTCAATAAACAAAGATTCATGCTAATTTAGGATAGGCAAAAACATATGAGAGGGTGTTAAAAAAATCCACTTCTTCATTTATGATACAGCTTTCATTCTCATAAGGAGAGAGAACAGCTAAGCACAGTTCGGGAATTCCGGCTTTTGAATGAAAACTGTGAAATGAAATATGTCAGTGCTGTAATTCACCGACATGGAAAACCGTGACTCAAATAGTTGTTAATGAGATCTAAGTTGACCCAATTCTTACTTTCATATATTAGATTTATATTAATTAAAACAGGACCAGTTTTACCTCTTTGTTTAATATCTTTGAGACAACATCTGCTTACAAGGGAAGTGCTGTAACTACCCTGGTTATTTAAATATTAATGGCTTCCGTTAAACGGGGCTAGGGATTGGCAGCAGGAAGATTGAGAAATTGGATGGCATGATTCATAAGTTTCTGTCCCCAGGAAAAAAAACGTCTTACTAGAAGAGCTGCTTCCATTATTTTTTTAAATACTGCATACGTGTGTGTGTGTGTGTGTGTCTGTGTGTGTGTGTGTGTGTGTGTGTGTATTTTTTTTCTGAACCAGTTAGAGAGTAAGATTGTTTATTTCAGGCATTCCTTGAAAGTAGCTATGCTATAAAAGCATCAGTGTGAACAAGTTCACATCATTTTAAAAAATGTTTTAACAGAGCCAGAGAGGTCATTACCCTGGAGCTTCTTGGGAACCTAATTTCAGTTCCTAAATTCATTTTGTTCTTTATTATAGTCAGTAACAGGCAAAAGCATTTTTTAGGTCCATACTGGATTTGGTTGGCCTTATTTACATTAAGTGTGGGGAATTCTATTAAGTTAACTGAGAGACGTGACAAGGGTTATATATTCAATCACATAATTATAAACCTTTATCTTATTGGGGAAATGTGCCTGAAAAGCTTTAAAAATTTGCTACAACCAATGTTTTTATGTTATGCCAAATTGGGCTGTAATAAGCATGTGGTTAAAAGATTTTCACACATGACGTATTTTTAAGATGTCCTAATGGCTTGGCATTTTAAAGAACTGAACAAAGCAGGCCTTGTATTTGCATAATTGTGTATCTCTTTTTTTCATCCAGAAATGTGAGTGTGTGGAATACTAACTCATTTCATGTATTTTATTTAGAATTTATAGCTAAGAACATGAGTCATTTTTCCTGCTTAAATAGCAGGAGTGCAGAGTCATAGAATGGCCCTGGTGTGCTTGTTCTAACTTCCTACTTAGCAAGGTCAGGATTAGGGTGAGACAAGAGAGGCACTGCCTCCTGTGTAAAACTTCAAGTGTCAAAAAAAAAAAAACCCCATCAATAGTATTTTAATGTAGTAGTTAAAAACCTGCGTCATACTGAGAAAAGTTACCGATGATAAACATGGTCAGCATTTTAGGTGAAGCTGATCTGGGCCTGTGTCTACACCTCCCTCCCATCTCCCTAGTCCTGGTCTTGAGTACGGTCAAGTCCTGGTTTCTCACTTTCATGTCCTTGCATGAAGACAGTCTTTTGATTCAAATTTTCCTTATCTGAACTTGTTAACGCTAATTCTCACTTTCCTAGTATCAAGGAATTTTTCCTTAGCCAAATTTTAGTTAGGCTTCTGAATCTTCTGCTAGGCCCATTTGTGTACTTCCTTGTAATGCTCAGTTTTAGCAAAGGACACTCTTCAGTTTTATGAAGAACGACCAAGACCAACATCTGATTGCCTCAGTGTCTGACCAGGTTTCTCATCCTGTCTGATCACCCTGGCCTGTCTTCAGCACGAATCCTATTAGGTCAGTTAAGCCAGATCCATCTTACCCCAGTGCTTCCTTTGAGTAATTTTCATCCACTGACCCCGTCGGTGCTCCTTGGCCGTAAATCCCTGCTGGCCCATGCTGTGTTTGGAGTTGAGCCCAATCTCTCTTCCTTGCTGCAAGATCCTGTTGACTGCAAGGTCCCTATGCCTGTCTTTATCCTGATAAAGTCTTTGTCTCCACTCTTTTACAGATCTCATCAGTCATTTTTTCTTTAACACTGGTGAAATTAGGAGATTTAAATCAGCTACAAATACATGGGAAAGTCCACTAAAAATATAACTCACATATTGATGTACATATAAATCATTATACAGTTTTATACTGTCATTATCATGCCAGATGAATCCAGATGAATATTCTAAGCAAACCCCAGATTTGAAGATCTTTGGAAGGCTTTGTGCTAATAGTTTGGGGCCTAATATCTTGAATTTACTTATCAGCTAGCTATAAGGGGAGAGTCCTAAGGAGAGCTGTAGGATCCTTCCTTCCACTTTGTTCTTCTTGTTACTGTTCTTTGATACAAACTGGGAGTTATAAAAGAGAGAGGACTTAACCAGAAATGCGTTGCTTCTTTGAAGTTTCCCTGCCAAGTGTGCATGAATGCCTGAGGTCTCACCTTTGCTTAAGCTCTTTCCACCCACCTGTGATGCCTTTCCCATTTCTCCCACCTCTCTGAGAACCATTCACCTTTCAGCCACATCTGACTTTGGTAAGGCCTCTCAATGATCTCCTTGGTCTGAAATGTGCTGTGAATCCTCTGCCCTTCTGTGGTGGCATCATGGTTTCTACCACCCATTTATGGTCTTTTATAGGGTTCCTGTGGTCCTGAGGCTTTATCTAATTCTACGTTGAATTTGATTTCCATACGGAATCTTTAAAAATGTCAGTGATTCACACCTGTAATCCCAGCACTTTGGGAGGCTGAGGTGGGAGGATTGCTTGAGCCCAGGAGGTCAAGGCTACAGTGAGCCGTGATTGTGCTACTGCATTCTAGCTTGGGCAACAAGCAAGACTCTGTTTTTTTTTTTTTAAAAAAAGGTAGTTTAAAAATTACTGACATTGTAAATCCCTTGAAGAATCTCTCATTAACCTGTGAATGTAAGGGCAAGCAGGGATTGAGTGTGCTTATTTGTGGTGCTATCCAAGGTGCTTGCAAAGCAAGCATGAATAAATGAATTTATTGCATGTCAAAGGGCCAGGTAAATATTTACTCTTTTGATTCATTTGTGGAATGCTGTTTTTATTCTAGACCGGGAGAGATGGTTGGTGTCATGTGGAAGGTGATTGTTTTGCTGGTCCTGTTGACGCCTGGCCCCTGTGATGGGCTATTTCGCTCCCGATACAGAAGTGTTCCCATGCCACCTAAGGGAGATGGAGGACAGCCATTATTTCTTACCCCTTACATTGAAGCTGGGAGTATCAAGAAAGGTAAGTAAGTTTAATTAAATGAGAAAACCACTGCTATGAATTCAACAGTTTTTCTTAAAACAGGTAATCCATATAATGCAAAATAAATTTTAGTATTTTTACTGAGTCATTTTGTTTCAAAAATACGTAATTTTTTTTTTTTTTTTTTTGAGAAAGAGTTTTGCTCCGTCACCCAGGCTGGAGTGCAGTGGCGCGATCTCGGCTCACTGCAGTCTCCGTTTCCCGGGCTCAAGCAATTATCCTGCCTTAGCCTCCCGAGTAACTGGGATTACAGGGACCCACCACCAGGACTGGGCAATTTTTGTATTTTTAGTAGAGATGGGGTTTCACCATGTTGGGCAGGCTGATTTTGAACTCCTGACCTTTAGTGATCTGCCCCCCTTAGCCTTCCAAAGTGCTGGGATTAAAGGCGTGAGCCACTGTGCCCGGCCTATTTCAAATATTACTGACTTGATGTCATATGTTATCTGAGTTTTTAGCTAAAATTATAATTAGCCAGGGCTGAATTACCTACATGGTTGAGTTGCAGCATTTTATTTATAAGACTACTAGAGTGCCTGTCCCCCAATGGACACTTAATGCTAATACTATCCTTAAAACTTTGAGTCAATCACTGGTTCCAAGCTTTCTGCATGAACTTATTTAAACATCTCAACTCCCCAGGGAGGTGCACATTTTACACATGTGAAACCAAAGCAGAAAGAGATTGAGCTACTTGCCAGAGTTCACGCAGATAACAGCTGGTGTGTAGGCTTTATGTTAAGACAGCCTCACTGCAGCCTCTCTGCTGTGCCCCTCAGCCAGCATGTCGAGGCCTTAGTATTCTCATTAAGAATTTACTTATCAGCTAGCAGTAAGGGGAGAGTCCTAAGGAGAGCTGTTAGATGGAGATTTAACAACTTACCTAACTTGCAGAGATGTTATGAAAATTCAGTGAGACAAGGCACATGAAAATTCTTTGTACCCTATAAATTGTTCTCCAAGTATGAGTGTTTGCAAATGGCTTTATTTAGAGATTGTGGGTTTTTCTACTGTTCCTACTAAAAGGAAAAAAAAAGACACCAGGTAGTGTTATCAGAGACTAAAATTTATCACCTGCATCTGCTTTCTTTTTTTTTTTTTTTTTTTTTTTGAGTCTTGCTCTGTCACCCAGGCTGGAGTGCACTGGCACAATCTTGGCTCACTGCAACCTCCGCCTCCTGGGTTCAAGTGATTCTTCTGCCTCAGCCTCCTGAGTAGCTGGAATTACAGGCGTGCACCACCATGCCAGGCTAATTTTTATATTTTTAGTAGAGATGGCGTTTCACCTTGTTGGCCAAGCTGGTCTTGAACTCCTGACCTCAAGTCATTTGCCTGCCTCAGCCTCTGAGAGTGCTGGGATTATAGGCATTAGCCACGACACCCGGCCCTGTATCTGTTCTTCATGGTTCTTTGTGGTAAATTACTGGGCAGCCAAATGATGTCAACTTTCTGGACTTCAGTAGGTTCCTGAGCTATAAAATAGTAGACAGGTAGCTATTCTGAGGAGCTGTTTGCAAAGAGCAGCAGAGAAATGGGTGGTGGTTGAAGGGAGCACTGGGCTCCAGGCAGGGTCTTTAACAGAATGGTAGAGAATGTATGTTTGCTGACAGAAATGATGAGCAGGGAGCTGGTTTGGTTTGGGGAAACATTGTTGGAGACTGTGTTGAAGGAGGTGAGAAACGGGGATCTGGCACACAGGAGCCCCAAGGTTGCCCCTTGTCACAGGTGGGAAGGCAGAGATGGTGCTTGTGAAGCTGGCAGGTTGGCAGATTTGATGGGAATGAAGAATGACTCTGGAAATTTTAGACAAAAGATCATTTTAAAGATCAAAAGTAAACCTAAATACTACATAAACAAATTTAAAATAAAGCAGATTTTCTTCATTGGAAGTACTCATAGCCAATAGGATGTCATTGTTTTTTGGTTTGCATTGTACATGAAGACATTCCTGTATTTTAAGGGTATGTGTCAGTGCTGTTCATATGCCTTTTTTTGAAATACACATTGGCTTCAAATTTCACCATCTCTTTTCTTGGGAAAGATGAAAAACTTCAATAATGTAGTTAGAGTGTTTTAAAAAGGACTGATTTTTACCGGGCATAGAGAAGTCGTGGGAAGACGGCTGCCCCGCCGTATCAGCTGATACCACTATGATGCGTGTGAAGAGACTAAGTATTGATATACCCTCCAAACTGGATCACATGCATGTATTTCAGCTTCCTTAACAAGTGGATTCTGATGGCTTAGATTTATGTTGATAGTAAATCAAAGCAAGCCATTTGATTTAGGGATGAAATGGGTTAAGTAATTGTTAAAACTGAATTCTACCAATCCACATATGAGGAAATTGAGCCTGAAACACTTCATCGGACTTGCCCAATAGGATGTATGCGTTAGAGCTGGGTAGCAGAGATGGGCGTAGGACCCAAATCTTCTTTCTGCTCTGTGATTTCCCTGCTATAATTTAGTTCCGTTTGTTTCAGAAGCTTCTAAGGTGCTCTTCTAAAGTGACCAGATGCATACACACAAAACAGTTAAGGAATTAGGCAGTGCATACTAAAGTATTACCTTTGAAGTAAGTGCACTGCAGATTGGGAGAAGGACTATCCCTGTTGGTTGGCATAATCTAGGGAGAAAATACTAGAGCTGTGGTAGCTGCAGTGAAAATAAGTGGCTAACATCTAGTCACTATATCCCTCGTACCTAGCATAGTACCTGTACATAATAGGTCTGTATGAATATGTGTGGGGTTGAAAATTGGGTACCAACCCTGTCCCAGGCATTGTACTTGACATCCACCTGCTCATTTAATTCTCAGAGCCACCCTAAGAAAGAATGCATACGCTTTGTTCCCATTTTATAAATGAGAACACTGAGGCCTGGAGAAATCAAGTATCTTGTCTAGGGCCATGAAATTAGTAAGTGGCAGAGCTGGAATTAAAACCTAAACTGGCCAACCCCAGGGCCCATGGTATGTACCACGATTCTATATGACCAGCTCTGGACTTGAGAGTATTGGGTAAGATTTATGCAAACAGCAAAGGGTCTGTGCATACCGAATGAGGGAAACAGCTTAAACAAAGGCATGAAGTGAAAGTGACCATGGTGTTTCTGTATCGTACATCTGGTGGAACCAAGTAAAAGCACCGAGAAATCTGTTTGAGAGACTGTTGGCATCACTGCTGTCCTTGTTTTTCCTGCCTGTGAGCGGGCCTCAGTTAGGGTATTAGCAGCAGCCGAGAAAGATTCCAAGGGAGGTAGTTTTGCCTTCCACCTCCTATGTCAAGATTGGTAGATCTTCATGTGCTGATCCACAACGTTTAAAATGTTAAATCTGTGCGTAATATCACTTTCTAAAGTTATGTTACACTGCCAAATTCTTTGAACAGAATTTTAAGGGGCTGATTCAAAATCTGGTACATCTGGGTATTCAAATGTAGCCCTGACAACATAATTAACGATAATTTTATTCATCCGCTTTGCTGAAAGTTCAGGAAGCTCTGGACAGATGGTCAGCTCACTCCCCTAAATCCCTTTTGTTGATCGAGTCTGTCAAAACCCTAGGAATGTGAGTCTTATTATTGCAATGGAACATTTTCGAGATAAACAGTAGCTCGCAAAAAGACAAGGGACATTTTTATTTTTTTAAATCCCCAATTAGCTGTCTTAGTTTTATGTAATTGTAATTGCATGTTTACTTTCTCTGAAGCTAAAATAAATCTTTACTCCCTGAAACAAAATGAATGTAGGAGGCACATTTCAGCTTGTTTATAAACACTGCATGTTCACACGTTAAAGACTATTTTACTAGTAGGTCCTAATTTATTGTTACTTAGGATCTGGTAATGTCTGTCCACACTGGTGATAATTTGAGTGTTTGTGAATCTGACATGCATGCTGATGAGCTGGTTCAAGCCCTTTGTTGGTTACGCTCCAATATTTTTGAAAGTGTTAATATCACAAACACTGGTAGCAGTAAAAACAAAGGAGGAAGTAAAATCACTTCAAAGAAAGCCTTTTCCTTTTAAAACTATTCTAAACATTCATATTTTGAGTCATGGTGCCAGAAACACAGAAACTCCTACATCTTGGGAGTTTGTTTTCCACATTCAACTAATAGAAGGATGCACAGACATTCGGAAATATAAAAAGTCATTTTAGTTGATGAAATTTTTAATTATTTTACTGGGATTTAGTTAGTGGGAATTTAAAATTTGTAACAAGGTAAAACATTTTTTAGAGGCTAGAGAAAAGTTCTAAATTTAAGATCTCTTGTTTTTTTTTTGACTGAGTTTTACTCTCGTAACCCAGGCTGGAGTGCAGTGGCGCAATCCCGGCTCACCACAAGCCCCACCTCCTGGGTTCAAGTGATTGTCCTACCTCAGCTTCCAAGTAGTTGGGATTACAGGCATGAGCCACCACGCCAGGCTAATTTTGTATTTTTAATAGAGATGGGGTTTCTCCATGTTGGTCAGGCTGGTCTCGAACTCCCGACTTCACGTGATCCTCCCACCTTGGCCTCCAACAGTGCTGGGATTACAGGCACGAGTCACTGCAACCGGCCAAGATCTCTTAACAAGGTCTGCCTTAGGAGGTTTTTGTAGAAATAAGCTAACCCTACTGCATTGCTCTTTCATTTAGTTCATTCATTCATTGACTTGTTCATTTGTTAACATTCGTTCATTAAAAAGTATTTATTGAATGTCTTAGATGTGTAAATCAGCACTCGGAGTCCCAAAGTATACAAAGTTAAATAAGACAAATTCCCTGCTTCCCAGACTCTTGACCGAGGAAGGAAGGTCTGAAATATACTCAAGTGCAAGGTAGCAGAGAAGCTACTCTGGCATCCTCAAGAAGGGAGGGATAAGTGAACATCTGAATCATCTGAGAGCCAATCGTGGGCCCTGTGTGATGCTGGGCTTGGGAGAGATTGATCAATCATCCTCTTCTCCATTTCATTCCTTCTAGCTCTTTTCGATTATATATTTTCTCTTTTTCTCATTATACTTTGACTTTCCTCATTTTCCTATTTTCTTTCTCAAATCCTCTTCTTCCCGTTTACCTCTCTGAAGTCCACATCTCACTCATTTCTAATCCAGTTTTTAAAACCTTCTGTACTCTTTTTTGTTGTTGTTTTTTTTGGTGGTGGGTGTTTGTTTGATTTTGAGATTAATAGTTTCGCTAAAAATACTTCTGAAGCGTTTTAAAGGCTGCCCACCCCTGGGGAGTAGGGGGGTGATCTTTCTGTGGGCTAACTAAGAGAGGAAGTGAATAAAAGAAAGAAAAAAGACAGATGGTGGGAAGAGTAGGACGGAGGAGCGGCAAACCCCACTTGATCCAAACACCTCCCTTTTCCTTCTCAAAAGATCATCTTCTTTTTCTTTGCCCTTTTTTTCCAGTGGAGGAGGGAAGAGACCTCACTGGGAACAGAACGGGAAGACCTACAGAGGTTGCCTTAAGCAACATTCCCTGGGAGAACTGGGCTGACTCAGAAAAAGGAAATCCTTCTAGACGTCACTTGCAGTGGCCAAGGGCTAATGTTAACTTTCCCTTCCAATCGACGGAACCCTTATTTTATGGGCAGTGCTAAGCTAAGGGTTCAGATGCATTTTTATTGTTGCTTGATCCTCACGGAAAGCGCAGGGTAGAGGAATCAGTGTTTATATTTTGTATAAAAGGAAAGAGGCTCAGAAAGATGGAGCAGCTTGCTGGGGAGCCCTAATCTAGTTATGATTCCAAACCCAGGTCTGTTGGGCTAGGAAACCCATGCTCTCCTATTGTGCTAGCCTAACAGGACCCTCAAGGACCACCTATGGAGACCTGTCCTTTGTCCCCACGACCTCTGCTCAGAGATGCTCCCTGTTCCCCGTCAGCAGGTGCGTTTCACAGACACAACACTAGCTCGGCTCCCTACCTGCCGGCTTCTTACAGGTTTTACATGTGGAGGCTCTTGTAATCCAGGTGGCCCACAGGCAGCCCATCCTCCACAGAGGAGATGCTGAAGTATAGGGAGGTTAAATGCTTGTCCAGAGGGTAACTAGCTGGTCGATGGGAGTGCTAGGATCAGCAACGTACTAAAAAGAAAAGAACTGTGTGGTCTAGATGAGAGTTTTCCCTTTCGAGAGGCTTGTTTATATATATTACACACACACACACACACACACACACACACACGTGTGTATATATATATTGTGTGTGTGTGTGTGTGTGTGTGTGTGTGTGTGTGTGTGTGTATTTGGAGACAGGGTCTGTCATCCAGGCTGGAGTGCAGTGGTGTGATCACAGCTCACTGCAGCCTCGGCCTCCTGGCCTCAAGCCATCTTCCCACCTCAGCCTCCCAAGTAGCTGGAGCTGCAAGCACTGCCACCATGCTCGACTAAGAGGCATGCCTCTTTTTTTTTTTTTTTTTTTTTGAGGCGGAATTTCGCTCTTGTTACTCAGGCTGGAGTGCAATGGTGTGATCACAGCTCACCGCAACCTCCGCCTCCTGGGTTCAAGCAATTCTCCTGCCTCAGCCTCGCGAGTAGCTGGGACTACAGGCATGTGCCACCATGCCCAGCTAATTTTTATAGTTTTAATAGAGACAGGGTTTCACCATGTTGACCAGGAAGGTCTCGATCTCTTGACCTCGTGATCCACCCATCTTGGCCTCCCAAAGTGCTGGGATTATAGGTGTGAGCCACTGCGCCCAGCCCGGCATGCCTCTTTTAAAAGAGAAACTAGTGGTCCCCAAGCAACAGTATGCTGGTAGAAGTTTACCAAGCAGCCCTTGGAGTCAGGACTCTGAGTGGTAGCCTCTATTCCCTTGCATGTAAATAGTTTCACGTTGGTCTATTTTTTCCTAACAATGTTGTCCCTGAAGGCTGAGCAGGGCAGAGGAGCTAACAATTAGCCCTCCAGCACCTAAGGGTCCACCTACCACCCAAGGCGTCTTTAGTTGATGGCATCTGAGGAGTCAGGCTTCTTGACCTAACCAGTCTCCAACTTAATATGGCTCAGACTTATATCACTTTTGAGTGATTAGTTCCTACTGTGGGCACATTCTTTGTCAACACTAAAGGATTGTTCTTCATCCAGACTTTCCCTTTTACTTCCCTACCTTGTTCTGCTGTTTTCTGTTCCTTTGTCACTCCCTTCCTGACCACGACTTCCCTTCCCACTCCCTGCCACCTGCACCTGCTGTGACTCGCTCTACTTAGGAGCCCTGGGGGAAGGAACAGACTCTGCAGCCTGACTGCTGGGTTTACTCCCAGCTCTCCTCTACTGGCTGTGTGACCTCAGGCAAATCACTTAATCTCTCTGTGCTTCCACTTTCTCATCTGTAAAGTGGGAATGAGAATTACGCTTCCCACATCATATAAAGCCCTGGTATCGTGGCCTTGCAAACGTCAGCTCCTAGCAGCATTCTTTACTTCTGGGCATCCTCAGCCATCTGAGCTCCCCCAATCACTCCTTCCCTGTGCCTGTCACAATGGTACCATAGGAAAGCCAGGACCCCTGCCCTCTATAGCTGACCTTCATCCTGTTTGGCTCCCCCTGAGTAGCCATGAGGTCACCCCCAGGCGCCCCACTGTCCATAGCCACCCACACTCTCATATGCCTCAGTCCACTCCCCTTAGTAGACATGACAGGCTTTTTGCCTTCCTGAAAACAAGCACATGAAGGACACCGGCCACCTCGGGGCCGAGAGCTGCTCCACCACATTGTTTCTCTTGCACCCCACTATTTTGGGTGAGGTTACTTTATCCCGCTCCTTTTCCATGCGGCCCAAGGTGAACACCTTGGTTTATGCAAGGTGTGATGGTAGGAAATTGCAAAGTGTAATGACAGGAAATGTGCTTTTCTTCTTTTAAAAACCTTATTACAGCTTGTAGAATATATTTGGGCACTCCTTCCCAAAGGCTTTAAACTGTCACGTGTCCTAGGCTCATCAGCGAATGTAGACCGTGGGGGATTGGTCAGGGGCAGGCTGGAATTTGCCGCAGGAACTTCCTTTCCTATCAATTCCTTTTAGTCTGTCTAATCACTCCATTTCACCCAGACTGAGATAGATGGCTTCCATGGCCTTTTTTTCTGTAATCCTTGGGTAATTTCTTTTTTTTCCCCATTAGGAAAAGAACTGAGTTTCGTCAGTCCTTTCCGAGGATGGAACACGAAGAGTTATGCCGGTTTCCTCACAGTGAATAAGACTTACAACAGCAATCTCTTCATGTGGTTCTTCCCGGCTCAGGTAGGTGCCCAACAGAAAGAACAGCAGTGTTCAAGAGCTGGCTTGCCTCTTGAGGGTAGGAGTGTTAGCCTAACAACTCACAGGTCTTAAAAAAACACATAGATTTTTTTTTTTTCTAAAAATAAACAAATCTGCGCGGTGTTCCTGTTTAAAGGCAGGAAACAAATGTTTTCTGTGGGGGTGGGAAGTGTCCAACTTCTAAATTGCTTGCAGCCTTATTTGGAGTGTCAAAATTATCACCTTCTTCCCGTCACAGTCTTCTACCTATGTGTCTGTTGTATTTTTGATCTAAAAATACTTAGGGCAGGGATGGGTGGTGGGGAGCCCAAGAAGGTTAAGTAGGGAGATTCCTGAAGTTAACAGGTCATGCTTGGCTGAGTGTGTTTATATCTGGTCAGCCATGGCCTTATGTGGTGACCTTGTCTGTGGACTCCTTTGTGCACTCAGTACCCACTTACTGAGCACTGAGCGTATTCTGTGCTGTGGGGTCACAGAGGAGATGGAACTGAGCTCGGACTCTATGGACCTTTAGAGGAGGAGTGGGAGGATTGCTGATCGGCTTCTGGCAGGAAGGGCCATCACTTTTTCCAGTCTCTATAGATGTAGCTGGGTATGTTCATGTACTTCACCAGTTCTATGTAATTTACTTCTAGAGCATGCCATTCCTCTGTATGAACAAGATACTTTTAGCTTAGAGGTGCTGTTGTGGGTATTGGTAGAAGTGCTGAGATGCATAAACAAATCTTATTCCACTGCAGAGTAATTTTCTATTTTCATCTTGCAAATTGGATTTGTTTTAGAGGCAGGGAAAGCAAAGAAAAAGCTATCCCTGTGGAGGGTGTTATTTACATTTGCATGTGATTTGCATATAGCTGGGTTGCATGTATAGTGACTGAGTAAATGGCTTAATCCCGGGTAGTTTTCAAGTTACATTGTTTCTCTTGGTACTACTGAGTTATATTTTCTTTACTGCTTTCCCAACTACATGGCCTCTGACATAGTTCACCCCAAAGCAGCCTGTAGTGAGGTGCAGTCAAATTGGGGCATGTAAGAAAGGGTGAAGAATTCTGCATCCTTTGTGCGTGGGTGCACAGTAGCCACTGTCTTCTCTGGAAGGCTTTCTTGGCTCCTAGCGAGGGCTTCTTATTTCTTCATCAGTGCTCCTGTTGAGTGAGGCAAGCAAGGTGCCTAGAGCGTACCACATAAGGAGACACACCCTCAGGGTCATACAAGGGCAAGGTCAGCACTGGAGCCTGACTCCCTCCAGTCTCTTGTTGGTGCCTCCCATGAGTGGAGCCCAGCTGGAAGCCAGGGTGGAATCGGGTGGTCTAACCCATAGAGGTATGCCTCACAGGGAACAGAGTGGGGTGTAGGAGGGTGGATAATGGACCTTCAGTCTCTTAAACTTTATGCTTTTGAGAAACATTCTGTGTGTGTGCATTTTTTATATCACATCTTTTGATGTCGTTGAATGCAGTCATTTATCTGCAGTAACCTCTTGATATTAGTTGTTTCTTGCTGCTATAACAAATTGCCATAAACTTAGTGTCTTAAAACAACACACATTTTATTTCATAATTCTGTAGGTCTGACATGGTCTCCCTGGGCTGAAATTCAGGACCAGTAGCATTGTGGTCCTTGTAGAGTGAGGCTCAAAGGGAGAATCTCTTTTCTTGACTCTTGCAGTGTCTAGAGGCTGCTCACATTCCTTGGCTTATGGTCCTTTCCCCCAGCTTCAAAGCCTGCGATGGCAGCCTGACTCCTTCTCACTTCACATAATCTCCATGGTCATGTTGCCTTCTCTGCCTCTTGTCTTCTGCCTCTGTCTTCCAAAAGGACTCTTGTGATGACATTTGACCCACCTGGATAGTCCAGGATAATCTCGCCATTTTAAGGCCAGTTGATTAGCAACTTTAATTTTATCTGCAACCTGAATTCTCTTTTGCTCTTTAACCTAATGTATTCTAGGGATTAACACACAAACATCATTAGGGAGTTACTATTCTGCACAAAATGGATACTTGAAAATTTGCCTAGATTAGTGAGTCTCAATATGTTTTTCTCCCAGTGATTCTCACATGTTATTGTATACAAGAATTGTCTGACTTCCCCTAGAGATCCTGACTTGCAAATTGGCAGAGGCCAGCATCTTCCACTTCTTCCTTCCACTCTCCTCCCCCACGTGAGCCAGAGAACCCCAATTCCTTATTTTCCCTTCTGCTTTGTTACTTGTTTATGACACCAGTCAATTCCTCATTGCCTTCTGAATGTTGAGTCTTTTTTGGTAATGGTCCAGATTTTAAAAAACAGGAACTAAGGGTGAGAGAAGAGCTCAGATGGAAACAAAGCAAACACCCAGTTGTTTTCTTTCTCAGGTTGCCTCTGGGCAGGTAAACAGCTATGTCTAGAATGTAGGTGGTGTTTTGGCGTCTTAAACCTGTTTGAGGGAAAGAGGTTTCGCTTGCACGCTCCGCTGGTTACCAGACTGAGGACTGAAAACCCCCTTCATTAAACAATAACTGGACTGTTGGTTTTTGCTCTTTTTCGCCTTAATTAAATGAACACCTAGCTGTGCATCCCCTGACCAGGTTATGTTCTTTTGAGTCCAGTACTGTAGCCGTAAACACATCCTACGATGAACCCACTAGACACAACAGAAAAGAAGGTCTTTAAGTACATGGTGTTCCAGTGAAAGTGATAGATGAAGCTTTGGGAGAAGAGGGGCCAAGATGAAAAAACAGTACCCACAGATAGGTACCACCATGTGGCAGCCAAGATAGATTGTTCCAAGACCTCTTCCCAGGAAGCCCACAGGGAGAGCCAGAGAGCTGAGGCTTCTGGCCATAAATTATGCAGTCATGCCAGTTTGGGTGAAGGAGATAAAGCCTGTGTGACAAGGAGAAGCAATGGCCGCTGAGATGGGGGAGTCCTTTTCATTTGGCAGAGAGATTAGTTCATTGTCTGTCATAGGGAAGCAGCTGATATTGTCACCAGGAGAGAAATGACCTCTTTAAAAAAACTGAAGGTAGAGAAAATAAGAGATCCAGGAAGGATGCCACACTTGTCATATCCTGAGTGTTTTTTGGGGGGGGATGCTGTTTCTCAAATTAGTTTTGTTTTCCTGTTATTTTTATGAGACTGCCCTGTTATTGTACACAAATCAGTGCAGAATGAATTCCAGAACTTGAAATTGGTGTGCAGTGGGAATTGCAATCTGCTGGAGAAAAGTGTAGGCGTTTTGCATGGGATAAAAAGTACAAGGAAACTAGCAGAAATGTAGCCGGTATGATAGCTACTGGTAATTGAATACTGACTATGCTAGGCACCGTGCATTTTCGTATCCAATTCTTACCTGAACCCCGTGAGGAAGGAATTGTCATCCTCATTTTCCAGATGGAGAGACTGAATAATCAGCTCCAAGTTACTCAACTAGAAGTTGGGGGAACTGGAATATAAAATTAGGCCTCTGATGTGGAAATCCTTGATCTTGGCCTTCATGTGTTAGATCCAGAGCAAACGAGTCGTGGAAGGTACTGAAGTATAGTAGGTAAAAGTACAGGCCCTTTAGTAAGTCAGGCTTGGATAGAAATCTTGGCTTCAGTACTTATGCTAAAGGTGACCTTCGGCACATTTCTTAGTGTCTCTGAGCACTGGTTTCCTTATTTTAAAATGGGGATCAAATACCTACTTGGCAATGGTTTTGAAACAGAAGAGGTAATAGAGGAAAGCATTAGCATAGTACCTAAAACATAGTTACTATAGTTTCTACTGTCATTATTTCATTCTGATTACCGTTATTATGGTTATTACTACTTTTTAAACTATTAACACAAATGTTGAGAACGAAACCAGTCACAATTTGAGAGGTTAAAGATGACAGCAAATAGAGGGAAGTTATAAATTAGAAGGACCTGAACCCCAGGCATCAATCAAGGTGAATTAATTGCTACCAGGTCAGGAAATTACTAACTGAAATTGGGATTTTCCCCCACATTGAAGAATATAAAAAGGACATAGCGATTATTACTGTTTAAAGTCAGCATTCTTCTCATTGGAAAAAAAAATATCTAGTATTGGACTTTGTGTTACAGAAGTAGCAACAGAGAATTCACTGGATACACTTAGTCAAAACTCGCAGTTAAGTTACCTGAAATGTCATGGAGCCAAAACCTGGGGCATTTGGAGTCAGGCCTAGGCCCCTTTACAGAGGCCCTCACCTTAATTCTCAGACCAAGAGGAAAGACCTAAATGCCTGTATTTGAGAATTAGTTGTCTGAACAGTTCAGAATCACATTGATGAGGCCCATAAGGTGCTGGGACGAGGAGGGCCCCCTTTCAGGCTCCTGCAGCTGGGCCCTCCTGAATCAACACCAGAATGATCAGATAGCACAATATGCTTGAATCAGCAGTCAGTTGGAGGGGAAATGAACTGCTCTAATGCTCCTGGTCCAAAATATTCTTTGGCATGTCCTGAAGGTGCCCGGAAGGCAACAGCACAGCCAGCCCATCCTGGGGCTGAAGGTATGGAATCAGGCCCCACCATAACTCAGCATGGTGCCATGTACGCTCCCTGACCTGCACATCTGAACTTCCCCAGTAACACAGTTAATGTGGGAGAGGACAGGGATTCCCAAATGTGTGACTGCTCATCAGAAATACCTGGGGAACTTTGGAAATAGGATCGATCCCCCAGCTTAACTGTCTAGTTGCACCCAGCAGAGACTGATTCTTCAGATCTGGAGAGGGCCTAGGGATCAGTGTCTAATGGGCTCCAGAGTGGTCCTGGTGCAGCGAGTCAGTGGGCTGGAACTGGAGATAAAAGAACTAGATGTTGGGATACAGGGATTCTAATTCCAAGTGTGTGATTGTATGCTGTGTCACTTGGGAGACAGCATTCGTATTTTCTGGGCCTCAGTTCTCTGATACAGAAATAAAGATGTTAAACCTCATGGATTGCTCAGGCTCCATCCCAGCATTACCTTCTATGGTTCTGTAGTTAAGTATGAAAACATCCAAGAACTCCAGATCAGGATGTGGATTGAATGAAGGAGCCCTTGAATATGTGGTAACCAACCTTCAGGCTAGTCCCCAGGGCTCTTCATCTCTTGGTGTACATGCCCTTGGGCAGTCCCCTGCCATACTGAATCAAAGCTGGCTTTGTGACCGACATGCTAGCAACAATGACGGTGTTGGATTTCCAAGGCTACATTATAAAGGGCAATGTTACTTGTGCCTTGGTCTCTTGAATCCCTCATTCTGAAGAAAGGATGCCATGTTGGGAGGACGCTCAAGCAGCCACATGGCCAGCCCCTGTGGAGAGGAAGTGAGGCCTCCACCCTCGAGCGGGCACCAACCTTGCCCAGTGAAGCTCCGGTGAAGCTTTCTGATGACTGTAACTGTGACGGATAAGTTGACTACAATTTCATGAGAGACCCCGAGTCAGAACTTCCCAGCCAGACACCCTCAAATTTCTGACCCACAGGAATCCTGAGATATCAAAAGTTATTGCTGGCTTAAGCCGTTAAGTTTTGGAGAGATGTGATGCCGTGTTAGATAACTAATACAGCTTCTTGTCTTGTACTTTTCGGCTGTGGCGGTGATGCCTCGTGACAACTAACCTTGGGGAAGGATGAGAACATAAGGAATGGGGATTACTATGCCAGCTACTTTTCATTTTCATTTTTTTTTTTTTTGCCTTCAGCTCCAATTCTACCCTCTTCCCTGCTCCGCCGTAATAGAGCTCTCAGCATTTGTCCTATGCAGTAAGCGCAATATTAAGCTTTGCCAGTAGAGGGTGCTGGAGAGACATTGCAGGAGGAATTTGGCTTCGCTGTGTTCTATGTCCTGCCTTTGCTTTTTCTTGGCCCCACTGCCTCGTCTGTCAGCAGTGTGTTGCGGAGGGGACATCCAGTGGCACTGCGCCTTAGCTGTGCACCCAGACCACCAAGAGTCTCAGCAAGATGATATCCCTGGCTCTGTCCAGGTGACCACCTGGCTGTGGCCCTCCCAGCAGGAACACCATACACCCCAGGCCTCGCCGGCAAGCAGGCTCCCAAAAGCCCTGCTCTCTCTGCAGCCCTCTCGCTAGCCTTGGCCATTTGCACCCCACTCGGCCCTCCCCCCAACGTGGACACCAGGTACTCCAAGCTGTGCGCCACCCTTCAGGCAAGCAGGCTCCCAACCTCCTGAGTCTCCGCATGTTCACTTGCCAGCCACAGCCCCCCATCCCTACTTATCCAAGGATGGCTGGCCCGCTTTGGACCAGGGAACCCAGTGAACCTCTCAGCTCCTTAGAGGGCTGCGACCATACCTTCTCCAACGACGTCTGGACAGCAGCCTTGGGAAGAGTCCCCTCTCCGCTTGATGGGCTTGTCCATACGTGAGCACTGCCCCTAGCCCAGCGTATTCTTTGGCGTTCTCCTTATATATGTATATTTAGTGCCCTGTTAAAACAAATACTTCTAGATATTAACATTTCTGTGCTCCTTAGTGGACACAGGGAGCCTACCCCGCATGCTGGTCTTTGGCCAATGCTGATGATGTGGCTTGCGGAGAGCAGGCACCTCTAGTATTCATCTTCACTTTTGCCCAGGGCTGTCTGAGATACCCATGGCTGGCTGGCTGTGGCCAGAGTAAACACTGGAACTTGTAACAGAATTAAAGGTGAATGTTTCCAGGTAAAAAAAATAAAAATAAAAAATTAAAATGACTGATTTCTGACTTCTGATTGAAGCTTACCTGATGGAGCTACCATTCTGAATCTTTCTCCAGCTCTGAGACACTACAGGCTGGACATGCGGTCTGGCCTAAGGAATGCGTGATAGGCCTTGAGAGCCAGGGCGGCCAGTCTTTTTGTCTCAGCTCTATTCTGTCTGAGACCACAGGATCCCTCATCTGCGCTTCATTCTTCTCCATTGGCAGATCAACATGCTTTGCTTCTCCAGGCACTTGGCCAAGTATGGCCAACCTTTGGTTTCCAAGGTTACCCGTCTCTACGTCATGCAACCAACAGATGAACTAGCATCCACGACTGCCACAGTCTGGATCACATCTTCTTCCTTGGTCCAGTCCACTAAAACTGAAGATGTTGGGTATTAGCTATGATATAAATATGGCTAGCAGGCTAGCCATGGATGAATGGAGACTCCATTCTTAGAGAAGGGGACATGGGCTGGACAGATGACTGAAAATATGTCTCAAAGTGTATCTAGCACAGGTGGACACAAATCTACCAGCAATGCAACAAAGACTTGGACATCACAGACAATTGTCTACTTCAAATTGAGGCTGTTTATCTTTTCTTTCTTAGTGGCATCAGGGATCTGGAAGAATAGAGGGTATTAGAAACAAAACAAGAAAGTAGCTAAAGGTGGTAAGTTACGGATTACCACCCATAAGTACATTTGAACACTCTACCCTGCAGAAACTTCTACATTCCTGATTTCCTTTGAGGAAATGAAATTAACATGGAGAAGTAAGTAACTTGACCATCAAGAAAAGAAAGTAAGGTGTCTTCTTCATGCTTCCTCCTCACTGCCCACTTCCCTATTCTTTATTAAGTACAACTTTCTGGCAGGAGGCAAAAACAGAACAGCCATAACTATCTCATGAAGGAATAAGCCAGGTAGAAAGGTTAGGAAGAAGAAAGTTAGGATTCTAATGGGTTGTAAGCTGGTTCAAATCAATGATACAAGCCAAAGCTTGATGAGAGTCAAGGGAACTTGGGAGCGCGGCACGGGGGTCTCAAAACAAAAATGATTTTGAGGCCAGGCATGGTGGCTCGTGCCTGTAATCCCCGCACTTAGGGATGCTGACGTGGGTGGATCACCTGAGGTCAGGAGTTTGAGACTAGCCTGGCCAACACAGTGAAACTCGGTCTCTACTAAAAATACAAAAATTAGCCGGGGAGTGGTCACGGGTGCCTGTAATCCCAGCTACTTCAGAGGCTGAGGCAGGAGAATTGCTTGCACCGGGAAGGTGGATGTCACAGTGAGCCAAATTGCGCCATTGCATTCCAGCCTGGGCGACAGAGTGGGACTCCATCTAAAATGTTTAGTTGATCTTCTGTATGATGGTGCTGTGGCGACAATCATGATAAAGGAAGATCAGTGGTCAACACCAACCACGTGAAATAAAATTCCTTTGAAAAACACAAATGTTTGTAGCAACTTGTGTGTATGTGTTGAGTGTGTGAGTGTGTAGAATGAAGATGTTATAGACCTATTTAACAATTCTAGTCACAAAATTAATGGCTTTAAATAAAAAGCTCTGCCTTGATTAACATCATTAGTGTAGCAGATGAAGTATTAGCTGAACTGGGATCTGCATGGCAAAAAGGGAGTCCATTTAAGCATACTTGTGGGAATTTAAAGACATTTACTTGGGGTACTAATGACTTCAATTAAGGTAGAACACATTACTTAAACCAAGCAAATGATCAGCCTCTGCATATAGAAGTGTGAAGAGGGCCTTAATTAATTTACTAATTGCACTTTTCATCTTAAGCAGTGCCATGGATTTGGATGTGTTAGTGGTTTAGTTGCTGTTTTCTCTAACCAAGTATGGCATTCCTTATTGGAGATGGGAAGAAAGGGGTGGCCATGGATATGAAACCAGTCCTGAGATGGGCAGATGCCTGTCTACTTTAAGTGACTGTCTGGTCCAAAATGTTGCCCTAACACTTGTTGAGGTACCTAAAATTTCCTAGAATTACTCCAATAAAGTCCTCTTATAAAATACAATCGTGTTACTTAAAAGTACTGAAACTGGTAGGTTTTTAGCACCCCCCCAATCCAATATTTTAACTTAAGTGTTTCAGTGATATGCATATGGTGTGAGCAGAAGGTTATCTCTATTCTCTCTCTTTCTCTGATGCAAAGGAGGGCCTGAGGGATATGGTCTGATGGAGGGTGAGGGTGGAAAGGAAGCCTCAGGGCAAAGATGCTGCTGCCCAGGGAGGGTGTATCCGTCTAGGGAACAGCGGGGCAGACAGGATTTAGTACTGGTTTCATTTCAGTGAGTTTCACGGTTTCACTTTCTTTGACAATCTGTTAAGACATGGAGTAGAGTTTTCAACATCATTGTGAATAAGCAATGGAATTTGCTAATGTGAGAAATTGTGAAATTGTCCTTTGTAGAGATTCTGGCAGAGTAGATAACCTCTTTCTACTTCGGGGACATTCCTTCCGGAAGAAACCCTGAGGAAAGAGTGTGCAAATTCACGGATTGGCCACCAGGGGTCGCCAGAAGAACCGAAAGGGCTTCTGAGGCAAAGCCATAGTTGCTTGCTCTCCAATGGGAGCTGCGGGTCCCACCCTGTTTTGTTGCTAGGGAGACTTCTTTCTTAAGTATTTACGATTCCTTTGTTTTTTTCTTTAATAATTAGAACTTTTTTTGTCCCTTCCCTTTTAATCATCAGTCCTTGCTGCAGGACTTTGATGTATAAGTCATTAGTAGAGGTTTTATTTTCTCTTAATTAAATATGTAATATGAGGGGATTACTCATTTTTTTTTAGGTCTCAGCTCAAATGTTAATCCATGACCCGAAGCCTTAAGTACTGAATCTAGTGTCTCTCCGTTTCTCTTTCATATCACTCAGTTAGTTAGTTTCTTGTTTATTGTCTTCCCACACCAGCAGAAAAGTCATCAGAGCTGATACTTAAATAGATGTGCCAGGCACTGTTCTAAGTGCTGTGCATAGATCTACTCTAAAACTGCATGGAAACCTTGGGAGATAGACATGAATAGTATCCCTATATTCAAGCAGAGGACGCTGAAACACAGCAGAGTTAAGTAATTTGCCCATGGTCACAGAGCTGTAAGATAGCATAGCTGAAATACAAACCTGGGCACGCTGGTTCCAGAATCCATGCTTATAACTAAAAAGTCTTCTGCCTGCTCATAGGGAGGAGTTGGTCTGCATCCACAGCCTTAGACAGGGCCCTGTGAGTAGTTGGTGTTAATATGTTAAATGAATTAATACACTGTGGTAAATTCATAGGGTGTCATACTATTCAGAAAAATGATGGTATATACTGGTATGAAGAGATCTTCACATATTAAGTGAATACAGCATATATAGAGTATAGCTTGATTTTATTTTTGGAAAATATGTGTATGTATATTGCATATGTAATAGCTACGATACATATATATGTGTGGAGGGGGACCATGGAGAAAAATTTGGAAGAGTAAACATAAGTGTCTCCGTGATCATCTCTAGGAAGTAGAATTTGCAGGGTAAGAGGAACTTTTAAAAATACCTTCATTGAAAAAAAAATCCTTTAGTTAAGAATAAGTACTATTCTTATAATGGAAAAAGTTTTAAGAAAAAATTTAAAGCTTTTGAAAAACTAAATGCATTAATTATCTTGCTTCATACACCCTTGAATTAAAACTTCAATATGATAAATGTTTTTAAAGTCCTGAATTTTGTAACACTGTAGCCGAATTAGTCATTTCTTCGTTCGGTCTTAAGTATTGCAGTGTGGTTTTGTTCAGGAAGTCTTTTATTCTTTCCAAATTTGAGGGTAGGGCAAGGGCTGCATTCTCATAATTGAGAGCTGAATATGTCACCCTAAGGATTGTCACACAATAACCTCATGCCATTATTATGGCCATAATTAATATTGTACCGCATATCATGGCTTTTGATGCCATATTATATTACAAAAGTCTGCATGCTGCGACACAACTGACTCTTGGGTTTTTGGCATTGAACACGTACGTACACCTTTATTTTCCAGATGTGACTTTTACATTTTATTCCAGATAAGGGTGACATTAGTTCACAGGTTGATTAGCCCATCAACGTAGAAAAATGTATGCGTGGGCTTTTCTTTAAAAACAGGCTTCTTCAAGGGTTGTTGAACCTCACTCACCTCCTCCGGGAAAGTAAATCCGGAGCAAGGTCAGCTGAGGTTGGAGGTGTGCACACAGATCTTGTTATTGAAGCATTCCAAGAATGCAGTGTCCTGTGCTTCAAAGTTGCATAATAAAGATGTTTGTCACTGAGGTGTTTGCCTTGACTTTGTAGTGTGGCCTCTCAGGCTATGTTTCTGAGAGTCTAGAGGTCTGGTTGATCGTGCCAGGTCACCGGAAGGGACATGGAAGGCCAAGGGAGGATATGGTGCCCTCCCCTCTTAGATAGGGGAGGGCAGGCTGGAAACCAGAGGGCAAACTCTCCAGCCACCTTAAGACCCTCAGCCCCCCTACACATTTGAACTTTTGAGAAAGACTGATGAGGCCTCCTTCCCACAGACCAATGGAATTGGAATCTCTTGGATTTGGGCCTAGACAGTAGTATAAAAACATCCAAAAGAGAAGAGCTCTCCAAAATACTTTAATGAGCACACTGTGGCGTCTAGGAGTTCACGTGTAGTTGAGGAAGGAAGTGGGGCTGGATGTCCGCTGGAACCAGTGGACTCACGGCATCTCACGTTCCCTGGGAGGCTGGGAAGAGTAGGGACTACCTTCCACCCAGATCCCATTGTTTTTGCATCCCTCACATGTGCAATGTGCTCCTACTGCTGAGTGAATCCAAGTGGAAGGCGGTGCTGGTGAGTGGATCTGAGAGGAGGTAAAAATCTTATTTAAACAAAACACATACAATTAGATGGAATGCAATCTATCTGTAAAGGACAGAATAGGAAGGTGGGCTCTGTGGTGGTGTTTCCTTACTCCTGTAGCCCACGACTTCCCTGAGCAGTTTTTCCGTGGTTACTCCTTCTGCCTAAAGTGTTCAAATGTCCGTGAGCAAGTCAGCAGAATGAGGGTTTTGTTTTAGAAGTCAAAAGCAGAAGCTGGGCACAGTGGCTCACGCCTGTAATCCCAGTACTTTAGGACGCGTAGGTGGGTGAATCACCTGAGGTTGGGAGTTTGAGACCAGTCTGGCCAATATGGTGAAACCCCAATCTCTACTCAAAATACAAAAATTAGCTCGGCGTGGTGGTAGGCGCCCATAATCCCAATTGCTCAGGAGGCTGAGGCAAGAGAATCACTTGAACCTGGGAGGTGGAGTTTGCAGTGAGCTGAGATCATGCCACTGCACTTCAGCTCAGCTTTATGCGAAAGAATTCATTTAATCCTCCCAGCAAGCATACAGTGTAGCTACTGTTATTGACCCCGTTTTTATAGGTGGAGAAACTGAGGTCCAGAGAGCTTAGGCAGCTTGCCCGAAGTTACACACTGGTAGGTAGTAAAGACTAGATTTGAATCCAAACGGTTTGAGGCAAGAGCTTCCATGCTGCTTCGTTATATAATACTGCACTGAGCCCTGGGGCTTTGGGCCTCTCATCAGAGATCTCAGTCGGACTCTGGGCTTGTACCCTTTCTGTTTCCTTAGTCATAATCATCATTTATATTTATTGAGCTTTGATCATACATGAGGCACTGTTCCAAGGGCTTTAATTATGTCGCTTAATTTCTTTTTTATTTTATCTTTTTTTTTTTTTGGAGATGGAGTTTTGCTCTTGCCGCTCAGGCTGGAGTGCAATGGTGCGATCTCAGCCTACCATGACCTCTGCCTCCCGGGTTCAAGTGATTTTCCTGCCTCAGCCTCCCAAGTAACTGGGATTACAGGCATAAGCCACTGTGCCCGGTCAATTACGTCACTTAATTTCTTAACGCTCAAGAATGAGCCTGAGAGGTGGTGCCTCATAGGAAGGGTGCGCCCCAGCCCACAGCCATTCCTACAAGCACCTCTGTTGTAGCACGTCCCCTGGTCCCCTTTCCAAAGCTGTGAAGGACTCTGCATTAGGCTCTTGGTGACTGGGGAAGAGAAGTTCCTCTGTAGCCGTGGTCAGAACTCTGTCCGCTCGGCTCTTCCTGCAGGTCTTGGCGGTGGCATCCCAGTCACCTCTTGAGTCAGGCTTGCCTTCTGCCTCAGCCTTCTCCCGTCATCCAGGGCGATGGAGTGTGTCCCACTCAGACCCTCCAGTCTCACCTTGATTTGTCTGCACAGCCCAGCTAAGTCCGAGGTGGCCGGATTTCATTTGGGCTAAAGCTAGGGGATCCCTGCTGAGTAATCATCCAACAAGCCCCGCCATCATGCTGGGGCCCACCATTAGGTCCTGCTGGAAGCCGAGATGGGGGTGCCAAGTAGAGCTTTTTCCAGGTGGTTCTGGAGGATTTGCCTAGGGAGTGTGCCTCCTTCCCCTTCTAGGTCTGTGCTAGTGAAAGGGTTTCCTTTTCCATTTGCCTGGTGCACAGCTCTGCTCCCTGGCTCTGCTCCTGGCGGGATCCTTCTCAGCTTTCAGGGCTCAGGGCAGCACTCAGACCTCACTGAGACCTTTGCTGATCACCTTCTCCTTTTCAGCCTCCAAGGACTCTTGAATCACCCGTATTTCCCCTTTACACTCTCCAATCGTTGTCTTTATTTTTTTATTTATTTCAGACAGAGTTTTGCTCTTGCCACCCAGGCCGGAGTGCGGTGGTGCTATCTCAGCTCGCTGCAACCACCTCCACCTCCCATGTAGCTGGTGGAGGTTCAAGTGATTCTCCTGCCTCAGCCTCCCATGTAGCTGGGATTACAGGCACCCACCACCACACACAGCTATTTTTTTTTTGTATTTTCAGTAGAGACAGGGTTTTGCCATGTTTTCCAGGCTGGTCTTGAGCTCCTGACCTCAGGTTATTTGCTTGCCTCGGCCTCCCAAAGTGCTGGCCTTTTCTTTATTTCTTTACATATTTATTGCCTATTTTGTCCATGCAATTCTAAGTTCCAAGAAGACGTGAGTTTTCTTCTTCACTCACTGTTCTGTGTACCCAGCTCCCGGCACTGTACCTGGCCCATAATGGGTGCTCCATAAATACACAGTGAATGAAACAGTTGAAAAAGTCCCTGTCATTGAAGGTGATGGTATTGACACTACTGCCAGCAGCCCTGCCAGCAACCCTTTCTAGTGTATGTCTCCCACATCTCCTAAATAAATCTGTACCTCGTTCAGGGTTTTATCACTGTGACATGCATCGGCTAGAGGCCCCTGGGGCCTGTCTGCTCTTCTTCATTTTCCACCACGTTGAATGAAGCCGTCGTGGTTCCTGTGAACGTGTTCTTAGTGGATAAATTCAGAAAGGCGTGTCAGTGAGAATGGATCCTTTGTTGTGCCCCTGTTGGGAATATGCACGTTAAATGGAAGAGTCCCAAAGAATCCCCTTTTGCATTTAAACAGCTAAAAAAAATTATAGCTGTGCCCTAGGCAGTGTGCTAGGTGTCTGGCAGCATGCACAAGGCAAGCATCTGCATTGAAGGGGCTTTCTGTCTCTTGATGGAAAAAGACTGCATGACAAGAACACACCGGCATACGAGGCACAGCCGCATTCCAACAACCAAAGATGGTCGGTGCTTTGCCTAGAGTGGAGACTGGTGGAGAGTGGTCACTGAGGTCTGGGAGGTTTTGTGGGATTTAGTCACAGCCCTGTAACACAGAGAGGATTTGGGTAAGTTTACTTGTGTGTGTTCGGAAGGCTTAGTGAGCGTTCTGTGTGGTCACTGGTTTTATTGTTTCCTCTAGATACAGCCAGAAGATGCCCCAGTAGTTCTCTGGCTACAGGGCGGGCCAGGCAGTTCATCCCTGCTTGGACTCTTCGTGGAACACGGGCCTTACGTTATCACAAGTAACATGACCAGTAAGTATCCCTTGCATGATATTTCCTATAGAATCTTCCATCTGAGCCTTACGTCTGCTCCAAAACTGATTTGGAGTAAACACTGCATCGCTAGGAATAGCTTCACCAGTCCAGATGATCAAAACACAACTTTCTGGCAATGCCCATCCGAGGAGGAGGAGTCACGGGGGTGAGTGTCCTGACTGGTCTGCTTTCTCCCTTGAAATTTGGGTGAAAAGTTCTAATCTGTTTTCTTGCAGTCTGCTGCTGACTCAAGCATTCTGAGTTTGCAAAAACAGTTGGTATTGATTACTATTTGGGACAGCTCTTTGCATGGGACTCCTGGGTGGAGTTATATTCCTAATTACTCACATGAACTAACACTTTATGGTTCAGCTGCACACACGATCTGATAACTTGGAGGCAAGAGACTATCACGGGTGGGGACTGAGGTGGAGGACAGATAAAGAGCAACGTCTGGCTGTCACTAAGTTTGCCGTCATCGCTCTCTTTTTTTAATTTTTGGGAGACCGTTTACTTCCCCTGGGTCAGAATTTGGAGTGTGAGCCAGTCTGTGACTCAGTATAAAGGCTTATGTGCCAGTTTTGTTGAAGTAGTTCTCTTCATGAGATCCAGCATTAAGGATGATTGATTTAGTTGGACAGATGGATATTATTGCAGAGGTGGTTGGTGGGTGTTTCTTCATGAACCAGCTTCCTGGGGTTTTGTTTCCAAGCTTTATCTCAGGAGTAGAAGTGCTCTGGGCTGGGGGCAAGTGAAGGAGAGGAGTGGGGAGGGTAAAGGTGCAGGAGCCTGTTCACCACCATGAGAGTGTGAAGTGCTGTCAGAGGGGACAGGAACAGTTCACAACCATCAGGGGGTGTGTTGGGCTTCTGACCTCCATGAGGCCTCGGTGGAACGCTTGGCCATGACCCTGTCTCATCCCTGTTTTCTGTTTTCACAGTGCAGTACAGAGACTTCCCCTGGACCACCACGCTCTCCATGCTTTACATTGACAATCCAGTGAGTCTGGGGTGACCCTGTGAGCCGTCAGCGCTGCCTCTCCTGTCTTTGCTTCTTTCGTTTTTGTATTAAGTACATTCACAGAATAGATTGAGTTTTTGCTTTTCAAAATAGAATATAATCTGTAAACTTAAAACCATTTTGAGATTTAGTTTTTCCTTTTCAAAGTAGAATTTAATCTGTAAAATGGACACAATGTTGAGATTTGGCTTTTCTGTTAGCATGTCCGATCACATCTGAGTTTGGGAATTTTCCTTGCTGCTTTCTCTCATTTCTTCATTTGTTGTTTGGCGTCTCGCTCTGTCGCCCAGGCTGGACTGCAGTGGTGCAATCTTCACTCACTGCAACCCCGGCCTCCTGGATTCAAGCCAATTTTCCTGCCACATAGCTGGGATTACAGGTGTGTGCCAACACACCCAGCTGATTTTTGTACTTTTTTAGTCGAGACAGGGTTTCACCGTATCGGCCAGGCTGGTCTCAAACTCCTGACCTCAGGTGATCCACCAGGCTTGGCCTCCCAAAGTGCTGGGATTACAGGTGTGAGCCACTGTGCCCAGCCCATTTCCTCATTTTTAATCCTATGAGATGTCCTGTTCACTGAATGAGATAACCCAGAAGGAGGAATTTGTTTCTTTTCACTAACAATATGGGTTCCCTGTATCAGGGATTATTATGTAGTGTTAGAACTTCTAATCTTTCACATAGAGCTCTAGATCCAAAAAGTCGAAACTGGTCTTCTTCACTTATATTTTTTTATTTTTAATTTTTTTTGAAACGGAATCTTGCTCTGTCACCCAGACTGGAGTGCAGTGGCACCATCTCGGCTCATTGCATCCTCCACCTCCTGGGTTCAAGCGATTCTCCTGCCTCAGCCTCCCGAGTAGCTGGGATTACAGGCTTGTCCCACCATGCCTCACTAATTTTTATATTTTTAGTAGAGACGGGGTTTCATCATGTCGGCCAGGCTTGTCTTGAACTCCTGACGTCGTGATCTGCCTGCCTCAGCCTCCCAAAGTGCTGGGATTACAGGCGTGAGCCACTGCGCCTGGCCTCCTTCACTTACTAAGACTGGGAGAATGCTTCATCTCTGGACAAAAAGTGATACTCTTCTTGGAGATGTCTTCTGATATTGGTTCTATTAAGGTGCAAAATAGGAGAGAAGCTTAGGGTCAGCTTCTACAGAGTTGGAGTATCTTTGCCTCCTTAACTAAAATCTTTAACTTCTCTTACTATTCAGATGGTCCAAAGATAACACAAATAAATAAAAGGGAAAAAAAGTCAACATGCTCCTTCCTCCACCTTGTTTTGGCAAGCTTCCATATTCTTAGTCTATATCTGTATATTTAAAGAAAAGACGAATGAAACATTCTTGGATGTTTGGAAAACAGAAACACAAAAATATTTGTGCCAGATGGGGAGTGCATTTCTTATGCAAATTGTTAACATAAAAATAGTAGCTGCTGCTTTTGATTTACAGTTCAGTTGTCTGTGAACTTCTAGGTATAATAAAATATTACTTTAAAATTAGTCTTAATTACCCTAAACCCCTTATCTACTCAAGAGGAAATGGCTTAATGGCCATATTTTTTTGGGGGGCGCAGTCTCACTCAGTCACCCAGGCTGGAGTGCATTGGCATACTCTTGGTCACTGCAACCTCTGCCTCCCAGGTTCAAGTGATACTTACGTCTCAGCCTTCCGAATAGCTGTGATTACAGGGCTCATCATCGTGTCCAGCTAATTTTTGCATTTTTAGTAGAGATAGGATTTCACCATGTTGGCCAGGCTGGTCTCGAACTCCTGACCTCAAGTGATCCACCTGCCTTGGCCTCCCAAAGTGCTGGGATTCCAGATGTGAGCCACCATGCCCAACCGAGAATTTCTTCTTGGCAGGACAGA
This sequence comes from Saimiri boliviensis, assembly GCF_048565385.1. Lineage (NCBI taxonomy): Eukaryota > Metazoa > Chordata > Mammalia > Primates > Cebidae > Saimiri > Saimiri boliviensis. The sequence continues at coordinate 95,548,265 of NC_133458.1, read as the reverse complement.
TCAATGCACTCTCCAGGTCTCAGAGAGGAGACAACTTTCGATCTTTTGATACTGTAGCAGGGGACGAGAAAGATGAATTCTTCCTTCTTAAATCAACATCTGGCAGGGTCTCCACTGAGGACCAGGACAGCTCTGCCATTGACTCCAGGGCAAAGCTCTGTGCTGATTTTTTTTTGGGGGGGCTTTGGGGGATGGAGAGAATAGGTAGAACTCAGGATCCTTCTGGGAGGAGGGCTAAAGGGCTAAAGGCATGGGGGCAATGGCCAAAAAAAAAAAAAAAAAAAAAAATCAGAGCTTTTCTTTTGGAACAAGGTCACCTTCCAGTGTGGGACCTCTCTGCAGGTCCCTAAGGTGTGTGCTTCTCTTTGTTTATACCTGCTTGTCTATTTCTCCCGCAGGTGGGCTCAGGCTTCAGTTTTACTGATGATACCCACGGATATGCAGTCAATAAGGATGACGTGGCGCGGGATTTATACAGGTGAAATGCTCTGTCTTTATCTTAGACTTCTTCAGACCAAACGTTTTTCTACCTCAATAGCAAAATTCTTCTACTGTTTTAATTATGATTGACTGAGACTTACAGTCCACTTCCTGAAGATCATTTCATGATACTTTCACATCTACACACACACAGCAGAATTTTTCAATGAAAGATTATTTTTTAAACCTTTCAAGCAGACATCTGAAAGGTTTCTGCTTGTTTTTCAAAATTGTACTTAACTTTGCATTTGCAGGGGACAGCATCTTTTCAGATGTTTGTTTGTTTTGTTTACCAGGATTCCTCTTTTTTTGGCTTTTGGGTGCAATTTTTTACTTTCTGCTTCTAGTTCAAGACATTTCCAGGCTTGAAAACTTAGCTTGTTAGTGTCTAGTCTTCTCCCTTCATCTTATGAAAGTTTCCTTTTGCAAAAAGAAAAAAAAGGGGGAAAAATGTAAAGTTGTAAGTCTGGCCAGTGTCCATATAATCTCTCCCTTTCTTTTTTTACTCATATTAATCTTTGCTGTTTTTAGCATTTTTTAAAAAGCAAGTGACCTTTCTTATTTGGTCAGATATTTCCAGTCTACAAATTATTGCTGGAGACCAAGCCCTCGATTTTTTCTGGTCACCAGGGCACTGCTTTATGAATCAGGATAATTTACTAAAAGAACCCTAGTGGTCAGAAGGAGTTAAGGAGGTCCCTACCTCACACCTCCACTGAGCACTCTGTTAATCATCACCAATCCCCAAAGCCGAGAAAGTGCGTCTAGTAGGAGTCAGAGTTTGCTGATCTCTGACAAAAGCTTTCCTTAGTACTTTTCTTTCTCTCTGAGGCAGACAGGTGGCTGGGGTGGGAGAGAAGGAGGTAGAACTTCCTAGCCTCTTTCCCAAAGATCTCTCCCCCTGCCCACTGAGAGAAGAATATGGCTGTTGTCTTCTCCACTTTTATTTTCCACATCTTCCATGATTCGATCAGGGGGATGCCCAGGACCTCACACATCTGCTTCCAGGTCCAGTGGGGTCGTAGGGATATATTCACCAACATCCTCGAGGGGTGTCCCCCTCCCCTCCCCGAGCAGCTCCTCCCCCTCCCTCCACAGACTGCGGTCCTCACAGGCTTCCTCAGAGTCAGGGCCAGGGCTGTCTTTGGCACTGTGCGCTCTCCTTCTTCCGATGAGAAACCTCCTCCCCGCCCCCACCTCCCATCCCTCTTTGGTTTAAATCCAAACAGTCTCAGTGGTTAACTAGCAAACACCCTGAGGGCGGAGGTTCTGTATTGAAGAGAGGCATCGGCCCCCCTCCAAGACAGAGCATCCCTGCCAAGCCGTTTGGTTACAGCTTCCAGTTGCCCCTCAGTGTGGGGATGTCGACTGCTGACATGTGGTCTGTCTCCTCTTGCCTGACATGTAAAGGGAATCTATTTCAAAGCGTTCATTGTTTATAGTGTTGTCGTTCTTTTTGCTTTAGGCTCTTAGAACTGGAAAATAGCTAATCAGGGGTAGTGCAGAAAACTGATTTCAGCTGTCTCCTTTATAGTTTACACTGTTCATTTCCCTTTGTGACCATATTCTTCTCTCCAGCTCTCCAGCTCTCCAGATGGGTGTTTGGAATAAGAAGGTTGCTTTAAACCTACAAAAATGGCCTACTACAGGTTTAGAGAGTGGAGCTTTCATTTTCTCCCTTTGAAAACCATCTTTCTTTTTTTTCTGGAAATCCCATTCTTTTTGACTATGAATAGTGCATGGCTGTAAGCAGTAGGACCCTAAAGAGATACCATTCACACTTATAGTGCTTTTCTTTGTGTTTGGAAATAAAACTTTTTCACTAACAAGACATTAAAATACTTTCTCTCTTTCTTTTCCTATTTGGAATATGCTAGTCACAATGCCTCTCCGGTTTAAAAAAATTACGAAATGTAGTCACTTTGATTTGGAGTATACTAGCTGGTGCGGCTCTCCTGCCACTGTTTGCTAATTGCCTGTTGTGTGCCAGCAGCTGCTCTTGGTGCTGGTGAGACAGAAGTAAGCAGTCTCCAAAGCCCTTGCCTTCCTAGTGCTTAGTCTAGTGGTGGACCTGTAGTTAATTTCTTAGCAGCCAAATGGAAGTACTACTATAGTGTTCTCCTACATGTTGGTTTGCAATGGGAAATTTTATGTAGGATTGCTAAACAAAGCTTCATAGCAATGCGGCTAGGAAGCAGGCTTTCTACACGAAATTGGAGGCCTCTGTGTCCTGTGCCGGGTGGAGAGGACCATGGCTCAGCCTCATTCGATGTAGAATGAATGCAGAAGAGGCTCCCGCACATGTTCCAATACAGCAGCAGTGCCAGGATTCCTGTTACTGAGCTTGTGTCGGTGAGCCCCAAAGTGGGGCTTAGCCTGTGAGGGTTCTTGGCTTTGCCCAGGAAAGAATTCAAGGGTGAGATGGAGGTAGAAGAGAACAGCTTTACTGAAGGGGCAGCGTTACAGCTCCATGTCTGCTCCTGCAGGGGTACCCTCTAGTCACAGTAGCAGCTCAGGGTAATTTTGCAGTCCTATTTAAACCCACTTTTAATTACATGCAGATTAAGTGTTGGTTCATGCAGAAATTTCTAGGGAAGGGATAGTAGCTTTTGGGTCTTTGGGTCATTGCCATGGAAAGGGGTGGTAATGCCTGGGTGTGGCCATCACAATGGCAAACTGATGTGGTCCACTGGTAGGCATGTCTTACGGAAAGCTGCTTCTGCTCAGGCCCTGTCTTAGCTAGTCCTCAATTTGATCCAGCATCTAAGCCCCGTCTCTGTAGTTGAGTCCCACCTCCTACCTCAGGTCCACTGCCAGTGATGGTAGGTACGCTTTGCTTGGCTTTTATTGGTATAAAGCTTTTGCTTACATCATCTGAAACTCGATTGCCCTGAATGTTGCTTGTGTTTGTGACTGTGCTTCTGACTCCATCAGAACTGACCAGATTGCACTGCTGTCTTTGGGTCTACAGTGCGTGACCAAGTCCACTGACCTTTTCTGCCCTGCATCCACCCAATCTCTGTTTGAAAAATTATCTGAGGAATGATTTTCTCCTAGTCATTCTTCCTTGCAATCTCCTCGTGGACTTCTAATGTACCTTTCTGCCAGGAAAGAGCCCTTAACTAAAATTCTGTTTATTAGACAAGTCCTTGACACGATGCCACGGTGGCCAAATGGAATCACCAGGAAGAGCAGAGCATGCTTCTTGTGCCATGTAGCTCTTGTACCTGAATAAATGCATGGAGTGTGCACATGTGCACACACACACTTATGTATTAGGTATATGTTAAGCAGTTCTGCTTCTGAAATTTGAAATTTCATGTGGGCATGATTCTAGATTCTACTTTCTAGAAGAGGCTTACCATGTAATAAGAAGAGTTCTTTACTGAAATACTGTTAAATGAGCAAATGACATATGTAAATCTAATTTACTAAATTGACTTTTTTCATTCTTCACTCTCTTTTAAGAAATGGGAGTGCTACCAAACTACCAAGTGCTTGCTTAAAAAAAATAGAGCCAATTTTTTGGCTGTGATATCAAAACTGTGAAATTAAAACTCCATGCTGGCCAGGTGTGGTGGGTCATAGCTGTAATTCCAGCACTTCGGGAGGCCAAGGGGGGTGGGTCATGAGGTCAGGAGATCGAGACCATCCTGGGCAACATGGGAAACCCCATCTCTACTAAAAACACAGAAAAATTAGCTGAGTGTGGTGGTGCATGCCTGTAATCCCAGTTATTTAAGAGGCTGAGGCAGGAGAATTGCTTGAACCCAGGAGGCGGAGATTACAGTGAACCAAGATGGTGCCTCTGCACTACATCCTGGGTGACTCTGTCTCAAAAAACAAACAAACAAACTTGATGATAACTTCTTGAAGTGAAGCCTTGCCTTAGAAACTTGAGCTAGAGAATCCTGCCATTTTCAAGATAGAGGTAACCTGGGGGTTTATCTCCACCTAAGTTGGTCAGATAAAACACAAAATACCTAGTTAAATTTGAATTTCAGATAACAAATAAAATTTTAATGTAAGTATGTTCCATGCAGTATTTGGGACATACTGATACAAAACCAGTATTTGTTACTTATCTGAAATTCAAGTTTAAGGCATGTCTTATGTTTTCATTTGCTAAATCCAGCAACCCCAATGAATCTCCAGCAAAAATACTACAAGAAAGTAAGCTTAAACTAAAGCCCAAGGCTTAACTGAGATTTACTCCACGAAATTATCTATTAGCCATTCCAACAAGCAGGAAGAAAGAAAAGGAAGTAGTTTTTAGTCTGAAGGCTGGAGAGGGAAGGGTGGAGAATGAGTATCTATTTTTATCTGCATTCTAAAGCCAACTTATTGCCAGCACAAACATGGAAGCTATAAAATGCAGCGTCTCAGATTTAGTTGCTACAAAGACCACTATAAATAATGAATACAGAAATAAACCGAAACTCTGCAGTAGTGTTTCATGGTGAATTTTTATGCAGCCTTTGAAAATTAAATATAGCTGGGATCAGGGTAATTGCAATGACCCAATTTTGCCTCTTTGTAACCCTTGAACTTTTCCTTCCTACTGGGTTTCCAGAGCCTCCTTGCCTTTCATCTTCCCTGGATGGTTCATGGCTTTTAGTCTCTCTGCAGGAAGCTGGGCCAAAAGCCTCCCTTAGCCTTGCAGGCACTGCAGTCTGGGTCAAAACACTCAGAGCTTCTGAGTTTCACAAGTTTTTGTTTTATTTTTTTGAAATATTTTATTCAAGCAGAGAATCATTTAAAAATCCACTGTTTTCTTATTATGAAATCATTCCTTGAGTCTGTTAAAGTCTATTTCATCACTGAAGTGGCTATTGGCATTCCTTTTTTTTTTTTTTTTTAAATTTGAGACGGAGTCTCACTCAGCTGCCCAGGCTGAAGTACTCAGTGGTGTGATCTCGGCTCACTGCAACCTCTGCCTCCTGGGTTCAAGGTATGCTCCTGCCTCAGCCTCCTGAGTAGCTGGGACTACAGGCGTGTGCCACCAGGCCCAGCTAATTTTTGTATTTTTAGTGGAGATGGGGTTTCACTGTGTTGGCCAGGCTGGTCTCTAACTCCTGACCTCAGGTGATCCACCCGCCTTGGCCTCCCAAAGTGCTGGGAATACAGACATGAACCACCATGCGCAGCTGGCTATTGGCATTCTGCAGTAAATGGGCTTTTCTTTTTTTCTTTTCTTTTTTTTTTTTTTTTTTTTTTTTTTTTTTAGCCCAGAGGCCTCTGTACATTTATTTCAATATCTGTGGCTGTTTGCTGTTTTTCTTTTAAATTATAGTCCTCTTACAGTTTTTCTGTTCTTTGGTTATTAAAATGCTGACATTTTGGGAGCTCCATCAGAAATGTTGAGAGTCCCCCACAGTGGGGGTTGGTAAGAAACTAAGATCTGCTGGGTGCTCACGCCTGCAATCCCAGCACTTTGGGAGGCTGACGAGGGTGGATCACGAGGTCAAGAGATCAAAACCATCCTGGCCAACATGGTGAAACCCCATCTCTACTAAAAATACAAAAAATTAGTTGGGTGTGGTGACGTGTGCCTGTAGTCCCAGCTACTTGGGAGGCTGAGGCAGGAGAATTGCTTGAACGTGGGAGGTGGAGTTTGTGGTGAGCCGAGATGGTGCCACTGCACTCCAGCCTGGCACCTGGCAACAGAGCAAGACTGTGCCTCAAAAAAAAAAAAAAAAAAAAAAGAAAAAAAAGAAAAGAAAAGAAAAAGAAACTAGGATCCCCTTTACTTCACAAACCTGGGCTAATGGGATTATACAGTTTTCAGAACCGCCTCCAAGAATTGCTACGTAACATGTGAAACCTGTGTTATTTGCTCAGGGTGCCCTCAACAGTTACATGATCCAAACTGGTAACTCAGTGATGTGGAAACATGCCCAGAGTAGTGATGTCCACTTAACCAAACTTCTTCTTACCACAAAGTAAGCCCACGTATTGTGTAAATAAAATGTCCTATAGGAGCTTGTAGCGGAGTGGTATCTTATTTCAAATGTGAAACCTATTGCCAAAGGCTTAGATTCGATATTCTAGCATGAAGAGATCCTAAATCATTTTTCTGATTAATTCGTATTGTTGTTCTTGTTCTTTTTGCAGTGCACTAATTCAGTTTTTCCAGATATTTCCTGAATTTCAAAATAATGACTTTTATGTCACTGGGGAGGTAAGTAGAAGTCATGTTTCCTTGTGTGCTTCAAACATCATCAGAACTGAGATATATTATGAGTGTAGTTTGCATATTTAAAATCTACATACGTATATACATGTACACATATGTATCAATATTGATTCAGCCTATATTCAAAATTCTCCCAATTATGAAAATACCCTTCATAACATTTTTAAAATCCCAGGGCTCACTGCATGCTCACATGCTACCATGGGTGCACTAGGTGGTCTGGGTCACCTGCCTTGTTTATTGTCCTCGTCATGCATGATGATTTGAGGAGTCCAGGCCAGGTGCCTTGTAGAATGTCCCGTATTTGAATTTGTCTGATTTTCTCCTCAGTGCTTAGGTTACGTCAGAACATGTGGTCGAGAGCATCACACAGATGGTGTGTACTTTGTTGCCTCTCGTCAGGAGGCACATGATGTCAGTTTGTCCCACTGTTGGTGACGCTAAGCTGGATCACTCTGTCAAGGTGGCGTCTGCCAGATCTTGCCATTGTAAAGGCACCTGATTCTGTTAATAATAATTCAAGACCATTTGAAAACTGTTTCCTCCTAAAAATGCCACCCAGTAGTTTTAGCATCCACTGATAATCTGTCTTGAATCACTTATTATGCTGTGGGGGGGAGGGGCTAAAATGGTGATTTTTCTTTTTTTTGAGGCGGAGTTTTGCTCTGGTTGTCCAGGCTCAGGTGCAATGGTGCCATCTGGGCTCATTGAAACCTCCGCCTCCTGGGTTCAAGCGATTCTCCTGCATCGGCCTCCTGAGTAGCTGGGATTACAGGCATGCACCACCACGCCCGGCTATTTTTGTATTTTTAGTAGAGAAGGGGTTTCTCCATGTTGGTCAGGCTGATTTCAAACTCCCGACCTAAGGTGATTTGCCTGCCTCAGCCTCCCGAAGTGCTGGGATTACAGCTGGGAGCCGCCACACCCAGCCAAAATGATTTTCTAATGTATCTTTATGTGAATATCTTTCTGGCATTCTTTCTTAGAGAAGACTTTTCCCTTTTCCTCCCATTACTTACTTTTAAAGATAGTACTCTGGACTCACAGATTGTTACTTATATTTGATCTGTTAAAATTTGTTATCATTGTTTTTGATGCTTATAGTGTTTTAAATTTGGTCACGAGGAACCCCTTCAACTGACTCCTGTGCCTTTTGACAGGTCTCCGTTAGCCTCCAAGCGTGTCCTTGCTTTTTGACACAAATGTATGTTCCAGGAGCATCCTGTACTTCTTGTACTTTCCCTGCCCTAGCCTTGGAATAAGTCAGTTCTTCACGGAATGCTGGTTCTTTTTCATGGGGAATGGTATTTAAAAAACAAGTTCTGAGCACTAAGTGGGCTCCTTGCTGCTGGCATGTCATTGCTTTTAGACTTTGTGCATGGGCAGAGCTAGGAAACAGAATGACCTCATACTGATACCCGTAATTCTAATTCCACACCACAAGGTTGTCTTCTCTGTTCCCTGTTTCATGTTTGTTTAACCCTTCTCCCACGTCGAGGGCTGTGGTACCTAATAGCGTCAGCGTGTTTGCTCTTTTGCTTACTCCTACGATATGCCCAAATGGCTTCAGAATTACTACCTGAGTACCGTTACCAACAAGAAACAGCAAGATTACTTTCGATATTTTTTGCTGCAATTATTTTTATCCTTAAATTGTATCTCACTACACACTTAAAGTACCGTGTTTAAAAGTTGAAAGAATTCTATTTTTTAAGGGCGATGATGTTAAAATTTAATACACAATTACATTCATTTGTCTGTTGGTTTCAATTTTAGGGCTTGCTTTTTGCATCCTTTTTAAGATCATTTAAAATACGTGTACCAGCCAATCATTTGAGAACACAGGTGCCGTTCTAGGTGCTAGGAATATAATGGTGAATAACACCAAATAACAACCAAAAAATCCCTGCCCTCATACATTCTCGAGAGGTAGATAGTGATAACTAAAATACATGCTGGTACTGTGGCATCAGGCAGTGACTAGTGTCATGAAAGAGATGCAGCAGGCCAAGGGCTGGAGGGTGAATGAGGTGCCGTTTCAGATAAGCTTGAGCAAGGCTCTCTGACAAGGAGATAAAGGAGCAGAACCGTGAATGATATGGAGTAATTTCTGCAGTAGTTGTAAGAAGGGCTTTCCTGGCAGAAGAAACAGTAAATGCAAGACTTTCCAGTGGGAACAGGCTTGGCAGGTTCAAAGAAAAGCACAGAGCTGTTGTGGTAGGAGCTGAGCAGAGAGAGGTCCATCCTGTAGGGTCTAGCTGCCTGTGGCGAAGAGTTTGGACTTTGTTCTGAGGGTAATGGGAGACCATAAAGCAGGCGTCCCAAAACTACGGCTCGAGGGCTGCATGCGGCCCCCTGAGGCCATTTATCCGGCCCCCCACCACACTTCAGGAAGGGGCACCTCTTTCATTGGTGGTCAGTGAGAGGAGCACAGCATGTGGCAGCCCTCCAACGGTTGGAGGAACAGTGAACTGGACCCCTGTGTAAAAAGTTTGGGGACGCCTGCCATAAAGGGTCCACTGTTCACTGACAGAACATTTAGAATCCAATTCAGCTGGGCACAGATATATCGAGTATCTACTATGTTTGAGGCACTGGACAAAGATTAGGAATTCAGTGATTTCTAAGACAGTGACCCTGCCCTAAATCTGAAGGTCTAATAATTAAAATACTGATGAAAGATACAGTTAGAGAAGTTTTATCTCTGATCCAGGAGTCTTGATAAAAGAAAAAAAAAAATTAAGGAAAAAATTAGAGAAGTAACTGTAAAGACTAGTAGCCACAGGAAAGGTACAAATAGCTACCTCTCAATATGGGATCCTTAGTAAAGGCCAAGCAGAGGAGGTGACAAACTGGGTTTTGAAGGATACATAGGAGTGTGTTAGGCAAGGCTCTTTTGGTTGCAAGTATGACAGAAACCCTATTTAAAGCAGCTTCAGTGAAACAGGGCATTGATTGATTTAACGTCAGGTGTGGCTGGATCTGGGTGCTCATACTTCATCATCAGGATTCTGCCCGTCATTCCCTCCTGACCTATGTACTAGGCTTTGTACTTCTCTGGTTTCATTCTCAGGCAAGTTCTTTTCACGTGGCCCCCCTGCTTCTCCATCCATCCCAGGGCAGGTATAGCCTATCAATTCAACTTCTCTTTCCCCGTAATTCCATCCGCCCAGATTCCTGAATCTCAGATGTTCCACTTGGATCCCATGCCTATCCTAGAACCACCAACTGGAGCCAGGTGGTTGGAATATACAGATTGGCCATAACGGTGCCTGAGGCCCACTCCAAAACCCTGGGAAGGTAGGGACTAGGATGGGGGCACTCATACTCTGAACCACGAGAGTAGGAGATGAGTGGTCTCCAGAGGAAGATCCACGTAATGACACCAGAGGTAGGGCTGTAAGGATGCTGGCAAGCACGTCTGCGGTGTCCACTTTCAGGGGGAGAAAGAAAAATGGTCCGAATTTTTCTATGGGAGTAGCAAGTCACTGGAACTAGCAACTTCTTTCTTCTCTTTCTAAGGTATTTGGAAGGGATATTCTGACTGTTTAGCATACTACACTTTAGGTTTTTTAAGCCAGTTGTCCAGCAAGGATGATTTAGGACCTCTCCTGGTAATTTCCGGCTGTTCGTTGTCTTTTAACCAATTTCAGAGCCAGGTTAGGGAAGCGAACAGGAAGTGACACTCCCACTATTTGGCAGCAACCCTGGAAAATGCCCGTTTCACCTCCTGCAGAAGAGTGATCTACTTTGTGTGTAATGCCTGTCTTGCAAATAATCTGGTGATACTGTTAACCATGACGTTGATGCAAACCATGATGCTTGGCAAAATTGCCAAATCCCAGATGAAAAATCTGACTTGGTTATTTCACATCTGCCTTGTGGTTTTATGCATATCGTTTCCTAATGTGTATAGAAAAGGACAATTTTCTTTTTACCTTCCTTGCTGCCGGGATGAATACTTTTAAGGAAACCTGTACCACTAGAGTGATAAAGGTGGGTGTGAGGTAGAGATTGTCAGGAGGCTTCCTCTTCACAGAACTACATGGGATACATTCAGTCTGGGGGCACTGCTCTGTCTAGAATAAGAAAAGGCACTTTATAATGATGCCTTGATGCTTTATTATGAATATTAGATTGCTATGTTTCTCCAGTTTAGTTTGTCCCATCTGGGTTTTAAGGCTTCTGTTTTCAGGCTTTGTGGCAGAAAAGAGAAGTGGAAGGCTTTCTGGATTAATAATTAGGAGACCAGGGATTCAGGGCTGGCTTTGCTCCTCTCTGGATGATTTGAGTAAAGTCTTTCAGCCTCCCTGGGCCTCTGCTTTTCATCTAACAATCAGAGGGGTTGTTAAATTAGATCGCTTCCAGGGATATTTTGCTTTGCTAGAAGTTCAAATGCAGTTATCTCGACTCACTCTTAAAGCATCTGTACGTAATTGCGGTTCTAACGTAATACCCACCCATTTTCCCTCTTGCTGCTGCTACCACCAAAAACCAAAACAAATTGTTCTAGATTTTTCAAGAAAAAAAGTCCTTTCTCTTCTAAACTCTTAATTTTCTCACACTCTTAGGAAAGCTGAATCATGCTGCTAGGTTTGTAGAGCCATCTTCAAAAAAATCAATGCGCAGATTCAGAAACGGTTTTCTGCTTTTCAGTGTAAATGCACCAGACAGAAATGTCTTCACATTTGTGTGTGATGCATGAGAGGAGCCTGATGCTCAAGGGGTCTGGAGCAGCTGTTCAGAACCCTGATGTGGTATGAAGGAGTCTGGAAGTAATAATAGTACCTACTGCATAGGGTTCTTTTGAGCATTTAGCTAGATAATCCTCCTCAGTTGTTAGCATAGTGACTGGCTGTGGTGAGTACCCAACATGTGATGACTGTTATTGCCATTCATGTTGAAAAGCTGGTTTAATACATTATGACTCCCAGCCTCATGCGTGTAGACAAGAGCTGAAGTGTTAAGCTCCGCTAACTCGTTGCTGGGATATGGCATTGTCCCGTCTGCTCTGTGTCTATTATTCTGAAATCATTTTTAAAAGCAATAGTTACTTTCTAAAAAGAAAACGGAGCTTAGCAGTTGACATTAGAAGTTGTGCTTGTTCATTTTTTACATGGACAGCAGCAAAATGTGTCAGGGCCCACCCCAGACTCTGCCTTGCCCTGTGGACGATGGTGTGGCCACACCAGAGCAAGTGGAGTGGGCCTGCCCTCAGTACACAGGAAATGGGAGAAGCGGCTTTGTCCGCTCCTCCTCCTCTTCCTTTCTGCCCAGAACACCAACTGGAATTAATTTTCTCTAAAAAGACACAAATGTGTCTGTAAATCACCCTCCTCAAGGCATAAAAAAAAATACTTCAAAAAGACAAGCTGCGTTTAATTCCCATAATTAACTTTCTTTATAAGTGTTATCCTTTCTGAGCGTAACTATTAGTGAGATTGCCCTTGTCCTTGAGGCACAGACACATGTAGCATCCTCTCAATGGTACGTGAGCGCGGCTAGAGGTTAAAGCAAAACAGCCCCCACTGGAAGGCAGGCAGGTGACAGGATCGGGGGACTGCCCCTTGTTCTCTGAGCCTGTGACTTTATGTGCCACTCAGGGGAACGATTCAGTGCATGTGGGAGGTTGCGGCAATGCATGAAAACACTTCCAAACTAGCAGGGTCTGTGGTTAAAACTGGGCATCTCTTCTCCGTCAGCAAAAAAGGGCAGACTCTTTAGAAACAGTTGTGCAACCTTAATTTATTTGAGGATCGAATAGAGACAAAACTTCGAAGCTGTTTAAAAATGAATTAGGGAGCTTAATGGGATACTTAATCTTCATCTGCACAGGTGAAGTCCCTGTTGGAAGCACAGTGTCTGACAGTCGTTATTGAAATCATCATGGTCCATTGGGTTAGGGGGTAAGCTCCCGGTGTGTGAGAGCTGTGTTTGTTTTATTCAATGCTAAGCAAGGTGCTTAATGAATATTGTTGAATGGTGTTCATGCAAGGCTGCCTTTCGATAAAATAAAAATAGCAATAATTCTTTCCTGCATCTTTTTGCCTCCGTTTAAAAAAAAATTATTTGAGGTTTGGGGATACGTGTGAAGGTTGATTACATAGACAAACACTTGCGATGGGAGTTTGTTGTACATATGATTACGTCACCCAGGTATTAAGTTCAGTACCCAATAGTGATCTTTTCTGCTTCTCTCACTCCTTTTAATTGCGCTTCTCTCCCCACACTGGTCCTGGGGACTCTCCTTTGGCCTCCATCGTTTTTCAGGGCCATCCTCCCGCCTCAGCCTTTCTCTCCTCAGTGACTGTGCTCAGCTCCTATTTCTCCACGCTCCCTCCGTCCCCATCATGATTGTTCTGTTTCTCTCCCCCGTTCTGTCGTCTTATCAGCTCATTGTTCCGTAGAAAGGATCTGATAAATTAAAACCAATACGGTGGACTCTCAACGTGTTTGCATTTGAGTAGAACGTAGAGCCTACCTGATGGATAGATATTTGTAATAGGATAATTTCAAATACTGACATGCAAACAGAGGGGTGGCAACCAAGGTGGGGTGGGAGAGCGATTCTAGAAGGAGGCCTATAATTATTAGCATTCAATGTAAGTCTGTGCCATCATCCTGCTAGCCCAGGCTTGGGATCGTTAAATGTGATGGCTAGAAGGGATGCTTTGAGAACACACAGTTCACATATTGTATCTGTAGATTTTACTAGGGAATATTTATTGAGAATGGACTGTGTGGTAGGCATCATGCTGAGAACTGGTTTATGCATTGCCTCGTTTAATCCTAACGACTGCCTTATGAAATTGGTGCTATGATTATCCTTCCCATTTTACAGGTGCGGTGACCGAGGCTTAGTAAAGTTAGGTATGCCTTACCAAGGCCACCCAGCCGGAAATTTGAGGAGCCAACATTGGAACCGGAATAGTCAGACTCCGGAGCCTGAGATGGTAGTGAAGGAAAGAGTTAGTGGTGCAGCCTCGTTCACCAAAATGCTTGTTCAGCAAGCTGGGTGCTCTTACCTTGTACTCGCACTGTCTGCAGGACCTGCTTCAGATTCCCTTTGTATAGAAGGGAGGCAGACATCCCCTTCCATATTTTATGCTGAATCTCTAGGGTTATCAACCTTACACAAACAGAAAAGAAGTTCCGTAGCTTCTTGAACGTCTCTGTCTTTCTGGCCAAGACTTAGTTAGTTTTAATCATAAAGACTTGGCTTTGATCATTAAGTTTTATAGAGTAAGCGGAAGTTTCAAGTGATACAAAGACTTGAAGTCTTTGGAATGCAGTTATTTCTCAAGGCTTGGAACTTGGTGAAATTTATTAGATAACGTTCAAGCTGTTTTAACTCTTGAACCCATGACAAATGGCTATTTTCAGGTATGCTCATCTGCACTTGCCAATATTTTCTTTGAGAATTGAAAACGGATTTGTTGACTATTTAATGAGTTTGATATTACAAAAATCAAGGTTTAAGCTGCAACCGGAGAACTGAACAAGGGCATATGGAAATGTTTGCAAGTTGGGTCTCTGGCTTTTGGACAGCATATCCAAGTCAAATCAATACGTGTATGCTGAGGTTGCATGGATAAGAATATGAGTAAATCAGAAGTCATTCTAAGCTTTGTCAGAAATGAACTACATCCTGGAGCAGGCAGCATAGAGACAGAAATAGTACCTGAATAGATGAGAAGTTTAGGTTGGGTATGAGAAATGCTAACTTCCATCTATTATGCCGCTTCGTCCTTATGAATTGTATCTATAGTGAGCAAACAAAGACTCAGTTTGTTGACTGTGGCCCAGTGTGTTCAGGCTCTTAAATAAAGAGTAACTGCAGTCTCCATTTGAAACAAAAGGGTTTATTCATTGCATTGAGGCACCTGGCTTCAAGCTGAGTTTCTCCAAACTGGCACTCAACTCAGAGTAGGTGGGAAAAGAATGCACCTTGTTCACCTATGCCTGTCAATGATGGCTTTTTAAAATTATCTAAGGAGCAGCTTCTCAATACAGAAGAAGAATATATCATTTGGGAGGCAGCATGTATTTTTGCATAAGTTAATGTGACTAAAACTTGGCTGTAGATTGAAATGTTTTTGCTATATGCCTATGCCTGTAGATTTTGCAGGTTTCTTTTTAAGCTCATATTCAAAAGAAATAGATGCTTTGATAAAGCCATATTCTTGTTAGAAGGCTTTTTTTTTTTTTAATTGCAGCAATGTGGTCTTGAAATAAGATGACGCATGGTCTAGAAATGTCTAGGAAGTTATAGAGATTACCACAACACTGAAATTCCAGCTTTCCTCACTCATTAATTTTCTCAACTGGCCATTTTAAGGCCACACTGCTCTCTTCAGAGAAAATAATGGAACGGAGGGAAGTAAGATTCTACCCCAGACTAGATGAAGCCAAGGTAGGTCGCCCTAGCCTAATCCTGTCCTCTTGGCTGCTAAATGGTCCCCATTACAAGGAGCTTTTCACCAGGTTTTTGTGGCTTTCCTGGGGTGTTCAGTGTGTGCATAAAGTTCTCTTGGAGGCAGTGAAGGTCTCTTGTTCCCTCTGGTCTTCTCCCACAAATGGGCAGCAGCTGTATTTTAGTCTGAGCCTGGGATGAGCCGGAGAGCAAGGCAATGATATTATTGTTTCCAGGACAGTGTGCCTTGATTCCTTCTAGGGATACATAGGAGCTCTCACCAGACCAGTAGTGAATTATTCAAAAAAGGATTTTTTTTCTCCTGTGCAGCTGGGGAGAGTGGGGTTCAAGCAGGGCAAGGAGCTTAGAATGCCCCTCAGAGTCCTCAGTGTTCCGCTGCTAAAGTTGACACCTCCCTCTTTCCACCTGCCAGGGAGGAAATAGGAACTAAGACCTGTAGATGGTGAAACTTTGTGTCCAGGTTTAGCTGTGTCTCATTTCAAAAGCCATTGCTCATTATCGATGACAAAGTTCTGAATGTTTTTACCATGAAATGTGTACCTAGAAGCAAGGCAGAAAATGAGTATAACTGTATCTGGCTTTTTTTTTTTTCCTACTAAACTTCAGAAAAATGTAGTCAACTGAGAGTAGCTTAAACAATAGTAACTGCTACCATATGTGAAATTTCTATAAGAGGATGTTGTTTCCATTTTAATATTATTCTCTGACACTATTTGTTTTCCTCTGGAGGAGCTGCTTGAAGCTGGACTTTAGCTATGAAATCTTTTTCCCTTCCTTGAAAATAACCAAATGGCAGGTTACAGTAAGTAGGCTATGAATGTTGTTGAAGCATATAAGCAAAGAGAGATTGAGGCAAAAAAACTATTAAAAGTTTTCTCTACGTCCAATTTCATTGTGTTTTTACACATCTGGGTAATTAACCAAACATTACATTCTCTCTAACTATTTTTACGAGTACAATGTGCTCCTCACGGGATTTCCATTAGGCTGGGGGAAAAGAAAGATTGCAGACCAAGATTCAAAGCTACTATTCAACTGTGATGTTGAGGCCTTTTTCTCTTGTGGGAGAAATAAAAGATTGAGAGCTGAATTCTGAGATCCTTCTGATGTAGGAGGAGAATTGGAAGTTTATTGCTTCTTTAAGCTCTAGCAGATACGAGCATGTACAAACACACTCTAATACCTCGGGTCCTTCTTGTTGGAGGTGAGCTCGAAATATGGTCACCATGGGAAAAATGAACCAAGTAAGGGCAGTGCTGGAAATTGCAGCTTGAAGCTCCTTTAAGTATTACAAAGGAATGATAAGGGCAGCCTAACATTCTGATGTGTTGATCGCTAACCTAGTTTAAATTCTGTGAGATGTGTTATGTTTATCTGGCTGAGTTTCTCAGATGAAGGTCACTGCCAAATCCTAAAATAGTGTGTGTTCAGGTAGTTTTTGGCCACACTTTTCCTCTTGCTTTTTATAATTGCTTTGGTATTGCTCTGAGCTTTTACGAGGCCAGAGTCTGATCCCATGTTAGAAGGTTAGTGTTAATTCACAGACTTCAGGGGCTTCATTGACCAGCTGCTGCCCACATTGGTGAACACCATGGGGAGGTCAGAGAAGCCGCAGGGCCAAGAGTTCTGGTTGCTGTTGCTGTTTTCATGCAGGACTCAGAACCAAAGAAGCAATAGTTCATAGAATTACAGAATCATTGTTAAAAGCCTAGGGCACCATATAGTCCATTTCTAATCCACAGGGCAGTCCCATCTAAATCCTTCCCCCAAATAGAGGGTTCTATAAAATAAATACAGGAAAGAGCAAATGAGGTGAAATAAAATATACTTGATATATTGTCTGGTTGTCTTTTGAAGTGCTTATGGTGGTCAGAGAATCATTAAATGGAGAAACAAATGATTCAAGAAGAATAAGCCTGATC